>NC_053040.3:416262913-416607388 GCF_002575655.3 Aegilops tauschii subsp. strangulata | reverse complement strand
GAGAGCGTTACGGCAAAAACTGGATGCACTTCGTGTACAAAACGGACAATCTCTTTCAAAGTATCAGGATTTCATACGGAAACTCGTCTGTTACAAAGGGATTTCATTTTTCTAAACTTATTTGAACTCCTGACTTTTTGTGTGTTCAAAATGCACCATTCAAAGCCACATCATCATTTTTCAATCCTTTCTGACTTCATTTGTTATTATTCATGCATTTACTAATTATTTTGAGCTATAAGACCCTAAAATTGAAAAGCATTTCAAATGAACTCTGAAAAGGTTGAACGTTGGCATGGTATCATCATTTCATCCACATAGCATGTGCAAGAAAGTTGAGAGGGTTACGGCAAATACTGGATGCACTTCGTGTACAAAACGGACAATCTCTTTCAAAGTATCAGGATTTCATACGGAAACTCGTCTGTTATAAAGGGATTTCATTTTTTAATACTTATTTGAACTCCTGACTTTTTGTGTGTTTAAAATGCACCATTCAAAGCCAAATCATCATTTTTCAATCCTTTCTGACTTCATTTGTTATTTTTCATGCATGTACTAATTATTTTGAGCTACAAGACCCTAAAATTGAAAAGCATTTCAAATGAACTCTGAGAAGGTTGAAAGTTGGCATGGTATCATCATTTCATCCACATAGCATGTGCAAGAAAGTTGAGAGGGTTACGGCAAATACTAGATGCACTTCGTGTACAAAACGGACAATCTCTTTCAAAATATCAGGATTTCATCCGGAAACTCGTCTGTTACACAGGGATTTCATTTTTCAAAACTTATTTGAACTCCTGACTTTTTGTGTGTTCAAAATGCACCATTCAAAGCCACATCATCATTTTTCAATCCTTTCTGACTTCATTTGTTATTTTTCCTGCATTTACTAATTATTTTGAGCTATAAGACCCTAAAATTGAAAAGCATTTCAAATGAACTCTGAAAAGGTTGAAAGTTGGCATGATATCATCCTTTCATCCACATAGCATGTGCAAGAAAGTTGAGAGGGTTACGGCAAAAACTGGATGCACTTCGTGTACAAAACGGACAATCTCTTTCAAAGTATCAGGATTTCATCCGTAAACTCGTCTGTTACAAAGGGATTTCATTTTTTAATACTTATTTGAACTCCTGACTTTTTGTGTGTTCAAAATGCACCATTCAAATCCACATCATCATTTTTCAATCTTTTCTGACTTCATTTGTTATTTTTCATGCATTTACTAATTATTTTGAGCTATAAGACCCTAAAATTGAAAAGCATTTCAAATGAACTCTGAAAAGGTTGAAAGTTGGCATGATATCATCATTTCATCCACATAGCATGTGCAAGAAAGTTGAGAGCATTACGGCAAATACTGGATCCACTTCGTGTACAAAACGGACAATCTCTTTCAAAGTATCAGGATTTCATCCGGAAACTCGTCTGTTACAAAGGTATTTCATGTTTTAAAAGTTATTTGAACTCCTGACTTTTTGTGTGTTCAAAATGCACCATTCAAAGCCACATCATCATTTTTCAATCCTTTCTGACTTCATTTGTTATTTTTCATGCATGTACTAATTATTTTGAGCTATAAGACCCTAAAATTGAAAAGCATTTCAAATGAACTCTGAAAAGGTTGAAAGTTGGCATGATATCATCATTTCATCCACATAGCATGTGCAAGAAAGTTGAGAGCGTTACGGCAAAAACTGGATGCACTTCGTGTACAAAACGGACAATCTCTTTCAAAGTATCAGGATTTCATACGGAAACTCGTCTGTTACAAAGGGATTTCATTTTTTTAAACTTATTTGAACTCCTGACTTTTTGTGTGTTCAAAATGCACCATTCAAAGCCACATCATCATTTTTCAATCCTTTCTGACTTCATTTGTTATTATTCATGCATTTACTAATTATTTTGAGCTATAAGACCCTAAAATTGAAAAGCATTTCAAATGAACTCTGAAAAGGTTGAACGTTGGCATGGTATCATCATTTCATCCACATAGCATGTGCAAGAAAGTTGAGAGGGTTACGGCAAATACTGGATGCACTTCGTGTACAAAACGGACAATCTCTTTCAAAGTATCAGGATTTCATACGGAAACTCGTCTGTTATAAAGGGATTTCATTTTTTAATACTTATTTGAACTCCTGACTTTTTGTGTGCTTAAAATGCACCATTCAAAGCCAAATCATCATTTTTCAATCCTTTCTGACTTCATTTGTTATTTTTCATGCATGTACTAATTATTTTGAGCTACAAGACCCTAAAATTGAAAAGCATTTCAAATGAACTCTGAGAAGGTTGAAAGTTGGCATGGTATCATCATTTCATCCACATAGCATGTGCAAGAAAGTTGAGAGGGTTACGGCAAATACTAGATGCACTTCGTGTACAAAACGGACAATCTCTTTCAAAATATCAGGATTTCATCCGGAAACTCGTCTGTTACACAGGGATTTCATTTTTCAAAACTTATTTGAACTCCTGACTTTTTGTGTGTTCAAAATGCACCATTCAAAGCCACATCATCATTTTTCAATCCTTTCTGACTTCATTTGTTATTTTTCCTGCATTTACTAATTATTTTGAGCTATAAGACCCTAAAATTGAAAAGCATTTCAAATGAACTCTGAAAAGGTTGAAAGTTGGCATGATATCATCCTTTCATCCACATAGCATGTGCAAGAAAGTTGAGAGGGTTACGGCAAAAACTGGATGCACTTCGTGTACAAAACGGACAATCTCTTTCAAAGTATCAGGATTTCATCCGTAAACTCGTCTGTTACAAAGGGATTTCATTTTTTAATACTTATTTGAACTCCTGACTTTTTGTGTGTTCAAAATGCACCATTCAAATCCACATCATCATTTTTCAATCTTTTCTGACTTCATTTGTTATTTTTCATGCATTTACTAATTATTTTGAGCTATAAGACCCTAAAATTGAAAAGCATTTCAAATGAACTCTGAAAAGGTTGAAAGTTGGCATGATATCATCATTTCATCCACATAGCATGTGCAAGAAAGTTGAGAGCATTACGGCAAATACTGGATCCACTTCGTGTACAAAACGGACAATCTCTTTCAAAGTATCAGGATTTCATCCGGAAACTCGTCTGTTACAAAGGTATTTCATGTTTTAAAAGTTATTTGAACTCCTGACTTTTTGTGTGTTCAAAATGCACCATTCAAAGCCACATCATCATTTTTCAATCCTTTCTGACTTCATTTGTTATTTTTCATGCATGTACTAATTATTTTGAGCTATAAGACCCTAAAATTGAAAAGCATTTCAAATGAACTCTGAAAAGGTTGAAAGTTGGCATGATATCATCATTTCATCCACATAGCATGTGCAAGAAAGTTGAGAGCGTTACGGCAAAAACTGGATGCACTTCGTGTACAAAACGGACAATCTCTTTCAAAGTATCAGGATTTCATACGGAAACTCGTCTGTTACAAAGGGATTTCATTTTTTTAAACTTATTTGAACTCCTGACTTTTTGTGTGTTCAAAATGCACCATTCAAAGCCACATCATCATTTTTCAATCCTTTCTGACTTCATTTGTTATTATTCATGCATTTACTAATTATTTTGAGCTATAAGACCCTAAAATTGAAAAGCATTTCAAATGAACTCTGAAAAGGTTGAACGTTGGCATGGTATCATCATTTCATCCACATAGCATGTGCATGAAAGTTGAGAGGGTTACGGCAAATACTGGATGCACTTCGTGTACAAAACGGACAATCTCTTTCAAAGTATCAGGATTTCATACGGAAACTCGTCTGTTATAAAGGGATTTCATTTTTTAATACTTATTTGAACTCCTGACTTTTTGTGTGTTTAAAATGCACCATTCAAAGCCAAATCATCATTTTTCAATCCTTTCTGACTTCATTTGTTATTTTTCATGCATGTACTAATTATTTTGAGCTACAAGACCCTAAAATTGAAAAGCATTTCAAATGAACTCTGAGAAGGTTGAAAGTTGGCATGGTATCATCATTTCATCCACATAGCATGTGCAAGAAAGTTGAGAGGGTTACGGCAAATACTAGATGCACTTCGTGTACAAAACGGACAATCTCTTTCAAAATATCAGGATTTCATCCGGAAACTCGTCTGTTACACAGGGATTTCATTTTTCAAAACTTATTTGAACTCCTGACTTTTTGTGTGTTCAAAATGCACCATTCAAAGCCACATCATCATTTTTCAATCCTTTCTGACTTCATTTGTTATTTTTCCTGCATTTACTAATTATTTTGAGCTATAAGACCCTAAAATTGAAAAGCATTTCAAATGAACTCTGAAAAGGTTGAAAGTTGGCATGATATCATCCTTTCATCCACATAGCATGTGCAAGAAAGTTGAGAGGGTTACGGCAAAAACTGGATGCACTTCGTGTACAAAACGGACAATCTCTTTCAAAGTATCAGGATTTCATCCGTAAACTCGTCTGTTACAAAGGGATTTCATTTTTTAATACTTATTTGAACTCCTGACTTTTTGTGTGTTCAAAATGCACCATTCAAATCCACATCATCATTTTTCAATCTTTTCTGACTTCATTTGTTATTTTTCATGCATTTACTAATTATTTTGAGCTATAAGACCCTAAAATTGAAAAGCATTTCAAATGAACTCTGAAAAGGTTGAAAGTTGGCATGATATCATCATTTCATCCACATAGCATGTGCAAGAAAGTTGAGAGCATTACGGCAAATACTGGATCCACTTCGTGTACAAAACGGACAATCTCTTTCAAAGTATCAGGATTTCATCCGGAAACTCGTCTGTTACAAAGGTATTTCATGTTTTAAAAGTTATTTGAACTCCTGACTTTTTGTGTGTTCAAAATGCACCATTCAAAGCCACATCATCATTTTTCAATCCTTTCTGACTTCATTTGTTATTTTTCATGCATGTACTAATTATTTTGAGCTATAAGACCCTAAAATTGAAAAGCATTTCAAATGAACTCTGAAAAGGTTGAAAGTTGGCATGATATCATCATTTCATCCACATAGCATGTGCAAGAAAGTTGAGAGCGTTACGGCAAAAACTGGATGCACTTCGTGTACAAAACGGACAATCTCTTTCAAAGTATCAGGATTTCATACGGAAACTCGTCTGTTACAAAGGGATTTCATTTTTTTAAACTTATTTGAACTCCTGACTTTTTGTGTGTTCAAAATGCACCATTCAAAGCCACATCATCATTTTTCAATCCTTTCTGACTTCATTTGTTATTATTCATGCATTTACTAATTATTTTGAGCTATAAGACCCTAAAATTGAAAAGCATTTCAAATGAACTCTGAAAAGGTTGAACGTTGGCATGGTATCATCATTTCATCCACATAGCATGTGCAAGAAAGTTGAGAGGGTTACGGCAAATACTGGATGCACTTCGTGTACAAAACGGACAATCTTTTTCAAAGTATCAGGATTTCATACGGAAACTCGTCTGTTATAAAGGGATTTCATTTTTTAATACTTATTTGAACTCCTGACTTTTTGTGTGTTTAAAATGCACCATTCAAAGCCAAATCATCATTTTTCAATCCTTTCTGACTTCATTTGTTATTTTTCATGCATGTACTAATTATTTTGAGCTACAAGACCCTAAAATTGAAAAGCATTTCAAATGAACTCTGAGAAGGTTGAAAGTTGGCATGGTATCATCATTTCATCCACATAGCATGTGCAAGAAAGTTGAGAGGGTTACGGCAAATACTAGATGCACTTCGTGTACAAAACGGACAATCTCTTTCAAAATATCAGGATTTCATCCGGAAACTCGTCTGTTACACAGGGATTTCATTTTTCAAAACTTATTTGAACTCCTGACTTTTTGTGTGTTCAAAATGCACCATTCAAAGCCACATCATCATTTTTCAATCCTTTCTGACTTCATTTGTTATTTTTCATGCATTTACTAATTATTTTGAGCTATAAGACCCTAAAATTGAAAAGCATTTCAAATGAACTCTAAAAAGGTTGAAAGTTGGCATGGTATCATCATTTCATCCACATAGCATGTTCAAGAAAGTTGAGAGGGTTACGGCAAAAACTGGATGCACTTCGTGTACAAAACGGACACTCTCTTTCAAAGTATAAGGATTTCATCCGTAAACTCGTTTGTTACAAAGGGATTTCATTTTTTAATACTTATTTGAACTCCTGACTTTGTGTGTGTTCAAAATGCACCATTCAAAGCCACATCATCATTTTTCAATCCTTTCTGACTTCATTTGTTATTTTTCATGCATTTACTAATTATTTTGAGCTATAAGACCCTAAAATTGAAAAGCATTTCAAATGAACTCTGAAAAGGTTGAAAGTTGGCATGATATCATCATTTCATCCACATACTGGATGCACTTCGTGTACAAAACGGACAATCTCTTTCAAAGTATCAGGATTTCATCCGGAAACTCGTCTGTTACAAAGGGATTTCATTTTTTAAAACTTATTTGAACTCCTGACTTTTTGTGTGTTCAAAATGCACCATTCAAAGCCACATCATCATTTTTCAATCCTTTCTGACTTCATTTGTTATTTTTCATGCATGTACTAATTATTTTGAGCTATAAGACCCTAAAATTGAAAAGCATTTCGAATGAACTCTGAAAAGGTTGAAAGTTGGCATGATATCATCATTTCATCCACATAGCATGTGCAAGAAAGTTGAGAGGGTTACGGCAAAAACTGGATGCACTTCGGGTACAAAACGGACAATCTCTTTCAAAGTATCAGCATTTCATACGGAAACTCGTCTGTTACAAAGGGATTTCATTTTTTTAAACTTATTTGAACTCCTGACATTTTGTGTGTTCAAAATGCACCATTCAAAGCCACATCATCATTTTTAAATCCTTTCTGACTTCATTTGTTATTTTTCATGCATTTAGTAATTATTTTGAGCTATACGACCCTAAAATTGAAAAGCATTTCAAATGAACTCTGAAAAGGTTGAAAGTTGGAATGATATCATCATTTCATCCACATAGCATGTGCAAGAAAGTTGAGAGGGTTACGAAAAATACTAGATGCACTTCGTGTACAAAACGGACAATCTCTTTCAAAGTATCAAGATTTCATCCGGAAACTCATCTGTTACAAAGGGATTTCATTTTTTTAAACTTATTTGAACTCCTGACTTTTTGTGTGTTCAAAATGCACCATTCAAAGCCACATCATCATTTTTCAATCCTTTCTGACTTCATTCGTTATTTTTCATGCATGTACTAATTATTTTGAGCTATAAGACCCTAAAATTGAAAAGCATTTCAAATGAACTCTGAAAAGGTTGAAAGTTGGCATGGTATCATCATTTCATCCACATAGCATGTTCAAGAAAGTTGAGAGGGTTACGGCAAAAACTGGATGCACTTCGTGTACAAAATGGACAATCTCTTTCAAAGTATCAGGATTTCATCCGTAAACTCGTTTGTTACAAAGGGATTTCATTTTTTAATACTTATTTGAACTCCTGACTTTTTGTGTGTTCAAAATGCTCCATTCAAAGCCACATCATCATTTTTCAATCCTTTCTGACTTCATTTGTAATTTTTCATGCATTTACTAATTATTTTGAGCTATAAGTCCCTAAAATTGAAAAGCATTTCAAATGAACTCTGAAAAGGTTGAAAGTTGGCATGATATCATCATTTCATCCACATACTGGATGCACTTCGTGTACAAAACGGACAATCTCTTTCAAAGTATCAGGATTTCATCCGGAAACTCGTCTGTTACAAAGGGATTTCATTTTTTAAAACTTATTTGAACTCCTGACTTTTTGTGTGTTCAAAATGCACCATTCAAAGCCACATCATCATTTTTCAATCCTTTCTGACTTCATTTGTTATTTTTCATGCATGTACTAATTATTTTGAGCTATAAGACCCTAAAATTGAAAAGCATTTCGAATGAACTCTGAAAAGGTTGAACGTTGGCATGATATCATCATTTCATCCACATAGCATGTGCAAGAAAGTTGAGAGGGTTACGGCAAAAACTGGATGCACTTCGGGTACAAAACGGACAATCTCTTTCAAAATATCAGCATTTCATACGGAAACTCGTCTGTTACAAAGGGATTTCATTTTTTTAAACTTATTTGAACTCCTGACATTTTGTGTGTTCAAAATGCACCATTCAAAGCCACATCATCATTTTTAAATCCTTTCTGACTTCATTTGTTATTTTTCATGCATTTAGTAATTATTTTGAGCTATACGACCCTAAAATTGAAAAGCATTTCAAATGAACTCTGAAAAGGTTGAAAGTTGGCATGGTATCATCATTTCATCCACATAGCATGTGCAAGAAAGTTGAGAGGGTTACGGCAAATACTAGATGCACTTCGTGTACAAAACGGACAATCTCTTTCAAAGTATCAAGATTTCATCCGGAAACTCATCTGTTACAAAGGGATTTCATTTTTTTAAACTTATTTGAACTCCTGACTTTTTGTGTGTTCAAAATGCACCATTCAAAGCCACATCATCATTTTTCAATCCTTTCTGACTTCATTCGTTATTTTTCATGCATGTACTAATTATTTTGAGCTATAAGACCCTAAAATTGAAAAGCATTTCAAATGAACTCTGAAAAGGTTGAAAGTTGGCATGGTATCATCATTTCATCCACATAGCATGTTCAAGAAAGTTGAGAGGGTTACGGCAAAAACTGGATGCACTTCGTGTACAAAATGGACAATCTCTTTCAAAGTATCAGGATTTCATCCGTAAACTCGTTTGTTACAAAGGGATTTCATTTTTTAATACTTATTTGAACTCCTGACTTTTTGTGTGTTCAAAATGCTCCATTCAAAGCCACATCATCATTTTTCAATCCTTTCTGACTTCATTTGTAATTTTTCATGCATTTACTAATTATTTTGAGCTATAAGTCCCTAAAATTGAAAAGCATTTCAAATGAACTCTGAAAAGGTTGAAAGTTGGCATGATATCATCATTTCATCCACATACTGGATGCACTTCGTGTACAAAACGGACAATCTCTTTCAAAGTATCAGGATTTCATCCGGAAACTCGTCTGTTACAAAGGGATTTCATTTTTTAAAACTTATTTGAACTCCTGACTTTTCGTGTGTTCAAAATGCACCATTCAAAGCCACATCATCATTTTTCAATCCTTTCTGACTTCATTTGTTATTTTTCATGCATGTACTAATTATTTTGAGCTATAAGACCCTAAAATTGAAAAGCATTTCAAATGAACTCTGAAAAGGTTGAAAGTTGGCATGATATCATCATTTCATCCACATAGCATGTGCAAGAAAGTTGAGAGGGTTACGGCAAAAACAGGATGCATTTCGGGTACAAAACGGACAATCTCTTTCAAAGTATCAGCATTTCATACGGAAACTCGTCTGTTACAAAGGGATTTCATTTTTTTTAACATATTTGAACTCCTGACTTTTTGTGTGTTCAAAATGCACCATTCAAAGCCACATCATCATTTTTCAATCCTTTCTGACTTCATTCGTTATTTTTCATGCATTTAGTAATTATTTTGAGCTATAAGACCCTAAAATTGAAAAGCATTTCAAATGAACTCTGAAAAGGTTGAAAGTTGGCATGGTATCATCATTTCATCCACATAGCATGTTCAAGAAAGTTGAGAGGGTTACAGCAAAAACTGGATGCACTTCGTGTACAAAACGGACAATCTCTTTCAAAGTATCAGGATTTCATCCATAAACTCGTCTGTTACAAAGGGATTTCTTTTTTTAATACTTATTTGAACACCTGACTTTTTGTGTGTTCGAAATGCACCATTCAAAGCCACATCATCATTTTTCAATCCTTTCTGACATCATTTGTTATTTTTCATGCATTTACTAATTATTTTGAGCTATAAGACCCTGAAATTGAAAAGCATTTCAAATGAACTTTGAAAAGGTTGAAAGTTGGCATGGTATCATCATTTCATCCACATAGCATGTTCAAGAAAGATGAGAGGGTTACGGCAAAAACTGGATGCACTTCGTGTACAAAACGGACAATCTCTTTCAAAGTATCAGGATTTCATCCGTAAACTCGTCTGTTACAAAGGGATTTCATTTTTTAATACTTATTTGAACACCTGACTTTTTGTGTGTTCAAAATGCACCATTCAAAGCCACATCATCATTTTTCAATCCTTTCTGACTTCATTTGTTATTTTTCATGCATGTACTAATTATTTTGAGCTATAAGACCCTAAAATTGAAAAGCATTTCGAATGAACTCTGAAAAGGTTGAAAGTTGGCATGATATCATCATTTCATCCACATACTGGATGCACTTCGTGTACAAAACGGACAATCTCTTTCAAAGTGTCAGGATTTCATCCGGAAACTCGTCTGTTACAAAGGGATTTCATTTTTTAAAACTTATTTGAACTCCTGACTTTTTGTGTGTTCAAAATGCACCATTCAAAGCCACATCATCATTTTTCAATCCTTTCTGACTTCATTTGTTATTTTTCATGCATGTACTAATTATTTTGAGCTATAAGACCCTAAAATTGAAAAGCATTTCAAATGAACTCTGAAAAGGTTGAAAGTTGGCATGATAGCATCATTTCATCCACATAGAATGTGCAAGAAAGTTGAGAGGGTTACGGCAAAAACTGGATGCACTTCGGGTACAAAACGGACAATCTCTTTCAAAGTATCAGCATTTCATACGGAAACTCGTCTGTTACAAAGGGATTTCATTTTTTAAAACTTATTTGAACTCCTGACTTTTTGTGTGTTCAAAATGCACCATTCAAAGCCATATCATCATTTTTCAATCCTTTCTGACATCGTTTGTTATTTTTCATGCATTTAGTAATTATTTTGAGCTATAAGACCCTAAAATTGAAAAGCATTTCAAATGAACTCTGAAAAGGTTGAAAGTTGGCATGATATCATCATTTCATCCACATAGCATGTGCAAGAAAGTTGAGAGGGTTACGGCAAATACTGGATGCACTTCGTGTACAAAACGGACAATCTCTTTCAAAGTATCAGGATTTCATCCGGAAACTCATCTGTTACAAAGGGATTTCATTTTTTTAAACTTATTTGAACTCCTGACTTTTTGTGTGTTCAAAATGCACCATTCAAAGCCACATCATCATTTTTCAATCCTTTCTGACTTCATTCGTTATTTTTCATGCATGTACTAATTATTTTGAGCTATAAGACCCTAAAATTGAAAAGCATTTCAAATGAACTCTGAAAAGGTTGAAAGTTGGCATGATATCATCATTACATCCACATAGCATGTGCAAGAAAGTTGAGAGCGTTACGACAAAAGCTGGATGCACTTCGTGTACAAAACGGACAATCTCTTTCAAAGTATCAGGATTTCATACGGAAACTCGTCTGTTACAAAGGGATTTCATTTTTTAAAACTTATTTGAACTCCTGACTTTTTGTGTGTTCAAAATGCACCATTCAAAGCCACATCATCATTTTTCAATCCTGTCTGACTTCATTTGTTATTTTTCGTGCATTTACTAATTATTTTGAGCTATAAGACCCTAAAATTGAAAAGCATTTCAAATGAACTCTGAAAAGGTTGAAAGTTGGCATGGTATCATCATTTCATCCACATAGCATGTGCAAGAAAGTTGAGAGGGTTATGGCAAAAACTGGATGCTCTTCGTGTACAAAACGGACAATCTCTTTCAAAGTATCAGGATTTCATCCAGAAACTCGTCTGTTACAAAGGGATTACATTTTTTAATACTTATTTGAACTCCTGACTTTTTGTGTGTTCAAAATGCACCATTCAAAGCCTAATCATCATTTTTCAATCCTTTCTGACTTCATTTGTTATTTTTCATGCATTTACTAACTATTTTGAGCTATAAGACCCTAAAATTGAAAAGCATTTCAAATGAACTCTGAAAAGGTTGAAAGTTGGCATGGTATCATCATTTCATCCACATAGCATGTGCAAGAAAGTTGAGAGGGTTACGGCAAAAACTGGATGCACTTCGTGTATAAAACGGACAATCTCTTTCAAAGTATCAGGATTTCATCCGGAAACTCGTATGTTACAAAGGGATTTCATTTTTTAAAACTTATTTGAACTCCTGACTTTTTGTGTGTTCAAAATGCACCATTCAAAGCCACATCATCATTTTTCAATCCTTTCTGACTTCATTTGTTATTTCTCATGCATGTACTAATTATTTTGAGCTATAAGACCCTAAAATTGAAAAGCATTTCAAATGAACTCTGAAAAGGTTGAAAGTTGGCATGGTATCATAATTTCATCCACATAGCATGTGCAAGAAAGTTGAGAGGGTTACGGCAAAAACTGGATGCACTTCGTGTACAAAACGGACAATCTCTTTCAAAGTTTCAGGATTTCATACGGAAACTCGTGTGTTACGGATTTCATTTTTTTAAACTTATTTGAACTCCTGACTTTTTGTGTGTTCAAAATGCACCATTCAAAGCAGAGACTGATTTTGAATGGTGCATATTCAACACAGAAAAAGTCTGTAAAGATCGCCAACCCCAACATAAAAAAATGAGCATAGATGCGCTTATAGAGAACATTCAACCTAAATTCATAATAAATTTCTATGAATTTCAGAGAAACTCACTCTGAATTTAGGCCAAATTCCCTGTATAAGGGCATCTATTTTCATTTTGAGAGGAGCTCAACAAGGCAGAGAGGGACGTGTTTTTTCTCTCTATTGCTTTATTTGTTTTGTTTTGTTTCTATTTACAACAAAAAAAACTTATTTATTTTATTTCTAATTACTTATGTATTTTACTTTAATTATTTTATTTTTATTTATTTTACTGCTGCTATTTTTATTTATTTTACTGCTGCTATTTTTACTTAATTTATTAAGGTTTATTTATTGTAGTTACTATAGTTTATTTTATTTTATTTTATTAAGGTTTATTTAGTTTTATTTATTTTATTAAGGTTTATTTATTTTATAAATATAAAAAAATGAACATAGATGCGCTTATAGAGAAAATTAAACCTAAATTCACAGTAAATTTCAATTTACTGTGAATTTAGGTGAAATTCCCTGTATAAGGGCATCTATTTTCACTTTAAGAGAAGCCCAACAAGGCATAGAGGGACGGGCTTATAAACTGGTGTGAGCGCCCTTCGGTTGGCGAGGTGGGACTAAACACTGGTCGCAACTAGGACCAGCCCTTTAGTCCCGGTTTGTGGTATGAACCGGGACTAAAGGGTGGTGGGCGAGGAGCGTGGCCCATTGGTCCCGGTTGGTCCCACCAACCGGGACCAAAGGGTCCGGACGAACCAGGACCAATGCCCCCACGAGGCCCGGCAGGCCCCTGGCCGCACGAACCGGGACCAATGCTCACATTAGTCCCGGTTCGTGACTGAACCGGGTCTAATGTGAAAACTGCCCTGTGACCTAAGCCCTGTTTTCTACTAGTGGGGATACACACAATACAAAAAATAGTTTTGAAAAGATAGGTTTTATTTTGTGGCTGTTGGAAAAACATCAAACAAATGACAGCTCACAAACGTCGCATCTAATGTAAGTGTATAACAGGGGTTTGGTCTTCTAAAGGTCAATAAATCTTCAAAATCGTCAAACTCTTCAAGTCTTGTTCATGTCTCCGATGGCTTCTTCCGATCATGCTTGTCTTTCTCAAGTTCTTTTGCCAGATCATCTCTGTTGACGCGAAGTCTCTCGTGACGTCCTTTATATTTCTGGAGTTGCGTTCCAAACTTCTGGGTTTCAACATCCTTGATATGAACCATGATCCTACTGTCCTTCAGTTCCTGACGAATCTTTGATGTCTCAAGGTTTTGCTCCTCTAGCTTGGATACTTTCATCTTCTGGGTCCTGAGTTCTTCACGAAACGCTTCCTTATCAAATACTGTTTCCTGCAGGTCCATCTTAACTTCTTGATGTAATACTCCAGATCCTGGTGATACACCGGCTAAGGTTAAAACTTCATCTTGCTGATAGGTGTTCCATCAGCCTTCTACCATCCAATCCTTCCATGCATATGCATTCTTAACTCAGCACGGTGAAAATAGCATAAGCGGGCGATAACTTCAAGGATAGCCGTGTTTCTGTCCTTGTCATTTCCATGAGCTATCTCTCCATAGTGGATATCTCCTGCCTTAGGGTTTTCCTTGACAAAACATTGTTTTCTAATGCTCCACGTTCCAGTCTTTCTCCGATACACCTTGATCTCGGGCATTGACGGCTTCCATAGTCTGCCAACTTCCATAAGAGTAGCCATTCCTAGGTCATACAAATCTTCAAATTCTCCTACTCTTCAGAGTCTTCAACCGTTGTAGTTTCCATTTACACGGTAAAATCTTCTTCATTCCAAAGTGGTCTTAGTTGTCCGATATCTTGTACTTCTTGAAGTGGTCCCATCCGTCGAATCTTCGAGTGGTCCAAAGGGAAAAGGGTATGGTCTCACTTAAAGAGAATGTTTGAATAAGCTCAGAAGAGAAAAGAGGTAAAAGATCTTTTTGAAAAAGAAGGTTTTAGAGAAAATCCTTCCTATGGGCTTGCCAGTTTCTAGGGTCACGTCCTACAGTCAACATGTGCTCTGATACCATCTTGTAGCAACCCGACCTCAGACGGTCAAGTCTCTGTGCTTAAGTGTCATCCCTGGATCGGTATGCTGACAAACACAGTACTCGAGGATTTATAACAGAGGTAAATCACATGTATAAAGTAACGTAAATACTATTAACTCAATCCAAATAGAGGAAGTAACAAGGTTGTGGGGTCCCATCAACACCAACGGCAAAGTTGAGTGTAGAAATCGTAACCCTAACGTATCACTTACTCGTCGTAAGATCCTGCAACATGAGACATTGCAGCCACAAAGGATCAGTACATTGAATGTACTGGCAAATTCACACCATAGAGAAATGATGAACAAAGGCTATCACTACATGCATATATGGTTGGTGGAAAAGCTCTATGGTTATAGTTTTGCGAAAAGCCAATTTTTCCCTACTTCAAAGGAATAAATTTTATTTAACTATCATGGTGGTTGTTAAACATTGAGAATGGTTGACAGCATTCTCAATCCCAATTAAGTATCATCATCAAAACCCAACAAAATTAATTAAAGTAACATGATGAGATTCACATGAAAATCCAGATACTAGATACTCAAGTTGTCCATAACCGGGGACACGGCTAACCATGATTAGTTTATACACTCTGCAGAGGTTTGTGCACTTTTCCCCACAAGACTCGATCTCCTCCGTTAGATTTCTCGCACTTCATGGTGTTTGAGAAACGGATGACCGAGACACAGTCTTTCAGAAGCGTTAGCACCTTATGATGGGTAGACAGTACCACCTACATCCCCTACATCTGCTAGTCTACCACTGTAAGAGTTCACACGACCTACTCAACTATGCTAGAGCCCATAATAGCTTGTGGCTGCACACGGAAGTTTCTAGCATGAATAATCTCATGATCCCTTTGAGCCTGGGTGGCGGTCCAAAGAAAAACAGGCAATCCTGGAATACCCAGGTACCTCAATCCACCCAGATGTGTGTTTTTGTTGCCACCTTAAGTTTAACCATTAATTAACAATCTCACATCTGTCATGGATACTCTCAAACCCAATCCACGTCTACAAGCATAGCATAGCAGTATAAGCATAACATAATAGTAACTCCCAAGGTTTGAATGCAGGGCAACAGGTTCCTACCTCATCAACTACTTCCCAATACCAACATGTTATCAATCCTACTCATGCAATGTTTGAGGGTGAAACTAATGCATAAAAACTGGGTATGGAAGGGATATGATCAAAGTGTGAACTTGCCTGCAATGTTGATGAAGATGATTCGCACTCATAACTCTTGATAGTTCTACTCGTCACACTCCATTCAATCTATCATGAGCAAGCAATAGTAACCACACATAAGCAATCAAGCAAAAGAATCGAAGAAAAGATCACGGAAAACTTCGAAAACAAGCTGCAGCTGATACCAGTGCAGGTGACGCAACCGAGCTCAAGTGGGAGCTCGATGAAGATCTTGTTCGTTGTGTTGTTTCTTTTCATGTTGATCAGTAGTGGTGCCTAGTTGGGACGATCAGGGATCTAGCAGTTGGGTTGTCTTCTTTTATTTTGGTTCCGTAGTCGGACCTTTGTGTGTATCTTGAATGATGTATGATTTAATTATGTATTGTGTGAAGTGGCGATTGTAAGCCAACTCTTTATCCCATTCTTGTTCATTACATGGGATTGTGTGAAGATGACCCTTCTTGCGACAAAACCACAATGCGGTTATGCCTCTAAGTCGTGCCTCGACACGTGGGACAGTTTCTAACAGTACCAAAATTAGGTGGATTTGGCCTTATCAGAAAGTTTAGGTCAAGAGCTTCGCTTTTGCAAAAAGAATCAACTCAAACGGAGTTACGGAACTTAAGTTATGAACAAAAGAAGTTTGTATATGAATTTGAACAAATTTCGAAATTTGAAAATTTCAAAAAGTTGACGTGACAGGTTAACTGGATAGGTGATAACAGGACGAAACTATAGGCGCTGGTTTCATCTAATTTGGATGAACGAGTAAAAAGTTATGGCTATTTGAAAAATCAGGGCCAAGCTGTTTTGCAGAAGAAAAATAGCTACGGCTAAAAAAAATTAGGTCTAACGTATAAATACAGAGAACGAATAAATATACCTAAAAGACGACTTCGGAGTGAGGAGACAACTTCCAAAAGTCCCGCCGGAGAGGAGAATTTTTTTTTAAGGAATCTAGTCAAACCAAAATATTGATTTAACCCAAATCGGATGATTTTTGGAGGCTCTATGGGTCTATATTTATAGGTGGAAAAGAGGTTTAGGCGTCAAAGTCTAGGCAATGTAGGACTAAACATATACGTACGTAGATGAAAAGAAAACGAAACAGAGCAGGCGCGTCGCATGGGCCTAAACGCGTAAGGCGGTTCGGCCGGCCGCGCAGCTGCAGTTTTTTTATAAAACAAAATTCGGCCTAAGAAAAAGAAAAAAATGAAAACGCTGGCTGGGCCAAGCCCATATAGGAAAAGAAAAAAAAAGATGGGGCGCCCGCTGGTACTATGATGTGCACCTGGGCGGCAGTTAGTGATGGGCCACATGTATAGTTTTATTTTTAAATAGAAACAGAAAGGAAAACTGAATAAATAAAAATAAAATAAATTTTTATATAGGCATATAATATATCAAAATTTTCAGAAAAATATTTTCTACAACGTGAACATTTTTCTAGCGTCAAATAAAATACACAAAAATTCAGATAAAGCAAAGAGTGCTACTGCTGCAATAAAACCTCATAAAAATCATTTTAAAATACCAAAATGATTTAAAATTAATTTTTCTCCAATTTTCTATTGTAGGGAATCATGTTACCCTATTTTCCATATATTTTTAATTTGGAGAAAAATAATTTGAATAAAACCCAAATACTCCAAATTGAAAATAATTTCCAAAAGGACTTTAAATTAGATCCTTTTAAACTTCCAACTCAAATTTCATATGTTTTGAAGAAGTCATTTTATTTTCTCTCATGAAAATCATTGAGTTGCTTGAAGTTTCTGAATTCGAAATATTTTCAAATGATATTCAAATATTTTCAACACCCCTTTTCATTTAAATAATGGAAGAAGTCATGTCATCTTCTCTCCAGGGTTTTGTGATGAAAAGAATTTGAATTCATGGAGATCATAAAAGCAAAATGAAAGTTTTGGGAAAATCCTTTTATTCCCTATCATTTAACTTTCAAAAGATTTCGAATTCACTCACTTTCAGTGAATCAATCAAACAATCAATCCAGTCTATTTGTTTATTATAACATTCCAAAATTTAGAATTTTGGGATGTTACAGGGTAGTACGCAGACTCCAGAGGACGGCGGGCAGCTCGTCGAGCCAACAGCCGGCCGAACGCTCCAGTGGTACGACCAGTCGGGGCTTGATGCCGGAGAGGATGAGGCCGTTTGCTCGCTCGACTTGGCCGTTTGACTGCGGGTGGGCTACGGACGCTAAGTCCAGTCGGATGCCCTGTGTCGCACAGAAATGTGCCAGTGCTTCTTTGGCAAAATTCGTGCCATTGTCGGTGATGATGCTATGTGGTATGCCATACATGGTTGTGATATCTGCGATGAATGTCACGGCAGTCGGCCCGTACAGTTTCTTATTGGCTTCGCTTCAATCCACTTGGTGAATTTGTCCACGGCGACAAGCAGATGTGTCATGCCGCCGCGCGCCGTCTTGAATGGGCCCACCATATCCAGCCCCCAGACGGCAAAGGGCCATGTGAGGGGGATGGTCTTGAGTGCAGAAGCCGGCAGGTGTTGCTTGGAGCTGAAGACTTGGCACCCTTTGCAGTATTTGACTAATTCCTTGGCGTCGTCCAAAGCAGTCGGCCAGAAGAATCCATGGCGGAAAGCTTTGGCGACGAGTGATCTTGAGGCCGTGTGGTGGCCGCATTCGCCTTGGTGGATGTCCTTGAGGATTGCTATGCCCTTCTCTGGCTCGACGCAGCGCTGGAAGACTCCAGTGACGTTGCGCCTAACGAGTTCTCTATTTACTATTGTGTATGCTCCGGCTCGGCGTTGAACTTGTCTTGCCGAGATCTCGTCAGTCGGCAGCTCCCTGTTCACCAGGAAGTTGAGGATGGGTTGGGCCCATGATGGAGTTGTGACTTCTTCTATTGCCAATACGGCTATTACGACCAGGGTGGGTGGGTTGGGTGGTGAAGAGTTGGAGTCGGCCACCGCCGGTTGTGTCGTTGCAGTCCCCGGGCCGACTGCAGCAGTCCCGGGGCCGGGTTCTGAAGTCCCGGGGCCGGGTGCGACTACGGCAGTCCCCGGGCCGCCTGTCGAAGTCCCCGAGCCGCCTGCTGGGTTCCCCAAGTCAGATCCTACTGCATCAGGGTTAGGCGGTACGAAGATGGAGTCTGATTCTGGAGATGGCTTGACAGATGGCTTGAGGAGGCGTTGGAGAGAGGCGCCGGTTGGGATAGCTTGTCGGGTGGAGCCGATTCGTGCCAGGGCATCTGCTTGCTCGTTGTCGGCCCGTGGCACGTGGAGGAACTCGCATCCTTCAAAGTATCCGCTGATTTGCTGAACGAGGAATCGGTAGCTCGCCATGTTTGCGTCCTTGGCGTCCCAGTCGCCATAGCACAGGATCTGGCGGATGCCGAGTTCTTTGGCTAGCCGGAGCCCATGTATGAGCGCCTCGTACTCGGCCACATTGTTGGAGGCGGCAAAATGAGTTTGCAATGTGTATCTGAGTTTGACGCCCTTGGGAGAGGTGAGGACGATGCCGGCTCCCAAGCCGGTGCGCATCTTGGATCCATTGAAGTGCATCCGCCAATGAGTGGAGTCGGGAGCCGGCGGTAGGTACTGGGTCTCGGCCCAGTCGACAAGGAAGTCGGCCAAATGCTTGGGACTTGATGGCGGTGCGAGGCTGGTAGAAGATCGTATAAGGAGCCAGCGCAATGGCCCACTTGGCCACCCGGCCGGATGCATCCCGGCTGCCTATGATCTCGGCAAGCAGGGCAGTACATACGACCATGATGGGGTGCTCTTGAAAGTAGGGCTTCAGCTTCTTGGCGGCGAAGTACACTCCATAGCACATCTTATGGTAGTGCGGGTAGTTTTGCTTCGAGGTGGACAGTACTTCGCTCAAATAATACACCGGCCTCTGGACTAACTGAGCTCGGCCTTCTTATGGGGGTTGGACCACAATAACTGTGCTGACCACTCGGCTAGTCGTGGCAATGTAAAGGAGCATGGGCTCTTTCTCAGTCGGCGCCGCCAAGACAGGTGGCGTGGTCAGCATCTTCTTCAACTCGTGAAAAGCTTGGTCTGCTTGGTCGTTCCACTCGAAGTGGGTGGACTTTTTCATGAGTCGGTACAGGGGGAGAGCCTTCTCTCCCAGCCGACTGATGAAGCGGTTCAGGGAGGCCAGGCACCCGGTAAACTTTTGGACGTCTCGCAGCTTGGTTGGAATCTGCATCCTCTCTATGGCCTTGATCTTCACTGGGTTGCACTCAATGTCACGTTCGAAGACCAAGAAGCCTAAAAGCTGGCCGGCTGGTACTCCGAACACGCATTTCTCAGGGTTGAGCTTGATTTGAAACCGGCGCAGGTTGTCGAATGTTTCTCTGAGGTCTTCCAGCAGGGTGCCGCGCTTCTCCGTCTTCACCACAATATCGTCTACATAGATGTGGGCATTTCTGCCGAGTTGCTTGAGGAGGCATTTCTGCATGCAACGCTGGAAAGTGGCACCGGCATTTCTCAAGCCGAATGTCATAGTCAGGTAGCAGAAAGCTCCGAATGGTGTGATGAAGGCAGTCTTCAGGCGGTCGGCTGGATCCAACTTGATCTGATGGTAGCCTGAGTAAGCATCCAAGAAACTCAACAGCTCGCATCCGGCTGTGGAGTCTATCACTTGATCGATTCGAGGTAAGGCAAACGGGTCTTTGGGGCAAGCTTTGTTGAGGCTGGTGTAATCTATACACATGCGCCACTTATTGTTTTTCTTCAATACGAGGACCGGGTTGGCATGCCACTCTGGAAAAAACACCTCCATAATGAAGCCGGCTGCCAGAAGCCGGGCTATCTCTTCTCCTACAATCCTTCTCTTCTCCTCCAACTGTCGGCGAAGAGGTTGTTTGACTGGTTTTGCGTCTGCTCGAACGTGTAGCTTGTGCTCAGCGAAATCCTTCGGAACATCCGGCATGTCCTTTGGGGACCATGCAAAGATGTCCCGATTCTCATGGAGGAAATCGACGAGCTCACCTTCCTATTTGCTGTCAAGGTTCGCACCTGGGACGGCAAACCTCTCCGGGTTCTCTGGGTCCAGAGGTATCTTCTTTGTTTCTTTGGCCGGCTGGAAGGAGCCTTGAGCATCATACTCCTTGGGGTCAGGGGACAAGGTCAGCTGCTTGCCGGCCATGGCCATGACTCGGTCCAGCATCTTCTTTTCTTCGACAATCACGAGGGACTGGGCCAGCCGGCTGCTGGCTGCAGCACACTCGGAGGATTTCTTGTAGTCTCCGGCTATGGTGATGATCCCTTCGAACTAGGCATCTTCATCTTGAGGTAGGCGTAGTGGGGCACAGCCATCAACTTGGCCAAGGCAGGTCGGCCAAGCAACGCGTGGTAAGGGCTCTCTAGATCCACCACTTCAAACCAGACTGCTTCTCGGCAGAAGTGATCCTTCTCTCCGAAGAGAACATCTATCTTGATCTTGCCGATTGGTGAGCAGTACAGGCCGGGTACGATGCCATGGAACACAGTCCGGCTTGGCATGAGTTGCTTCGTCTTGATATTCAGCTTCTCCATGGTGTCACGGTACAGTATGTTGATGCTGCTCCCTCCGTCAATCAGTACTCGGGAGAAATGGGCAACTCGCCTTTCTGTCGCGAGGATGGCGTCCAACACCAGTGCATAAGAACCGGGAGATGGCATCACGTCTGGGGGATCGGCTCGGCTCCAGCTGATAGGCTTCTCAGACCAATGCATAAACTCTGGGTTGTTGGAGGCGACTGTGTTGACTTCTTGCTGTTGTCGGCGCCGACTGCGTCTGTCTTCAGCTTGGCTTGTAAAGACGACGTAGGCGGCATGCTCGTTCGGGAACTCGTCTTGAATGGCTCTGACTGCTGGTCGAGCAGCCGGCTGCTGAGGGGCCGGAGGCGGCACCAGTCCCTCGCCTTTGGAGATTCGCGTGAGCCAATGACACTTCCGAGTCGTATGGTTGGACGGCTTCGCGCCGCTGTGGAACTTGCAGGGGGCATCAAGGGTTTGCTCGTAGGAGAAAGCCGGCTGCCATGCCGGCCTGGCGCCCTTCTGCTTCTTGGGCACGGGCCCCTCTTCGGGTTGTTCGTCTTCGACTGTAGCTACTTGCCGATTGCTGGAAGGCGGCATAGGGGCCTTGCGCTTGTGGTCGTTAGGGTGCTGGCGTCGACTGGAGTCACCGGCCGGCGTCTTGGGAGCCGGAACGAGCACCTTTCCAGAGGCATCCACTCGAAGCTCAGTCTTCATTGAAGAGTCGGCCATGGCGTACTTGTCTGCTATGATCAGCAGCTCGTCGAGGGTAGTCGGCTCATCGCAGAGGAGTCGGTGCTTCAGGAGGGTGCCCTCTCGGCACCCGGCGGTGAAGTACTCTATGGCTTGAACCTCGTGCACCCCTTCGCAGGAGTTGCGGAGCTCGGCCCAACGCGTGAGGTAGTCGCGAGTTGATTCGCTGGGCCCTTGGACGCACAAGGAAAGCTGGCGGGGCTTGGGAGGCCGCTTGTATGTGCTGGTGAAGTTGCGGATGAAGACTTCCGTGAAGTCTAGCCAGCTGTTGACGTTGTAGGGCTTGAGGCTGTTCTACCAGGTGTGTGTCGTGCCTTGAAGCATGAGCGGGACGTACTTCACGGCAACACGCCTGTTGCCCTTTGCTATGCTGACTGCGGTGGAGTAATCGATCCACCAGTCTTCCGGCTTCACGGAGCCGTTGTATTTTGGCGTGTCTGTTGGGAGTGAGAACACTTTGGGGAAGGGCTCGTCGCGGATGCGGGGGCCAAAGCAAGGCGGGCCGACATCATCTTCTTCTTCTAGCGCCAGGGATCGCGCTAGGCGGTCGATCCGGTGGCGGGCGTCATTCTCACCGACTCCTTCGCGGTGGCTTAGTCGGTCGCCGAGAGTCGGATGCGTGACAAGCAGCGGGGTGGGATATCTCTCCCCACGAGGCGGGGGAGGAGGCGGATTGCCTTGTCGTTCCACAGCTCGGGGGCGGCCTTCTGCGTCGCGCTCGATGGTGAGCCGAGTCCGGCTGCGGCTAGCAGCCGGCTCCTTGTCTTTTTTCGCGCGGGCGCCGCTTGCAGTCGGCGTCCAGGATGTCGCGCCGTGCTCTCGGCGTGGGGGGAGGACTTTCAGCGCGGGCACCGGCTTCATGCCACTCTGCGGCCGCGTCGATCAGCTGCTGGATGCGTCTAGTCATGTAGGGGAGCTCGTCGGCCCCCAGCCCGTTCAGCTCGTCTATGGCCGCCTGAGCGGCATGCAGGTTCTCGAGCGGCGTGGCATAGACTGGGCGGTCTGCTCCCAGCATGCTAGCGATGGCCACGCCGTGCTTCTTGACGATGCCGGCTCGGCTCCGCCCGCCAGGAGGCGGCATACCAAAGGCGGCGCGGTCGACTTCGCGCTGGTGAGCCTCAGTGAGGCGTCTCATGGATGCTATCTTCTGGCCTTTCGCGATGAGGGCGAGGCGGCGTGCCTCCAGTGTCTTGGCGTCGGCGTCGGCCGGGATGGGGGCGGACAGGTCGTGTAGCCCCGCTTGTAGGGCGTCGTGGGCGTTCTCGCCTAAGGCGGCGCCATGGCTGATGACCAGCACCTCAGTGACAGTGCTGCCGCCACTGTCGGCTCGAGGAAGAGGGTCGTCGATGATCACCACGTTGGTGGGGAAGGCGTCAAGCGATGCCGTGTCAGAGTCGACAAGCATCGGGTCGGTGGAGCCGACCGACTCCAAATCCACAGCAGGCTCGCTGGAGACGTGAAGCTGGTCGAGGAGGCTGACGAGGTGGCTCTCGGGGCAGTCTGTGCCTGCGCCGGACGCAGGCTCCTCAGAGATGCGAGCCTCGCCGAGAATATTGGTGAGGCAGCTCACCGCGCAGGCGTCGTCGGCGCCTTGCAGCGCGTGGGGGCAAGCGCCATCGGGCGTGCCAGGCTGGCTACGCTTGCTGGGAAGGAAATGGGTTCCCGTCCAGAACAGGTCTCCGGACGACGGTGCACCTGGCCCCATGGTGGGCGCCAAATGTCGGGTGGTAGGTGCGACATATGCCAACGGGTGGCTTATCATTGTGGGAGCCAGTAAGACATCGCCGGTGCCTGGAAACGGGATAAAGCGAAGACATGCATGCCGGCGAATCTTACCCAGGTTCGAGGCTCTCCGTGGAGATAACACCCCTAGTCCTGCTCTGCGAGGTCTCCGCATGATCACTAGATCAACACAAGTGGCTACAAGTGGCTCCTTGAGCTGTTTGGCTAGAGGAGGAAGAAGGGCAAGGCTAGCTCTCCTTTTCTCTCTACGTGGTGTCTAAAACTCTAAGAGATCAACCCTTTGCATGGGTGCCCTGGGGGGTTTATATAGGCCTACCCCCCAGGGGTACGACGGTAATCCGGCTGGATGCGGGTCAGGCCGTCAGTGTCTGTACCCGCCAGCTTCTCCGCCGACTGCTGGGGCCCGTCGACTGGTGGGTCCTGCCGGCTGCTGGTTACTGTAGCCTCGCCCCTTATGACGAGGGCTTTGCTGAGGTAAGCATGGCTACAGTGCTGCCGTCCGGCGGACTCTCACTGTAGCCTTACCTCGTCTTGTCTTCTTAATGATGCACATACTTCGAGGGAGTGAGGTAGCCGGCTGTTGGGAGCCGGCTACACCCCAGGCCGACTGGGGGGGCTTGGCCGTCCTCGAGCATCTCTCTGGCTGAAGGGGCCCGCCGCCCGCGGGCCATACTAACAACCTATCGTGGGTGGCGTCATGGTCAACATGGCTACAGTGCTGCGCCGGACGGGGGATGGCCGACCCGTACGGCGCACTGTGGCCATGCGCGCTCCGGGATTCGGGGGTGGCAGACTTTACTGTAGCCACGCCCGGTCTTGTCACCGTTATGTGGGTGCAGTCCTTGAGGGTGCAGTCTTGGCCGCTTGCCGGGAGTCGGTCTTCTTGTGGCCGGCTTCTTGGAGTCAGCCTTCTTGTGGCCGGCTTCTTGGAGGGTTTCAACATCGGGCCGCCTCCCCGTAGTCGGCCTGTGAGATAGCCGGTCAGGGGAAGGTGGCTCCGTGCTTTGGGTGCTTCAAGGCTCGATCGGCCTAATAATTTTTGAAGAACCAGGGGGAGTCGGTTAGGCTACCCGTGGTCATTTACTCCGACAGCAGGTAAATTTAAACATCCACCGCGGCGTTGCTCTGTTGTTTGAGTGCGGCAGAATTTTTAATTTTTTGATTGACGGGAGCAAGCGCGACAGGATTTTTAATTTTTTTGATTGACGGGAGCAGGCGCGGCAGCAATTAGTCACGATGACTCCGCCTGTAAAACCCACTGCTCCCTGATGTGAGAAGTCGTCGACTAGTGTTTTACCATGGTGAAAACCAAAAGATTCCCCGCTCCTCGGCTGGCTCCCTCCGCCTTCCCGTAGATTGCATTGCCTTTCAGCCGTTTCGCCCCCTGCATCACCAACATCGTGCGCCTCGAGAAGCAGAGGGACTTCGGTGGTGTTTAGGCGCCCTCTGCATGGGCATGTCCATGTCGCGGCGCAACATGACCGTTGGATCAAACTCAGACGGTGCAGATCAGTCACTGTAGCACAAAGCGTGTGGGTGTGTTTGGTTGCATTCTCATCTCAATATAGTGTGTAAGTCACCTTACGAAAACCAAATAATCCCAAAACACTTAGGCACGGTACATTAACTCCCTCCCCGTTTCTTGTTTTGTGACATATCAACCAATAAGATACGTGGGCGTGCATGCTTTCAATGACTTGAGACTAATAAACATGACATGAAGTGGTTAGTTCATTGCATGCAATGCTATTAATTAGCAAAAAGACATTAAGTTTTCTCGTTTTCCTCTCCGCCTTGGTCGTAGTGCACAACGTAAGATGACTTACACACCTAGACGGAGTAGTTGTTTCCTCTTCGTGTATTTGTGTTAACCTACTAGTGTGGACTCATGCACCCTTCATGCACTCTGCCAAACACCCAAAAGTGGGTCGACAAGGGAACTTTTGCTCTCATCCCATGCACCCTTCATACACCCTGCCTAACACTATTCGTGCTTCATATGGTTCATGTTTCGTGGAGTACTGTAGCACCGTACTCTCCGTGTGCTATAGACCTAGTTCTGTTAACATTGATCTCACCGTTCATTCTCGACCGGACAGTCGAGAAAGCGGTACTATGTTACTACATTACTGTTCATATAGTTGACATGCGCACAACATCATTTGTCGTCGTCATATCTTACTACACTAGCAACAAGATTATGTAGTACTGACGTATGAACCACTGCACATGCCTAGTAGTAGGAGCACTGTGTATGTTCAAGTGGCTGCCGTGTTTCGCACTCCTCCGTCGTAAGAGTGGAAACGCTTGCTGTAATCATTTTTTTCTTCAGAGAAACAGTGGACACGCTCTACCGTGTGAATCCTCCTCCAGCCATGCACTAAATTACTCACTTTCGCCGACGTGTGGGACAGCCAGCATCGGGGTCCACCAGCCATGCACTAAATTACTTCGTAGTAGAGTGACGGTAGACTACCCCGATTGAAGCGCCGCAGTAATGCCCAATGAGCCGTCAAATAACAAAACCCCCTCCTTTCCAGCAGTAAGTTGGACGGGCAAAGCAACCATCATTTCACTCTTCTCTCTCAGCTTCCTCTCTACCCAACCCTCGCTTCTCCCTCATCTTGTTCCTCATTTCTTCAAGAAAACCCTGACCTGCTTCTGCCATTGTTCTTCTCTCCCAAAGAAGGAAAGGTGAGCGCATCAATGGTGTTGATTCTGGCCAAGGCCCGGTCTTGCAACCCTGAGACTGATCCTATAACTCCCTCTCTTTTCTTCTTTTGGGTTTGTGATTATGGTTTCTTTTCGTTTATTTCTATTTGACAGTTTCTTGATGGACGCTGGAGCACCGGCCAAAGTGATGTCTATGGCTCTGGCCAAAACCGTCGAGGCTCATGGTACGAAGAAGCGCAAGCACCCCGCCGAGACTACCGCAGACAAGCTCAAAGCCATCGCCCTGTCCAAGCCGCCCTCTCCGGGATCCCTCATTAAGCAAGTCAAGGTAATATCTCTTCTTGACGATCTTTTTCTCGATCTTGATCGTGTTTTTTCATCTAACACGCAGTACTAGTACTAGTAGTACAACTTTCTGGGTGATCTTGCATGTGATTTTTGTGCGCCAAATGACGGTTCTAAATTCCTCTTTTGACCAAAACATGCGAGAGGTTGACACTGATTTCTTATAGATTACTTTCAACTACTCCCTCTCTCCCAAATTTCTTGTCTTAGATTTGTCTAGATACGGATGTATCTAATACTAAAATGTGACTTGATACATCCGTATCTAGACAAATCTAAGACAAGAATTTTGGGATGGAGGGAGTACTTTATAAACATCAATGCTACCTTTGAAGAGGGCATATTTGCCTCAGTAACTTGTGTTATGTATATTGCAAGTAATCCCTCTGCTCTCATGCCTTTGAAGACATGTTCTAGTGTCTTTGTTCACTCATTTCTGTGCGTATATGTAGTCATATATGGAGTATAATATCGAAAATCATCTTATATTTCTGAACGGAGGTTGTAATAAAATATGGTTTCTGTTTGAATTAGAACCAGGTCCGCGGTGGAGATGAAGTTCTCAAAGTCATGCCATGTGAACTGGAAGACCTGAGGACGAGTTCTACTGCTGAACTATCTAGCTGCTGTGTCCTTGTCGCCACGTGTCCTGAACTAGTGTTTTCCTATAGCATTGTTGTCAGACGTGTTCTCGAGTCTGTACTTGACCACAACAATTTCCTGGTTGTGCCTTTGATTACGAAGGGTGTGGTTCTTGTAAAGCTTCCCAACAAATCTGATGCGGCCTGTCTTCATCATCATGTTTATGAGTGGAAAGACCACTCTGTTAGGTTCTCCAAGGTTGACAAGATGGTGATGGTGCATGTAGACATCTCTCACGAAGTCCATGGCCTAGTCAGTTATGCGAGGTTCATCCCGTAGGCCCGTGGCAAGAATAGTCTGCAGAGTTTAATTAGTGCAACTTTGCTTGTCTGTAGTAAGTACTATTGTTCAGTACTTGATTTGTGTTTGTGAACCCTGTATTGTTTATTAGTACTACCGCTTTTGGTGTGTGGTCAGTCCTGAGAACGGTCTATGTTAATGTTTGTCCACTCAATTCAGTCTGTATATTTTGACGTATCCAGATCATCATTTTTGTGACGACGGTTATCAATTATGGTTACACTCCAATATCTGTATGCATTGCAGGGTTTATCGCACCCACCAGGATTTCCAGTCCCATGGATGTTCGGTCCATACGATTTGTCACGACCTTTGGACTGTCCTGCTTGTGGGAGTAGGCGGGGCCCCTGCATGCCACCCATAGTTGGACGATCAATCTTCTGTTTAGTACTTTAACATAGTGATTTCCTGGTAAGGATTCACTCGTGTCACATTGTAACGCCCCGAGACCGATGCTCCAGAAGCCTTCAATGTTCTTCGTTGTCGTTGTGTGTATTTATTTGTTTGTTGCATTTCATCATGGCATCATCCGCATTGCATCGGCACCTCGTTGCCGTCATTGTTTTTAAAACTTGCATTGTCATCCGCATCATGATAACAACATTTAAATGTTTAAAATTGTTGTTTGCTTTAAATTGCTAAATGACATCTGGGGATTTTCCGGAATAGTTGTTTGCTGTTCCGGCCTCATTTAAACTTGCCTAAATAGTTAGTTTACCTATGCTTCACCTCTTGCCATGTTTAATAACATTTAATATTGTTGGGTACATAAACGAGAAAGAACTAAATAATTGATGTGGTGTTTCGTCAATATACAACTCGTTGCATATTGATCTCCATTTAATTTGTAGTGTTGTTTGGTGCACTTTGCCATGCCATGCATATTTAAACCGGACATGCATCATACTTGTTTATGCATCATGCCATGTGTATGTGGTGGTTTTTTACTATGTTGTTTGTTTCTTTACGGGTTGCTTCTCTCGTTACCTTCGGTTTCGTTCCGGAGTTGTGAGGATTCGTTCGGCTACGTCCGATTGTCTTCTTCATGGACTCGTTCTTCTTCCTTGCGGGATCTCAGGCAAGATGACCATACCCTCGAAATCACTTCTATCTTTGCTTGCTAGTTGTTCGCTCTATTGCTATGCTGCGCTACCTACCACTTGCTATATCATGCCTCCCAAATTGCCATGAAACCACCTCTAACCTTTGTCACCCTTCCTAGCAAACCGTTATTTGGCTATGTTACCGCTTTTGCTCAGCCCCTCTTATAGAGTTGTTAGTTGCAGGTGAAGTTGAAGATTGCTCCATGTTGGAACATGATTATGTTGGGATATCACAATATCTCTTATTTAATTAATGCATCTATATACTTGGTAAAGGGTGGAACGCTCGGCCTTATGCCTGGTGTTTTGTTCCACTCTTGCCGCCCTAGTTTTCCGTCATACCGGTGTTATGTTCCTTGATTTTGCGTTCCTTACGCTGTTGGGTGATTTATGGGACCCCCTTGACAGTTTGCTTTGAATAAAACTCCTCCAGCAAGGCCCAACCTTGGTTTTACCATTTGCCTACCTAAGCCTTTTTCCCTTGGGTTCTGCAGACTCAAGGGTCATCTTCATTTTAACCCCCGGGCCAGTTCTCCTTCGAGTGCTGGTACAAACCGAGCAATGTCCGGCGCCCCCTGGGCAACCAGGGTCTATGCCAACCCGACGTCTGGCTCATCCAGTGTGCCCTGAGAACGAGATATGTGCAACTCCTATCGGGATTTGTTGGCACATCCAGGCAGCTTTGCTGGTCTTGTTTTACCATTGTCGAAATGTCTTGTAAACCGGGATTCCGAGACTGATCGGGTCTTCCCGGGAGAAGGATTATCCTTCGTTGACCGTGAGAGCTTATAATGGGCTAAGTTGGGACACCCCTGCAGGGTATAAACTTTCGAGAGCCGTGCCCGCAGTTATGTGGCAGATGGGAATTTGTTAATATCCGGTTGTAGAGAACTTGACACTTGACTTAATTAAAACGCATCAACCGCGTGTGTAGCCATGATGGTCTCTTTTCGGCGGAGTCCGGGAAGAGAACACGGTTTTGGGTTATGTTTGACGTAAGTAGGAGTTCAGGATCACTTCTTGATCATTACTAGTTGGCGACCGTTCCGTTGTTTCTCTTCTCGCTCTTATTTGCGTATGTTAGCTACCATGTATGCTAGTGCTTGCTGCAGCTCCACCTCACTACCTTTTCCTTCCTATAAGCCTAAATAGTCTTGATCTCGCGGGTGTGAGATTGCTGAGTCCTCGTGACTCACAGATATTTCCAAAACAGTTGCAGGTGCCGACGATACCAGTGCATGTGATGCAACCGAGCTCAAGTGGGAGTTCGACGTGGACCTTGGTCGTTACTATGTTTCGTTTCCTGTTGATCAGTAGTGGAGCCCAGTTGGGACGATCAGGGATCTAGCATTTGGGGTTGTCTTCTTTTACTTTGGTTCCGTAGTTGGACCTATGTGTGTACTCTGATTGATGTATGTTTTATTTATGTATTGTGTGAAGTGGCGATTGTAAGCCAACTCTTTATCCCATTCTTGTTCATTACATGGGATTGTGTGAAGATGACCCTTCTTGCGACAAAACCACAATGCGGTTATGCCTCTAAGTCGTGCCTCGACACGTGGGAGATATAGCCGCATCGTGGGTGTTACAAGTTGGTAATCACAGCCATCCCCGACTTAGGAGCCCCCTGCTTGATCGAATCGCTGGCGTTGTCGAGTCTAGAACAAAAATGTTTTGAGTCTTAGGATTATAAATATCGGAGAGTAAGATTCTTTTTACTCCTCAGTCCCTTCGTCGCTCTGGTGAGGCCTCCTGACGTAGAAGTTTTGACTTTTCTCTCCTCAAATTTCACTAAAAAAAATTTAGGATCACGCGGATATCTTAGAATCGTTCCGATGGTTTTGTGACGAGAACATTGTTCTTGGTGCCTCCTGACATTTAGGGGTTGTGGTAGTGTCCCGGGGAGTTGAGCTCCGAGGTGTTGTCGTCACAATTTTATCGTTGCAGTTCTGGAATACCTGAGTTTCGCCGACATCGAAAATCTCTTTTATGCAGTTGTTGGTGAGATCACCTCGACGCCACCCAGTACTGGGGCGGGAGTTCGGGAGTATTGCCATAACTCGTATAACGGATACTTTTCGAAGGTTGAGGTAAATGATTTCCGAAGGTTTCTTGGTTATGTGTTGAAGGATGGATACAGCTAGATCTAGGTATTGTTAGTTTGGGTGATATATTTTGTGTCCCCTGTATTCCCAACACCTGATTGCATAACCAGAAAGTTTCGGGAGTTTATAAGTGGGAATTCAAGTAGCTCCTAGGATATCTTTCCGACAGATGCATGATATGAGATTGGGGTTCGACATCTAGTGGTCCGCCTTTCCACGGTTGGTTTTACAGTGGTCTCGTAGTGTCTTAAAGAGTCCTTGGCTATGCCGACTCGGGGACGCTTCGTATGTCATGTGCACTGCCTTGTACATGATGGTGCTGTACGATCGAGCCCGTGTGGGCCCCACCACAAAAACTTCGGACGAAATCTCTATCATATGTTTGTTCCGGCTTATTCCGCAAGCCAAATCCTTTGTTTGTTTTATTTGTGGTATTTGAGTTGCTTCAAAGTCAAATGTTGAATCCATACCTTTCCTAAACGGTGTTCTCATACTTCTATGTGAATATCAATCCTTCTTGATCATCGAGATTGTCATGCCAATTCTTTTCCAACCGACGTGCTCTTTTTCAAGTGGATCCGATCATTTCAACATTCGCGAGATCAATTCTCAGTTCTTTGCAACGGTGTTTATTCCATCTGCCCCAAGTTGCCTTTGTTTTCCCGCCCTCCCACCCTCTTTCTTTAAGGACTCAGATTTCTTAATCAAGTATCCATTTTTTTCATGTGAAGTCCCTTCATTCTTTTCAATCAATGTTCTTATCCGGTGATTTCCCATGAAGATACTAACGGAGCTTCAAGTTCATCCGTCTTTGTTCTCATTTTCTTCTCCGGTGGATTCAATTCAAGCTTTCAGTGTTGACCATATTCTTTTCCTCGTTTCAAATGTTTTTCTCGTACCGGTGCACCTCTTAATCATCCACTTCTCGCTATTCAATTGTTCCGGAGTGATGAAGATATCTCAGTAGATTCAAGTTTCCATTCTCAATTCACTCAAGTTCTTTTGAGGTTGTTATCTCATTCAAGCCATTTAATTCAACCGGTGCAATCTCCTTTTCAAGTAATCATTCAACGGTGTTTCTTTTGAGTGGGCCCTAACCCACAGGTCTTTTCCAGGATCTTACCTGACTCTTCTAATTTTCTAGAGTTATTCTCAAATTCATTTCAAAGTTTGACGTAAGAATGAGTTTTCATCAGTCATATGTCTTTCTCCAAGATCTTTCAAATTCTTTCATCGTTGGTTCATCATTTCTATTATCCATTGTTCCGGAGTGCCTCAATAATTCATGGTGGTGTTTCTCATCATGATTCTCAACATTTGAAGACCGAAGAAGGATTTCTCCTAAATCTTGGTCCGCTCTCTTAAAAATTCATAGTTCTAGCTTATGCCATCTTCTCATAATTATTTTCGATTGTGAGATTTCTTTTCTTACCCATCCGGAGCATTTCAGAGTTGTTTTCGTTTCTTGATCATCCAAAGGCCATCATTTCAGAAGATTTCTTCGTTCTAAGTTTTCAGCCTCGTTCTCCAATTATTCTAAATTGATGTCTCTTCGTTCATCTCCATATTCTTCCGGTGCATCGTTCAAATATCCTCTAATCAGTTCATGATCTTTTCGTTCTCATGTGTCTAAATTTTTTCAAGTATCTTTATTCGTTTTCTAATTCTTCCCGATGAATTGCGCCTTTGCTACTTTCATTTACAATTCTTACGGTGGTTCGTTCAAGAGTTCTCTTCCTTGGTTATCATATAAATTTATTCATTGTTTCAATCCTACCGGTGGTTCGTTGAAGACTTTTCTCAAGTTTGCGCTATTTCTATCTTAATCCTTTCTACGAGAATAAGTAGTATGCCAAATCCGTTACTTGTCATCAATCTAAATTGGTGAAGGATACGCGTAATGTAATTCTTATTCTTGTTTCCTCCAAGTGATTAATTCCTTCTTCCGGAGTTCGTTCATGATATCAAATTCTCGGTTCCAAGTTGTTCATCTTTTCTTTCCGGAGCTCCAAGTTATTTCAATTATATCATTTCAAAGCTTCATCTAATCATTGCAAGGCTTCTCCCGGAGTTCTTTTCAACTTTCCCTTTCGTTTGATCATTCTTTTATTATCGTAGTTCTTCATGGAGGATCAACATGGTGCTTCATCAAGGATTCTTTTCATTCTTCAATTGTTCTTCAAAATTTCTCTCGGAGTCAAGATCCGTCAAGCTATACTCAAAAATAAACATGGTGCTCAACACATGTTTGTCTTGAGGAGTTCAAGCATTCTTCATCTCGCATCCCGAAGTGCAATTCGTTTTACCTTATCATTTGAGGTGGTGTTATGTCATTCTTGACAGTTTGAGTTCGTGTTTTAGGATTCACATGTTGTCAAGAATGAGATATTTTAAATCCACCAATCTCTTCGTTGGATTTATCTTGTGTCATGTTTCACCTAAAGCTTTCCCTAAGGATTTTGCTCTTTATGGTGCTCATAAATGATCCAAGTTCTTCATTTATCCTCCCGGCGAAATAAGTTTCTCGTCTCCTTGTTCATATCAATCCAATCTATTGTTTTCCGTTAGTGGCAGAATTTCACCTCAAGTTTTTGAGATGTTTTCCTTAAGCCCACAACAAGCTTATTCGTTTCGTTGTTGATTTCCCAACAACTCCGTTATAACCTTCTTGGAAGGATGCTTCCCAAGCTCATTTGTGGCAGAAGTTGTCATTTTCTTCTCCATTCTTTATTCCAAGGATCTATCTTCTATTATTTATTTCTTCCGGAGGCACTGTGATGTTGCTCTCTTCACTCATCATGTCGATTTGTGAAGATCGTGTTCTTTTCATGCTTATCTGTTTAACCGGAGTGTTGTGTCCTCTGCTCAAGTTCTTTTCATCTTATCAAGTCTTGCATCTCTTCTCAACCGAAGTGATGTCTGAAATCTTTCTCACCCCTTGTGCCATTCTTTCAATAGTTCCGGAGGCAGTGTGTTGTTAATTTCATCAAGTATCCTCTCATCTTGTCAAGATCATGTCAATTCCTTCCATTTTCTATCGGAGTGCTGTCCAAATTATGTCATTCTTATTCCTTGTTTCTCTTTTCTACCGGTGTGCTTTCATATTGATTTTGATCCGTTAAGCTCTTATTTCCATGTTTTTCAACCTACAAGGTTCTTGTAATGGTCCTTGTTCCTCTTGCTGAACGGAGTGTTTTAAATTTTGTTCACCTCCGTCGTGTCATTTCTTCAAGCTTTGCGACCTCTCAAGGTTCTTTGGTTTCACTCATTTGTCAAAGAAGCAACTTTGTTTTACCTCTTCCTCTTCCGCTTCTCTCCGGTGCCATCCTAGATCTCGGGACGAGATCCTCTCGTAGTGGTGGAGTGTTGTAACGCCCCGAGACCGATGCTCCAGAAGCCTTCAATGTTCTTTGTTGTCGTTGTGTGTATTTATTTTTTTGTTGCATTTCATCATGGCATCATCCGCATTGCATCGGCACCTCGTTACCGTCATTGTTTTTAAAACTTGCATTGTCATCCGCATCATGATAACAACATTTAAATGTTTAAAATTGTTGTTTGCTTTAAATTGCTAAATGACATATGGGGATTTTCTGGAATTGTTGTTTGTTGTTCCGGCCTCATTTAAACTTGCCTAAATAGTTAGTTTACCTATGCTTCACCTCTTGCCATGTTTAATAACATTTAATATTGTTGGGTACATAAACGAGAGAGAACTAAATAATTGATGTGGTGTTTCGTCAATATGCAACTCGTTGCATATTGAGCTCCATTTAATTTGTAGTGTTGTTTGGTGCACTTTGCCATGCCATGCATATTTAAACCGGACATGCATCATACTTGTTTATGCATCATGCCATGTGTATGTGGTGGTTGTTTACTATGTTGTTTGTTTCTTTCCGGGTTGCTTCTCTCGTTACCTTCGGTTTCGTTCCGGAGTTGTGAGGATTCGTTCGACTATGTCCGATTGTCTTCTTCATGGACTCGTTCTTCTTCCTTGCGGGATCTCAGGCAAGATGACCATACCCTCGAAATCACTTCTATCTTTGCTTGCTAGTTGTTCGTTCTATTGCTATGTTGCGCTACCTACCACTTGCTATATCATGCCTCCCAAATTGCCATGAAACCACCTCTAACCTTTGTCACCCTTCCTAGCAAACCGTTGTTTGGCTATGTTACCGCTTTTGCTCAGCCCCTCTTATAGCGTTGTTAGTTGCAGGTGAAGTTGAAGATTGCTCCATGTTGGAACATGATTATGTTGGGATATCACAATATCTCTTATTTAATTAATGCATCTATATATTTGGTAAAGGGTGGAAGGCTCGGCCTTATGCCTGGTGTTTTGTTCCACTCTTGCCGCCCTAGTTTTCCGTCATACCGGTGTTATGTTCCTTGATTTTGCGTTCCTTACGCGGTTGGGTGATTTATGGGACCCCCTTGACAGTTCACTTTGAATAAAACTCCTCCAGCAAGGCCCAACCTTGGTTTTACCATTTGCCTACCTAAGCCTTTTTCCCTTGGGTTCTGCAGACTCAAGGCTCATCTTTATTTTAATCCCCGGGCCAGTTCTCCTTCGAGTGCTGGTCCAAACCGAGCGATGTCCGGCGCCCCCTGGGCAACCAGGGTCTATGCCAACCCGACGTCTGGCTCATCCGGTGTGCCCTGAGAACGAGATATGTGCAGCTCCTATCGGGATTTGTCGGCACATCCGGGCGGCTTTGCTGGTCTTGTTTTACCATTGTCGAAATGTCTTGTAAACCGGGATTCCGAGACTGATCGGGTCTTCCCGGGAGAAGGATTATCCTTCGTTGTCCGTGAGAGCTTATAATGGGCTAAGTTGGGACACCCCTGCAGGGTATAATCTTTCGAGAGCCGTGCCCTCAGTTATGTGGTAGATGGGAATTTGTTAATATCCGGTTGTAGAGAACTTGACACTTGACTTAATTAAAATGCATCAACCGCGTGTGTAGCCGTGATGGTCTCTTTTCGGCGGAGTCTGGGAAGAGAACACGGTTTTGGGTTATGTTTGACGTAAGTAGGAGTTCAGGATCACTTCTTGATCATTACTAGTTGGCGACCGTTACGTTGTTTCTCTTCTCGCTCTTATTTGCGTATGTTAGCCACCATAGATGCTAGTGCTTGCTGCAGCTCCACTTCACTACCTTTTCCTTCCTATAAGCTTAATTAGTCTTGATCTCGCGGGTGTGAGATTGCTGAGTCCTCGTGACTCACAGATATTTCCAAAACAGTTGCAGGTGCCGACGATACCAGTGCAGGTGATGCAACCGAGCTCAAGTGGGAGTTCGACGAGGACCTTGGTCGTTACTATGTTTCGTTTCCTGTTGATCGGTAGTGGAGCCCAGTTGGGACGATTAGGGATCTAGCATTTGGGGTTGTCTTCTTTTACTTTGGTTCCGTAGTCGGACCTATGTGTGTACTCTGATTGATGTATGTTTTATTTATGTATTGTGTGAAGTGGCGATTGTAAGCCAACTCTTTATCCCATTCTTGTTCATTACATGGGATTGTGTGAAGATGACCCTTCTTGCGACAAAACCACAATGCGGTTATGCCTCTAAGTCGTGCCTCGACACGTGGGAGATATAGCCGCATCGTGGGTGTTACACACATCAAGTAAATCTTATTGATTTACTGTCTAAATCTTATTGATTTAATGTCATGTTTTCTTTCTTTTCCTGCAATTTTCCGATGCTGGTTTTGCCATGTGACATTCATCACAGAATAAACCGTTTGGTTTGCTCGACGATGGCTATTTTTGCAGGTTTCACTACTTATGTCGTGTCAGTAACGAAGGCACTGTCCATCACTTATTTTACTGGAAAAAATTGGATCAGTCTGTTGTCTGAGTACAAGCTGAATCCCTATGATGAACTGCAGTTTGGTTTAACAAAAACGCCACAATTAGTCCTTCTCGCGTTTAAAAGAAATGAAGAAAAAAACTGGATCACGGTCACGAAGCCTAGTCAATTTAGAAAGCTGATCATACCAGACCAGACACGATCACTGCTGTCTCGCACATCGGTACCACCTTCAGCAACGGATCGAGCACCTGCAGTTGCTCTAGCACTGACAGCGGCAGCAGCTCAGTCTGATCCAGCTGAGGATTGGGCACCGACCGCGTCTGTGGATCATGCTGATCTACCGGAGGATCGGGCATCGACACTGGCACCTGCTCCGACACCGGCACTAGCTCTACAAGGAGCACCATCTCCGACAGTAGCTGCGGCTTCGGCACCTGCACCAACACTTGCACTTGCATCTGCTCCGGCCCGTGCAGCGGCAACCGAACGAGCAGTTGCACCGGCAACAGACTGGGCTGCAGTTCGCACTTCATATACCAAAGTCCTTACAAAAACCGACATGTCCACCTTCTTGGTAAGCATTGGCTGCCCAAGTGTTTCGTTCTTTTTTATTTCCATGTTGTTTCGCATGATTCACTGTGTTGATCTAACTATTTGGGTATGTCTTCTTGTTTGCAAACAGAGAATTCCTAGAGCAACGAGAGACTCATTCAACAATCCGGGCGACAGCGGCCAAGTTTCTCTTACCATGCGCAGCCTTGGTGTGAATGAACCTACTCAATATACCGTAAGTACAAAGGATGGTCGCATGATGATTGATGCTAAATGATGGTCAAGGTTCAAATCTAAATCATATCTTGCGGTAGGGGATGATGTCAAAATCGAACTTTCTCGGCAAGGAGAGCTGGTCCAAAACAACTTTGAAATTCTTCAGTACTGCCAAACTGATCTATCCGCCGAGAGATTTTGATGTAATACTCTGGCATGGTGAAACAAGTGTCCTGTGTGTATAAGTAGTACGACAGTATCATTGATAGAATTGCAACTCTGATTGCTGGTTAGGAACTGTCGTTTGATTTCATTCCAACAGCTGCTGTGCTTTATTCAATTTTGTGTATTCGCCTTGCGACAGCATCTAAAAACCAGCGCCGTAACGACCGCTTGCAATATGAAAAGCGCTGAGGTAGAACACATGGGCCCCCAAACATGCAGGCCCACCGGCCTATGGCCTAAAGTCCAGAACCGTGAGCCTGTCTGAGTATTTCTCAGCTGAACCCCCATAATGCCCGTCTGCTGCACATAACATCAAGATGCATTTGTATGAGTATTTTATCTTGTGAGAGAAAAGGATGAACGAGGGAAGGCCTTTTGCAAATGCGGAGAGGTGTGTGGGTACCTTTTTGCAAAATTGCCATAGTTTCCTTCCTATCCGTCAGATATAAATCGGACGACCTATATTGCAAGATGACATGCACACCATCATCACCAACTCGTCTATACCGTGTTAAAAAAACTCTATTTTTTATAATTATATATGTTATATATACTCCCCTTGATTTTTCTTATGTATAAAGTTGTGATATAAAAGATCTTTATATTTCCTTACAGAGGGAATATCTCTCTGTCAAAAATATATTTATGTGTAATAACTAGTTACTCCTGTCTTTCTACTTCCTTGCGCTGATATGTGGGGCATCCGGCAACAGGGTCCACATGCCATATGCACCAAATTAGAGTGCACAACTGCATGGTAGACACACCCCGGTCGTAGCACCGCATTAATGCCCGATGAGCCGTGAAATCACAAAAAAACCCACCTTTCCAGCTTTAGCAGTAAGCTGGACGGACGAAGCGGCAATATTTCACTCGGCCTGAATCCCTTCTCCCTTGTCTGCTTGTTCAGAGAAAACCCTCGCTCGGTGATTGCATAGGGTTTTCTCATGGAGAACCCGGTACGAATTCTTCATCCATCCCCGATAAATCCAAGTCCCTTGGTCGCGGGTACTCCTAGGATGGCAGCCGCCGCCGTTGATGCATTTTTCTTCCTACTGAATCTAGAGTGTTTCATTTGCAGTGCCCAAAGTGCGAGGACCCTACAGGTTTCTGCGCCCTCGGCGAGACGCCACACTTGTTCCTTCTCATCGTAACACATGATTTTAAAACGCGCACAGTATGTTCCTAGAATCCTCTTTTCTATCCGGGAGGGTGGGGTTTTTTGAACATGATGTCGACTAATTTGGAAATTTGGATTGCGATATTTGGATAAAAGGTACTAGTACCATGGTCAACACTGACGCGAAGGAGGAAAGTATTTCTAGATTTGGATATAGGGAATACATTGTATTCTCATATTATTTTTCCTGCAGTGCATTCCTTGCTCTGCCAGAACACATGTACTCAAGATGCTCGGCCTTGCCATAACTGAATACACCAGTTTAATGGTAACAGTGAAGACAACCATGGATATAATTTTCGAGTTGGGTTCAGGAACCAAGAAGATCGCTGCTTTTTTATGGCCGAACTTGGATAAACTTTCTCAAGTGTTACGACTGAAAGTTGGTGCACGAATGTTGATGGAAATAGCAGAACCTGGTCTCATCTTCACTGCGATCTTCCACCCCGACGTCATTCCAATTGTTCATCCATGTTAGTTTTGTATCTGGTTCTTACTTGTTGCCTCGATTACTTCTTAATCCACCTATTCTGTCTAACTGATCACAATTTAACTTTAGAAGTAGCAACGAATCTCTCACGAAGATGCTACTTCTAACTAATATTTTCTTATAATTGGTGGCACGTGTAGGTTTTGTCAGACTTAAGCAGGCTGCTCGTTTGTTATTCTGTAACAACTCGGTTGTTACTGATGGCACTAAAGTTGACTGGGACGACATCCACAAGTTCCTACACTTTATTGATCGTCTTGAGGTCCTTGTGGGGCGTTTCAATGGTGGAAGGCCACGTGGGATGTGTGCCACTGCTGCACTCGTTGAACAGGTCCAACTGTGTCGAGAAACTTATGGTACGAGCTATTTTCTGTTATATATGTTGTTCATAAACTATTGCTTATACACAGTTTTACAGCTGTGATCTTCTTGAAACAGAAACTGCCCAGTTCTATTGTTCCTATACAGATGCCTGACCATGGTTGGGTCAGACTTGCACTTGGTCACAACATGATGTTTATGTCGACCTACTCCATTCCCCTTGGAGGTGAAAAGATACTTATTCATGGGTGGTCTCAAATAATGAAGGCCCGTCCATCTTGGAGAATAGGACAGAAGATTATGTTCCTGCTTTTCCATGGATCTAAAGCGAATATCCTGTTTATTGACCAAATTGCGAGATGAAGCTGCTTTCAGAAGGTTGTGGATGCGCGGGGTGGCGCCTGGGCCTTGTCCTTGGGCTTGGCGGCCTCACCCTTGGTTAACTGTAGGCAAAGTAGCACTGTTCGAGGCGTGCTTTGTATGGTTGAACCTGTATAAGTACTCATACTGCTTTCAGCTATGGTTGTTAAGTACCCCTGCTGGTTTCAGTTAAGGTTGTTAAGTACTCCTGCTGCTTTTACAGTCTGTCGTCTTTCTTTAGTCTTGTCTTCCTCCAGCCACCAAAACCAAACCAGCGCCTGCGGGGCCGCCTGCTTCCGCCTCCCACGGCTGGCTGCGCCTCAGCGCACGCATCGCCGCCCCACTGTCTCCTAAATCGTTAACGCCGACGTCCTCCGCGCGCTTTGGTGCGCTCGCCGCGGCGCCGCCCTCTCGCGTTGTCAACATGGTCAACAAACAGCAGTAATCGGCAGAAGTACGTGGAGATGATGACATTAGGGCCCACCATGTCAGCGTATGGAAAAATAAAATGCTTCCTCCTAGTGTTTTCCTGACATTTGGGACCCACGACATTGTGAGCGTATATAGTTAATAGACAAGAGAACAGCACAAGATCGGCTGACACCTGGGACGTAGCAGCTCGAGCAGTATTTTTTTGTTATTGTTGAGACGGAGCAGGGTTTGAACTAGGCTGTGGCCCGTCTAGCCCAGGTTTATATTTTATGTTCACCATGTGACCAGCCCAGCTATTTTTCTTTGTGAAAATGAGCCCATTTTATTTTTTCTGAAGAATACCCAATCCAGGCCTACTTATTTTTCTACGCCCTGATGGGCTGCAACTCTTTCAAGATGCCTGCAAATCTTGAAATGTAAGTGCATCTAGTGCCCCTTAGTGATTTTGGTGTATTGAAGACTTATAGGTTAAGGGACTAATGCGTTTGTGAGTGTACACAGATCTATAAGTCTATGAGGAGTTTGATAATTACAGAGAAAGTCGACCCCTAAAAATGAAGTTCTTCGACTGAAGACTTTGGATTTCTGAAGACTTTCTGAAGACTTTGAAAGCGAAGAAATTGGTGTGACCTTGAAGACTTGGTATTCATTTGAGGAATATGAAGCGTGAAGACTTTTGTTTTCGTAGTTTCATTTTCTCTTTCTTGAGTCATAGGAAACACCGTACTGTTAAAGGGGGTCGAGGAAATACTAAGGAAAAATTTCCATGTGATGCTCAACTCAAAATCCTACACCTACCAATCCCTTCAAGTGAAGCCATTGGAAATCTCATACACTTCAGTCATATTCTTCAGTGACAGAGACGAAGTTCTTCTGGTATCTGAGGAGTTTGTTCTGACTGAGGAGTTAGGAATTCGCCAGTGCGGATTGCCTACACAGTGAGGAACATGATAGCCCTGAGGAATTTGAACCTCAAATTTCCGACCATTGCTGTGCTATGCGCCAGCTGTCCAAAAATATCTACCCACCTAACGGTCATATCATTGAAGGGCATTTATGTCTTATCATGCGGGCTGCTCCCTAGGCTATAAATAGCCGCCCCCTACAACCACTAGCTGGTTGGCTGCTCCGAGAGAAACTGACACTTGTCATTTGAGAGCATCCCATCCTCCGAGGACTTTGAGCGAAAATCATCAAGTGAGGAAAAACCCCAAACCCAAACACCTACAAACCCAAAGTGACTGAGCATCACTGAAGAGATTGATCCTGCGTGGATCCGACGCTTGTTACCTTTGAAGACTATGCTTCTTCCAGATGGTTAGGCGTCATGGTCTAGAGCATCCAAGAGGAAATTGTGGATCGCCGAGTGACCGAGTTTGTGAAGGTTTGGAAGTCACCTGAAGACTTACCACGAGTGATTGGACGAGGTCTGTGTGACCTTAGTTCAAGGAGAATACGGTGAGGACTGTGTGTCCGGGATTGGGTGTCCTCAGGTTTAAATACCTAGCCACTCCAACCAAACATACAACTGAGACAGCAGTTGGAACTGGTCTACCAAATCATTGTCTTCACCAAGCCAACTGGTTCTATTTCCTCAACTCTTTCATTTCCTCATTCTTGTGTTGTGCAAATTGTTCATATCTGTGTTTGAAGACTTTGACTGAAGACTTTCTCAATTTCCTAAGTTCAATTTCCTCAGTCTGTTTGTCTTCATCTTGTGTTATCCTGTGTTTACGCTTTCTGTACTCTGTGCTTGTTTTCATTTCATCATGATGACTATGCTTGTGCTCTGCTATGCATACTTGTGAGTACTTATTCCGCTGCAAGTAGTTCTTCGCTAAGGAATTTCCTCACCCGCAAATTCCTCAGTGAAGAATTTATAAAAATCGCCTATTCACCCCCCCTGTAGTCGATATAACTTACTTTCAATTGGTATCAGAGCAAGGTACTCCCTTGTTCTGTGTTATTTTGGTTTAATCACCTGGAGTTTTAGTTATGTCGACCGCAGGTATGATCAAGGTCTCTGCTGGGTGTCCTACCTTTGATGGGACGGACTACCCCTACTGGAAGAATAAGATGCGAATGCATCTTGATGCAATTGATAACGATCTCTGGTATGTTGTGGAAAAAGGTGTTCCCTCTGTCTCACCCTCACTGAACGCTGCTAATGTGAAGAGATTCAAGCAACTCGATTCCCAAGCGAAGAATATCATATGTGGCCATGTGAGCAAAGGACAGTATGGAAGAGTGAGTGCTTTGGAAACTGCTAAGCTTATCTGGGATAGGCTGTCCAAAGTAAATGAAGGAGTCTCAACACAGCGTGACTCTCGAGTTGATGTTCTTCGCAATCTCTTCAACCGCTTCAAAAGACTCGACAATGAGAATGTTCAACAAACCTTCGATCGCCTCACTGACATCTCAAATGAGCTTCAAGCACTTGGTGCCACTGACATCACCGACCACGAGGTGGTGAAGAAACTGCTGAGATCGCTTGATTCCACTTTTGATACTCTGGCCTTGATGATACAAGAGCATGCTGATTACAAGTCACTTGATCCCGCTGATATCCTCGAAAGGCTAAACACGCATGAGTTCCAGCTTGCTGAAAAGAGAGATCTCTATGGTTCGAGCTATGGCAGATCACGTGCACTGAAGGCCAAGGCAGTTTCTGAATCTGAAGATGAAGACTCTGAAAGCAGTCTTGGTGATCCTGAAGAACTGAGCCATGATCTAGCACTGCTTGTGAAGAAATTCCAGAAACTCTCAAGACGTGGACGCTTTGGAAGACCCTCAAGGAGCAATGATTCCTCATCCAGTGACTACAAGAAGAGGCTTTGTCACAAATGCAAGAAACCAGGACACTACATTCAAGATTGTCCTAAGTGGGAAAAGGAATCAAAGAAGAAGAAATACAAGGATTACAGTTCTGATGATACGAAGAAAAAGAAGAAATTCTCAAAATCTTCATCATCAAAATCCTCAAAGTCTTCATCTCACAAGAAGAGTAGCTCCAAGAAGGCTCAGGCATTCATTGGCAAGGAAATGGACTCTGAGGCTGAATCTGAAGAAAATGAGGAAGAGGAGGCATCTGAGGATTCTGAATCCGGTGTGGCGAGCCTAGCCCTCGCTACTGCATTCGTCAGCAAGTCTATCTTCAACTCTGAAGAAAATGACCTCACCAACAAGGCTGATGAAGGCAATGATGACTACGCTCCCACCTATTGCTTCATGGCAAAGGGTGCCAAGGTACTCAAATATGCCTCATCTGAATCAAGTGAAAATGAATCTGATGAAAACCTTAAGCCTAGCTATTCTAAACTTGCTAAGATTGCTGTGAAACAACAAAGAGCTCTTGAAAAGGTTCAAAACATGCTAGACAAGAGTCATGATATGTTGGGTGAAGAAATGGATCGCACTAAAACCTTGACTGAAAATCTTCAGAGACTTCAGACTAGGTATGACAACCTTCAAGGTCATCATAACACTCCTTTGTCTGATCATGAGAAGCTTTCTTATGAATTTCTTCAAAGAAAGCAAGATCTAGAGAAGCTGTTGAGGATATAGACCTTAGAGTCACCCGCCAGGAGGGGCCGGGTTACTCGTATGGTCGTTGCCAGAAGCCCGGAGCCAAGCTTGAAGATGATGGGCCAGAGGTGGGCTAAGACCCGGATACGGCTTGAAGCCCATAGTTACAATCATTATTATGGTAGAACTTGTAGTGTAAGGCAAGTATGATTGAGAGTCCAAGCCGGACACTCTTATGAGCCGGCCGGGACTCTAAGGGCTGTTGGGCGTCAGCCTCCCTATATAAAGGGACGACCCGGCAGCGGTTTAGGGACAACAACAATCTCGTCGAGAGCCGGGCATAGCAGTTTAGCTCCCTGGTGATCGTAACCCTAATCAATATCACCCCAACTGGACGTAGGCTTTTACCTTCACCGTAAGGGGCCGAACCAGTATAAACCCTCGTGTTCCTTGTCCCACATAACCCCTTCAAGCTTCCTAGTTGCGATGGCTCCACGACTAAGTCCTAGCTCGAGGACATCTGCCGTGACAATTCCACGACAGTTGGCGCCCACCGTGGGGCCAGCGCACGGTGGATTTGAGTTCTTGAAGGGCAGCTTCGAAGGGCTCAAGGGATACGCTGTGGGCCGGATGACCAAGAGTCATCGCAGCAAGCTCTACATCGACGATGCAAACTGGGGCCCCGACGCCGGCTCAATTGAGTACGGGTACCGGGTCCCCTTCGGCGGAATCCATGTCTTCATTGGCAAGATTGGTGAACCGGGACCTGAGCCGGATCTCTGCGCCGATCTCATCGAAATGGCTCAGCGCGCATGACCCGCCCGGGCCCGGCCTGCCTTAAAGCACACTTTTGTGGGATGCATCCATGGAGGGCCTTCTGATCCAGCTGGGTCCGATGATGAGACGGCCGCCGGCTCTGACGGCGAGTCGGCCACCGATGAGTCAAACTCGTTGTACCAACTTCAGGATGACAGGCTCATGGGTTGTTCCGATGGTGACAGTATTCCGGACCTATTTGAGCCGCCAAGTCATGTTGGAGTTTTTATGGCTGGTGCGCAGCCTGTTCAGAACCCTGTTGCTGGAACAGGAACCCCGGTGCCTTCGCCGGCTCAGGTGCTAATGGATCTCACGGACAAGATGACGGCCCTGTTAACCGCCACGGTTGACCCAGCGGATCAAGCTCAGCATGATGCGGAGGTGGCATAGTTAAAATTGGATCTGATAAAAGCTAAAGAGGATCTTGCAGCGGAAGGGATCAGGCTGGCTGCGGAGCGGGCGACTCTCGATGCCCAGACTCAGCTGATTCAGGCCCAGTCCTTCCAACTCACGATGGATCAGAACGCGGCCAATGAGGTCATGACAAGGAGGCATCAAAAGGCCCAATCTCGACTCCCACCGGTTTACGATCCACGCAACCTCCTCAACACGCCAGGTGCAGGGTCTAGTAACCCGCTAGGGGTCATAGCGCCCGGGTCTGGACCCCTTATTCAGCCACGAGTGATGGGGCCTCCCAGGTGCCCCCTGCCCCGCCTCAGTATGTGCCAATACCCCCGGGTCATTATAATAACCCGCTGGAGAACATGGTCGCTGCGGCAGCACGGCTGGCGGCTCTCCCAGTTGACGGCAACTCTCCGACGGCTATTGAAACCCGCCGAGTCAGGGAACTCCTTCAGACAGCACTGGCGCAGCAAGAGGCATACTCCTAAAGCCAGGACAGGATCCACTCGACCCCTCGTCCAGGCCAGAGCCCGAGTTACAGCCGGCACATGGTCTCAGCAACCGGCTCAAGTAACGTCCGACGCCATGACCCGCCCCCTGGCCATGGCCCGGCTTATAATGGAGCCTTTTACGCGCAGACCAGGACAAAGCGCGCCAAGAGGCGGAGCAAGTGCCTCAATTGACGACTTACCAGACCCCCCCCCCCCCCGGCTTATCCGACGACTTCCGTTGATGTGGGTATCCCTACCAGGACCGGGGGTGTCCCTTGTTTGGTGCCAGCTATCCGCAATGAACGTCTACCTAAGGACTTCAAGGGCCCTAGGAATGTGCCTAACTACACAGCTGACTTGCAACCCGCAGCCTGGATCGAGAGTTATGAGATGGCTATGGAGGTCAGTGAGGCGGCCATGGCCAAGTATTTCACCATGATGTTAGATGAACTGCCCGCACTTGGTTGAAAGGGCTACCACCAAATTCCATTGGGTCTTGGGCTGAGCTGAAAGCCCGGTTCATCCAAAACTTCAAAGATACCTGTAGGCAGTCTATGTCAATTGTGGATTTGACTAACTATAAGCAGCAGGAGGGTGAGTCCACGACACATTGGGTTCGCCGGGTTAAGGAAATCATACATTCATCAGACAAAATGGATGCCGGCTCAGCAGTTTTAATGCTGGAGCAGAATTGTCATTTTGTGCCCCTGAAGATGAAACTCGGGCGGCTTAAGCGCGACTGCACTGATATGGGTACGCTAATGGTAGCTCTTGTCAAGTACGCCGATTCTGATGGTACCAAGGATCCCCCTTCAGATGATGAAAGGACAGGGAAGGGAAAGAAGAACGGCAACGGCAAGGGTCCTCAGTTTAACCCGGGGAACCAAGAAGGAGGCAAGCGCAAGGCAGATGGCAGCCTAGAGTTTGTGGCCAACGCCAGCGCGCAAGGCAATAACCAGCGACGCAAGGGGAGGCCCCCTCCCCGAGGCGGCGGGTCAGGACCCTCACTGGAGCAGCTGTTGAATGAGCCTTGTCCAAGGCACGGCTCTAGAGAGAAGCCAGCGACTCATCTATGGAAGGATTGTGCAATCATGAAGGCCTTTAAAAACTACAATGGCCCGGGCAGCGGCTCAGGTGCCGGCGGCCCAGGCGCCGGCGGCTTTCATGGCCCGGGGGGCGGCTCAAATTCTGGTCCTCAGAGTGGTCAGGGGGGCTTTAATCAACAGTCTGGCCAGGGTCATCAACAGCAGCAGGGGGGTTATCAGACCAATCCAAAGCAGCTTAGCGGTGGACAGTATCATGTGTTTACCACTAGTTTGTGCAAGCGAGATCAGAAGCTTCACAAGAGGGCTGTGAATGCGGTTGAGCCGGCGGTCCCACGCTACTTGCGGTGGTCTGAGCAGCCTATAGTGTGGAGTAGGGAGGATCACCCTCCCCGGGTGGATAACCCGGGCCACTTGGCCTTAGTGGTGGCTCCTCAAGTGGGAGGATATAAGTTCACAAAGATGCTCATGGATGGAGGCAGCAGCATCAACATCCTCTATTATGAGACCTTTCGCCGTATGGGGTTGGTTGATAAGAACCTCAGCCAGTCAAACACCATCTTCCATGGTGTAGTACCTGGTAAGTCGGCTTATCCAGTTGGCAAGATCGAATTGGAAGTGGCCTTTGGTGATGAGAACAACTACAGGGTGGAGAAATTGACCTTTGAGGTGGTCAAGATAAGAAGTCCATACCATGCTATATTTGGACGGCCGGCTTACGCCAAGTTCATGGCACGGCCGTGTTATGTGTACTTACAGCTCAAAATGCCGGGTCACAATGGGACTATTACGGTTCACGGCAGCCGAAAAGTGGCTCTGGAGTGTGAGGAAGGCGACGCGGCTTACGCAGAATCTGTGTGTGCTACAGAGGAGTTGAAGTTTTACAAAGACAATGTTGACCCAACAGATATGACTTCTCTGAAAAAGCCAACCACAGAACAAGAGCCGGCAATGAAATTTAAGTCAGCTGATGAGACTAAACTTGTTGATTTTGTTCCAGGTGACTCATCTCGGCAGTTTAGCATCATTGCAAATCTGGATCCAAAATAGGAAAGCGCGCTCATCGAGTTCATCCGTGAGAATAGGGACATCTTCGCGTGGAAACCTTCTGACATGCCAGGTGTACCTAGAGAACTCGCTAAGCATACTCTCAATGTTGATCCGAAATTTAAGCCGGTCAGACAGTTCCTTCGGCGGTTTAATGAGGAAAGGCGGAAAGCTATTGGCGAGGAAGTAGCCCGGCTCTTGGCGGCCGGGTTTATCGTTGAAGTTTTTCACCCAGAGTGGTTGGCTAACCCGGTGCTCGTACTCAAGAAGAACGGCACCTGGCGGATGTGTGTGGACTACACGGACTTGAACAAGGCGTGTCCGGCTGATCCTTTTGCCCTCCCCCGTATCGATCAAATCATTGATGCTACGGCAGGTTGTGCACGTTTAAGTTTCTTGGATGCTTATTCTGGTTATCATCAGATCAAGATGGCAGTTAAGGACTAGGAGAAGACGGCGTTCATCACTCCCTTTGGAGCCTTCTGCTATGTGTCTATGCCCTTTGGACTCAAGTGTGCACAGGCGACTTACCAGCGTTGTGTGCAGAACTGTCTTCATAAACAGATCGGACGCAATGTTCACGCTTACGTGGACGATATTGTGGTTAAATACATCAAAGAGGAAACCCTGATAGATGATTTAAGGGAAACCTTTGATAATCTCCGGGTCTATAAGATGATGCTTAACCCGGCCAAGTGTGTCTTTGGTGTTCCTGCAGGCAAACTCTTGGGCTTCTTGGTTTCTGACAGGGGCATTGAGGCTAACCCGGAGAAGATCAAGGCCATCACCTCCCTGGCTAAGCCGGCGTGTATAAATGACGTTCAGCGCTTGGCGGGTTGCACTGCTGCTTTAAGCCGCTTTATAAGCCGCTTGGGTGAGAAGGCCATGCCCTTATATCAGTTGATGAAGAAAACTGATAACTTTGTCTGGAATGATGCAGCTAATACCGCCTTTGAGGATTTGAAGAAGCAGCTGGCAGAGCCCCCAGTCCTTGCTGCTCCGGTTGATAAGGAGCCCTTGCTACTGTATGTGGCAGCAAACGCACGAGCCGTCAGTGTGGCTATTGTGGTAGAACGCAAGGAGGCGGGTAAGGAACATCCGGTTCAGCGGCCGGTTTATTATGTCAGCGAAGTGCTCATTGAGTCCAAGCAACGGTACCCGCATTGGCAGAAGCTTGTGTATGGTGTGTTCATGGCAAGCCGGAAACTTAAGCATTATTTTCAGGGTCATCCCATCACTGTGGTTAGCTCTGCCCCCCTTGGTGATATCATTCAAAACAGAGAGGCCACAGGGAGAATTGCTAAGTGGGCTATAGAGCTTGGACCTCATGGTCTCAAATATGTGCCACGCACTGCTGTTAAATCTCAGGCCTTGGTGGATTTCATCAATAATTGGACAGAGTCATCAGTGCCCGAGCAAAAGTCGGATAACACATATTGGACTATTCACTTCGATGGGTCCAGGCAGTTGGAGGGCTCGGGGGCTGGCGTTGTATTGGCTTCCCCTAAAGGTGACAAGTTCCATTATGTGTTATAGTTGATGTTTCCTTGCACTACAATGCGGCTGAGTACGAGGCCTTGCTCCACGGTCTTCGGATGGCTAAGGAGATGAGCTTGAGCCGGGTAAGGTGCTTCGGTGACTCAGATTTGGTGGCTCAACAAGTATCAGGCAAGTGGGACTCTAAAGACCCTCTAATGGCGGCTTATCGCCGCGAAGTCGATGCCATTGTTGGGCACTTTCAGGGCTACCAAGTAGAGCACATTGATCGCAGGAAGAACGAGGCGGCTGATGCTCTAAGCCGGCTAGGCTCTCAGCGACAGCCGGTGCCGCCTAACACTTTCCTGGACGTCCTGTATAACCCTTCGGTTAAGTTGCCTACAGAGGAAGACTTGGCTGTCCCTGACCCGGAGGCACGACTGGTGGCGGCTCTTCATGTCATACCAGACTAGACAATGCCATATCTGGCTTATATGACCCGGGGCGAGTTGCCTGAGGATGAAACTTTGGCCAGGCAAATAACCCGGCGGGCTAAGTCAATGATTGTTATCGATGGCGAACTGCATCATCGCAGTGTCACGGGAGCATTTCAGCGTTGTGTCTCCCCTGAGGAAGGTCAAGAGATCTTGCGTGAGATCCATGAAGGGGATTGTGGCCATCATGCCGGCTCAAAGTCCCTTGTGGCCAAGGCTTTCCGTCGTGGATTTTATTGGCTGACGGCTCATGCTGATGCAGAGGACTTGGTCAGCAAATGTGATGGTTGCCAGAGGTTTTCACGACGGGCTCACGTGCCGGCTCAGGAACTGAGGATGATCCCAATCACTTGGCCCTTTGCGGTCTGGGGGCTTGACATGGTTGGGCCTTTTAAAAGGTCCAAGGATAAGAAGACCCACCTCTTGGTGGCAGTGGACAAATTCACAAAGTGGGTGGAAGCTGAGCCAGTTAGCAAGTGCGATGCAGCCACGGCGGTTCAATTTATGAAAAAGGTGATTTTATAGCTGACAATGGCACCAATCTCTCCAAGGGCGCCATGGAAGAGTTTTGTCAACGAGAGTATATCCGACTTGATGTTTCCTCAGTGGCTCATCCTCAATCCAATGGTCAAGCTGAGAGAGCTAATCAGGAGATTCTGAAGGGTATCAAGCCCCGGCTTTTGGTCCCTTTGCAACGGACGCCGGGTTGTTGGGTGGAGGAGTTGCCCTCCGTGTTATGGAGCATCAACACTACTCCTAACAGGTCTACAGGCTTCACGCCTTTCTTCATGGTTTATGGAGCAGAAGCAGTCCTCCCCAGTGACATCCGTCACGACTCACCTCGCGTGGCAGCTTATGTTGAGACGGATAATGAACAGGCGCGCCAAGATGCTCTTGACTTGTTGGACGAACAGCGTGATGTGGCAGCAGCCCGTTCGGCGATTTACCAACAAGACCTGCGCCGTTATCATAGCCGCCGGGTCAAATCCCGGGTCTTCCAGGAAGGCGACCTTGTGCTCCGACTCATCCAGGATCAAACAGATGCACACAAACTATCCCCACCTTGGGAAGGACCCTTTGTGGTCAGCAAGAACTTGTACAACGGGTCATATTATCTCATTGACATTCGGGAACACAAAGATTCACGTAAGTCGGAGGAGGAGACCCGTCGGCCGTGGAACATAGCTCAGCTTCGGCCTTACTACACCTGAGCCACCGGCTCTCGTGGTGTATATATTTCTCTCAGCCATGTATATATTATGATAAGCCATAAAGCAGGACCTCTGTCCTTTTTTCTCCTCCAAATATGCACGTATTGTTTTTATTACCAGATTACGTGATGACTTAAAGGAGGATCCGGCTTATGGTCGTATTCGAAACTAGCCATAAAAAGTAAGGTCACTTGGGGGCTTCTTGTTCAAACATGGGTCGTATTCGAACCAAAGAGAACATCGCTGTCGATACCCATTTGATTGGCAAAAGTGCCGAGCTCATTGGGAGGTTGCCTTTGGTCATATTTGAATCATAGTTTAACCCCTCTGAGAACCGACATGGATCGTATTCGAATCAGCGTCGTTAAACAATTCTTGAAATCACTTGGGGGCTTCCTGTTCAAACATGGGTCGTATTCGAACCAAAGAGAACATAGCTGTCGGTACCCTCTTGATTGGCATCGCCACACCCACTGGGGGCTATATGATCGTATCCGAATCTTGGCTTAACCCCTTTGGGCCGGATCTTTGGTCGTATTCGAACCGGAAGCCCCTAAAGTTCCTCTGCTTTATCACAAGTTTACTCTGATTATGTCAAGGTGTGTACGGCCGGGTCTCACTTTACCGGCTTAACTTTGGTTTACAGTGTTCGTTGAACGCCATGGGTGTCATTACGACAGGTAAATCGGAGTTAAGATACCAACCTTGTTACCCGGGTTATCTAATGCGGAAGTATGCTTACAGGCCGCTAAGTGTATTATTACGGCTGTGTTAAGGATATAATTGAGGACCAGTCTTTTTTGATTCCTATTCCGGGTTATCTATCCAAAACACCTGACTCCCAAGGCGGTAAGCCGCCTCGAGACTTGTGGTTTGCATTTCTATGCAGGACACTTAAAGGCACACCTTTGAAGTTGAGAAAAACAAAGGGACGATTATGACCCAGAGAAACATGAAAAGAGACAACTTCAAAGGACTTTTCGCATTCAATACGTGCACGATGGCATGGCAGAGATGAACTGTTGCACCTACTCTATTACAAAAACTCATCAAGTCTAACAAGGTGGAACATTGTTTGATAAACCGCCAGCCAAATTATGATGCCCGCTGAGTTGAAGTCCCCGGCTCATTCCTATCTTCTCCTCCGGCTGATCCCAAGACCTCGAAGGTTGATGACTTCCAGTCGATGCCGCTGAGGGCTTCGAATTGGGCTTCTTCGTCAATTAACCCGGCTGGGTCAATCTCCGGGGCGAAAGTGTGCTGCCGAGCCGGCGGGATCATGTTGAGAGCTTCATAGCGAGGGGTTGGAATCCTCTGATTCTCCGCATCATAACCCGGCTGGTACTTGGTCAGGTCTGTGTCGTTCCCGATAAGAGTGGCCACTGGGCGTACCGCCTTCACGCAGGCTGCGAAATCCTTCTGATCGAAAGCTGAGCCGTCTTCCTTCAGGCTTGGATAACCCAGGGCGATGTCTGCCGGGTCTAGCTCCGGCAGGAATGCCTTGGCCCGGCTCGGCGATTGCTCCGGCTCTCGCAGAGGCCCGTCGCAGCTCTTGGATCCGCTGAGGCAGAACGGCGAGCCGGCGCAGGACTTCGGCCAGATGAGTCGGCACCTCATTGGATCGGGCCACCACAACTAAGGCATGCTGTGACCCGGTGTAGAGTTGCTCCACCAGGGTATACACGGCCTTTAGCTTGGTGACCACGCTCTGGTTGGGGTTGGCACTTCTGGGACCTGTTTCACAGAATCAGGTAAGTCGGCGACAAGGATGAGTCATTCTAACATTGGTGAAAGCCGGTGAGGCGGCTTACCGAAGATGGCGGCCACCATTTGGGAAACCTGGCGCTTTAGGCCGGAGAGCTCGGCGGTTTTCTCCGAGAGCGCCTTCTCCGCCTGTTCCGCCCGGGTCACCAATGCGGCCTTCTCTTCGGCCCAGGCTTTTCTCTCAGCATCAAACTCGGTCTTCAACTTCTCTTGAGTGGCGATGCTGGATACAAACTTGGCGTTTGCCTTCCGGGTCTCCATCTCCTGCATCTTCAGCCGGCTCTTGAGATCCGCAAGGTCCGCCTCTAGCTTCTTGCCCACAGCCTGTATAAATTTCCGGGTTATTAACAGTCATTATATAAGTCCCAAGCGTTTTCCAAGCAAAGACACTTGGCACTTGGGGGCTAATGCATATTGAACGTATCTATCTACATACTACCGGCTTAATTGAGTAAGCTGGAACCTAAGTCTACAGCATATTCAAATTATAAGTCATCGACTTGGGGGCTAGCATGGCAAAGGTAACTATGCAGTAATTAAGAAGGTGGCAGAAGGATACCTCAGATTTTTGCTGGATCTGGTTTACCATGGCGACCTTGGCGTCCCGGCTCTTGTGTACTTGGCTGATGTAGCCAGAGACGAGCTCTCCAATGCTCAGGTGTCTGTAGTTGGAGAGGTCCAGATTCGCCTTGTGGGGCTGCAGTAACTCCCCCTTAGCGGAGCACTTGGCCAATACGGTCGGTCTCCCCGGCTCAACATACCCCGTCTAGGTAATTACCACGTCCGGGTCGTCTGCTGGTGGAGCTAAGCCGGAGGCCTCCGGGTTAACTGAAGCTTCGGTCGTTGCCTTGGTAGTTGGGGCGGTGGCTTCAGGTGCCGTGTCCATTGGAGTGGCGGCTTCGGGGGCAGAGGCAGCTGGCGGTTCTTGGACTGTCACCGCCGGCTCAGGCAAATCCGGCACTCCGGCCGACTTGGTTTTCTTCACCCTCTTGGTGAGCTTTGCTTGGGCACTGAAAGAACAACAAAGGTTAGTACAAAGCATATGAGTAAAGATCAGAACAACATGAGATGATTGTTGTTACCCGGGCGCGGTCTTGAAAGCCGGCAGATTTGACTGCATGGAGTCACCCGAAGAGGGGGAGGTCTCCTGATAATTGGAGTCAGAAGAGTTGAGTGGCTGACGGATAACACCCGCCAACGGGTGAAAAGGGTACAAGTGGGAAATAACCTCAGTTCGGCGCTTCCTTGTTGCGTCGGGTAACCCGGCGGAGAGGTCGGTGTCCTTGTTGGTCCGGGTGTGACGCCGGCTTTCGTGAACCTGTCGCTTCAAAAGAAATTGAGGGTCTTGATGAGCTAAAGGATGTGAAAAGCTTACTTTCCGGGTTACCCTTCGGACTTTCAGCTGTGGCAAGGGCTCCGAGTCGGAGGAAAGTGACATTACCTCTTCAACCACCGGGTTACTGGCGCCGGTGTCATCCTGTCAATGAGCAAGTGTTGATAAGGCGGACAGCAACAAACAACAAATACAACAAGAATTTAAAGGCTTAAGGGTTACCTCTGACTCGGAGCTGTCGCTTAATTGCATCAGCTCCGAAGCAGTAGGTCTGCTTCCTTTTTTGCGAAGGGGCGGCTTTCTTGGCGGCTTTCTTCACCTTCCTGGCCTTCTTGGCCGCCTCATGGTCATACTTGACCCGCCAGAACTTATCATCAGCCTGAAAAATACAAGGATGAATTCTTAAAACGGTTCAGATGAAGGTTATAGGCAGAAGAAGATAAAAAGTTAAAGTCAGCGGCTTACCACTGGGGCCGGATTGGTCTTGCAGAAGGGGGCTAACCCGGTCCTTCCGCAGTCTGCCAGGCTCTCGTTTAAAAGAGCCTTGGTCTCTTCCTCTGCAACGTCTTCTGGAAGATCGTTGCGGCTGTGTCTCTGCGGGTCATCCTTTCGCCCTGTGTACTCACACATTAAGCCGGGGCGGCGGCTCAATGGGATCACCCGCCATGAGATCCAGACCCGGACTAGGTCGATTCCGTTCAGACCGTTGCCCAGGAGGGCCTTGATTTTGTTGATAGTAGGAAGCAGAGGCTGGCGCTCTGCTGGAGTAAGCTTGTCCGACAGTGGGTGAGTCGGCTCTAGACGTGTTGGGCGAAAGCCGGGCAGCGGGCTTTCGTCAGCCGGGGATGTATCTTGGCAGTAGAACCAAGTCATGTTCCAATCCTTTGGGTGGCTCGGCGGCTCTGCGTAAGGGAAGAGACAGTCCCTACGCCGCTGGATGGAGATGCCACCTAACTCCAGACTTGGCCCATTGGCACACTCATTCTGACGGTTTAAGTAAAACAGCTCTCTGAAGAGCAGCAGACTCGGCTCTTCTCCAAGGTAAACCTCGCAGAAGACTTGGAAATTGCAGATGTTGGATACGGAGTTGGGTCCTATATCTTGAGGCCGCAAGTCGAAGAAGTTGAGCACGTCCCTGAAAAACTTTGAGCCGGGCGGTGCGAAGCCCCGGCTCATATGATCTGCGAAGATCACTACCTCCCCGTCCCTTGGATGTGGTCTCTCTTCTGACGGGTCAGGGGCATGGTAGGACATGATTTCCTTCTTAGGTAAGTATCCGGACTTAACAAAATTGGCTAGGGTCTCGTTGGTGACGTTGGACCTCATCCAGTTGCAAGTGATGGGAGCCTTGGGAGGCATGGTGAAAGTTGGTGGTCTATGACAAAAAGGAAAATATCCGTGTTAATGATAAGCCGGGGATCTACAGTTCAAAACTAAGGTGGCGGCTTATGAAGGGGACTAATGATATATACTCAGGTACAGTGGGTTATTTAAGCCGCAGGGGCATTCAGATTAAGTTAGGTTATCTACGGCCTTACTGCAGTTAAGCCGGAGGAATTTACGAAGCATGGTTTTCTTTAAACCGGAGGATTCTACAGCGCGTGGTTTCTTTAACCCGGAATCGTAAGCCGCCAAGATTCAATGGTTGCAGTTTTTACTAAGTGTGGTAAAACAGGTTTCACATACTGCAGTAACTTTTTTGGATCAAAATGGTTGGTCCAAAGAAAATTTTCTAGACCTAAAATACGGGCACAGGGGATGTTCTTGAGCTCGAACGAAGCATTCATGCAGAAGAAAGAGATCTACGGGCATTTGAAATGAGTCCTAAACAACTGCCGCACTAGTTCTATGCAAGGCTAAAGATCAAACAAGGGCAGTGACTAGGAGAACTACCGAAGCTTGTGGCAATGGCGAAGAACACGAACGAACCCTACTGCAGATCTACTCTACGGGGTGGTGAGAACTTACAGGAGCTGAAGAGGTGCGGGAGTCGCCGCCGTTTATCTGGTCCGAGTCAGGGTGATGCAGCGGCCAAGGTTGACGAAGACCGGAGGCGAGACGACGGCGGCGGAGTGCGAGCTCAGTGAGAAAGGCAGCGGCGCGAGGAGGAAGAAGGGAGCGTGAGAAGAGCCCGTCGGGCCGGCCTATTTATAAGGCAAGGTCATAAGTGGGCGCGAGATTCAAGGAGACCACGGCGTGGTTATCTCCCCCCTCATGACGCCTCGATTTTCGGAATGACAGTGAAAGCAAAGATCCGTTGCGGATCTGGCGGAGTAAAAAATGGACTTAATGGAGGATGACGTCACGGCGGATTATCCGGAGTCCAGAGGATGACGTCACTCCGGGTTATGGTCTTCACATGAATGGTAAGCCGGAGATTTTTTCTGTCAGAAGAGTTGAAGATTGACATGAGCCGGCTCAAATCAATCTGGGGCCTAATGTTGAGGATATAGACCTTAGAGTCACCCGCCAGGAGGGGCCGGATTACTCGTATGGTCGTTGCCAGAAGCCCGGAGCCAAGCTTGAAGACGATGGGCCAGAGGTGGGCTAAGACCCGGATACGGCTTGAAGCCCATAGTTACAATCATTATTATGGTAGAACTTGTAGTGTAAGGCAAGTATGATTGAGAGTCCGAGCCGGACACTCTTATGAGCCGGCCGGGACTCTAAGGGCTGCTGGGCGTCAGCCTCCCTATATAAAGGGACGACCCGGCAGCGGTTTAGGGACAACAACAATCTCGTCGAGAGCCGGGCATAGCAGTTTAGCTCCCTGGTGATCGTAACCCTAATCAATACCACCCCAACTGGACATAGGCTTTTACCTTCACCGTAAGGGGCCGAACCAGTATAAACCCTCGTGTTCCTTGTCCCACATAACCCCTTCAAGCTTCCTAGTTGCGATGGCTCCACGACTAAGTCCTAGCTCGAGGACATCTGCCGTGACAATTCCACGACAGAAGCTAAAAGTGAGTTATGAAGATCTTCAGAAGGAGCACGATTCATTACTTGCTCAACAAATCAGCGCTGCCAAGGAAGAATTTGTTCCTCCATGTTTGAAATGCATTGAACGTGAATCTGCTAATTCTTCACCTGAATGTTCAAATGCTTCCAATGTTACAAATTCTTCAATTGTCTCTGCTATCACTAATTCCTCATCTGAGGACATTGCTAGTATCACTGACGATGCAGGGCTGAAGGAATTGTACATGACAGGCATGTAAAAAAGCCTCAAAAGGCATCGGACTCTTTGTGATGTGCTTAAAAAGCAGATCCTCAACAGGAACCCTAGGAAAGAGGGTATTGCCTTTGAGAGGAAACTCAATGCTGATGGTACATATTGGAAACCTGAGCAATACCCTAAAACCTCATGGGTTGCTGCAAAGGGACCTCCAGTTGATCCATCAAATCTATCTGGCTTTACATGTGAATCTCCTCATTCTTCTGATGAGTCATTTGACTCCAACTATAAACTGTTCAAAAATCAGAATGGTGAAGTATTTGCTAGATATGTTGGCACTAACTGCAGGAACGGTTCCCCTATGAAGAAAATCTGGGTTCCCAAAAGGTGCCTTGAAAGTCTTTAGGTGAATGTCCTCATGACACCACCTGTGAGGAATAGGAACCCCAGATCAAATTCTTCATATGGACCAAATTCTTCATATGGATCCAAGTCCTCATACAGACCAAATTCCTCAAGAGGATCAAAGTCCTCATATGAACATCATCGTGCTAACAACTCTGTTTCACAGGGAAGAGCCAAGGGCTATGAATATGAGCATTATTCTTCTAATCATTATGTTCATAAGTCCTCGAAGAATTTCTCTGCTTATTCATATGCTTACCCTAACTCCTCTTATGTGAAACGAAATGGATTGGCTTCTATGCCACCTTTCTCATATGGAGCTCGCAGAGTGATGAACTCTTTGCCACCCCTTCAGATGTGGGTGGTGAAGAAAAAGAACTAATCTCTTCTGCAGGGTCAGGTCTCCAGACGTACTTGAACGTCTGAAGAATTTTCTGGAGACCCGAAGTTTGCCTGAAAGGACGCAGGCTAATAATGAAGAAATGAACTTTCATTTCTCACGTCCTCATACTGCTTTATCTGTTCAATTGCTTGATGAAATTGATCTGATGAATTGATGTCATATTCTTCACTGATGAAGTATATGAAGTTCGTAAGCTGCACTAATTCATCTGCAGGATGATCAACCCAAAGCCACTGAGTGGGTCCTCGATAGTGGATGTACAAATCACATGACTGGTGACAAGAATCTATTGATTGATGCTCCCTTATCACCATCGCATCTAAAACATATCATCTTCGCTGACAAAGGCAAAAGTCAGGTATTGGGTCTAGGTAAGGTTGCGATCACAAAGGATCAACACATGGACAAAGTCATGCTTGTCGAGTCCTTAGGATACAACCTCATGTCTGTCTCAATGCTTTGTGATCTTGATATGGTAGTTGTCTTTGGCAAGTATCATTGTGTTGTGGTTATGGAAGCTAACAATTCCAAAGTCTTCGAAGGTTTTAGGAGAGGAGACTTGTATATTGTTGATTTCTCTACAGGACCGCAACCAGCCGTGTGCCTACTTGCAAAAGCTTCAGAAGGATGGCTATGGCATAGACGACTTGGTCATGCAGGCATGAGGAATTTGCACACGCTTGCAAAGAAGAAGCATGTCATTGGCATTGAGAATGGCAAATTCCTCAAGGATCACCTATGTGGAGCTTGTGAAGCTGGAAAGATGACCAAGGCTAAGCATCCATCGAAGACTATCATGACCACTACTCGACCATTCGAATTGCTTCACATGGACCTCTTTGGTCCTAACCATTACTCAGCTGTTACAAATGACGCATCTCTCTATGGTCTTGTTATTGTTGATGATTACTCTCGTTACACATGGGTACACATTGTTACTTACAAACATGAAGTGCAGGAAGTCTTCAAACGATTTTCCTCAAGGGCTTCAACCAACTTTGGTGTGAAGATCAAGCACATCAGAAGTGACAATGGAACTGAGTTCAAGAATTCTGGTCTTGATGACTATCTTGATGAACTTGGTATTACTCATGAGTTGTCTGCTCCTTATACTCGTCAGCGGAATGGCGTCATGGGGCGCAAGAACAGAACTCTTGTTCAGATGGCTCGCACTATGCTTGATGAGTACAAGACGCCTCGTCACTTCTGGATTGAGGCAATTTATACTGTGTGCCACACCATCAACAGGGTATATCTTCACAAATTCTTCAAGAAGACTGCCTATGAACTCCTCACTGACAAGAAACGCAATGTGAGTTATTTCAAAGTCTTCGGTGCTAAATGTTGGATTAGAGATCCTCATCACAATGCTAAATTTGCACCGAAAGCACATGAAGGTTTCATGCTTGGTTACGGAAAGGACTCGCACACCTACAGAGTCTTCAACACCGTTCTTCACAAGGTTGTTGAAACTGTAGATGTGCGGTTCGATGAAACTAATGGCTCGCAAAGAGAGCACCTACCCTCTGTGATAGATGAACCAGCACCTGAGGAAACTATCAAGTTCAAGGCTACTGAGGATGTCATTCCAACCGAAGAATCTGCTGAAGAATTCATTCCAGAACGTGAAGAACGTCGAGCTAATGCACCTGAAGAAATTGCTGAAGAAAATGGTGCTGAAGAAAATGCTGATCAAATTCCTCGATGACAACCTACTCATCCTCGCGTTGCAAAAGAAGTGCAAGTTGAGTAGATCATCGATGACATTGAAGCACCAGGTCCTCTCACACGATCAAAAGCTTCACATTTATCTAACTTTTGTGGGCACTATGCTTTTGTCTCTATCTCAGAGCCCACTAAGGTAGATGAAGCATTTCTGGAGCCTGAGTGGATTCAGGCCATGCAAGAAGAATTACATCAGTTCAAGCTCAACAACGTTTGGGAACTGGTCAATCATCCAGATCCTCGCAAACACAATATCATTGGCACAAAGTGGATCTACCGCAACAAGCAAGATGAATATGGCCTTGTGGTGAGGAATAAGGCACGGCTAGTAGCTCAAGGCTACACACAGGTTGAAGGAATTGATTTCGATGAAACTTTTGCATCTGTTGCTAGACTTGAAGCTATTCGCATATTACTTGCTTATGCTAACCATCATGATATCACATTAAATGGATGTGAAAAGTGCATTCCTCAATGGTAAGCTTGAGGAAGAAGTATATGTTGCTCAACCCCCAGGTTTTGAAGATCCTAAGCATCCTGACAAAGTCTTCAGACTATAAAAGGCCCTCTATGGCCTCAAGCAGGCCCCTCGGGCGTGGTATGATACTTTGAAGGAATTCCTCATCAAGAAAGGCTTCAAACCTGGTTCACTCGACCCTACTCTTTTCACTAAATCATATGATGATGAATTGTTTGTATGCCAAATATATGTTGATGACATCATCTTTGGCTGTACTGACCAACGTTATAGTGATGAATTTGCCTATATGATGAGTGAAGAATATCAAATGTCTATGATGGGAGAGTTGAAATTCTTCTTAGGTCTTCAAATTCGTCAACAGCGCAATGGCATATTCATATCTCAGGAGAAATACCTCAAGGATGTACTGAGGAAATTCGGCATGCAAGATTGCAAAAGCGTCAAAATTCCTATGCCCACAAATGGCCATCTGTGCACTGATGAAAATGGTATTGACTTCGATCAAAAGGTATACTGCTCCATGATTGGTTCTTTATTGCACTTATGTGCATCTAGGCCAGATATTATGCTTAGTGTTTGCATGTGTGCCCGATTTCAAGCTACACCGAAGGAATCACACCATAAGGCTGTGAAGCATATTCTTCGATATCTAGCTCACACACCAACACTAGGATTATGGTACCCCAAGGGCTCGGCTTTTGATCTCGTTGGATATTCTGACTCTGACTATGCTGGTGATCGTGTGGATCGCAAGTCAACATTTGGTACATGTCATTTCCTCGGACGATCTTTGGTCTGTTGGTCCTTGAAGAAACAGAACTGCCTATCACTGTCTACTGCTGAAGCTGAATACATTGCTGTTGGTTCTTGCTGTGCTCAATTGCTGTGGATGAAGCAAACTCCCAAGGACTACGGCGTCAACGTGAAGAATGTGCCTCTCTTCTATGACAATGAGAGTGCCATCAAGATTGCTCACAACCCAGTTCAGCACTCGAAGACAAAGCACATTCAGATTCGTCATCATTTTCTTCGCGATCATGTGTTGAAGGGCGACATTTCTATTGAGCATGTGAAGACTGAAGAACAGCTAGCCGATATCTTCACAAAGCCCTTGGATGAGAAGAGATTTAGCAAGTTGCGGTGTGAGCTAAATATCCTAGAATCTTCGAATGTTCTTTGAAAAGGACACTCATCCTAACACTTATGCAAAATTGATGACTTAGATGTGCAACACATGAAGAAACATTTTTCTTCAATCAATGAAGAATAACACTCTAAGTGTGAAGAAATTAATGAAGAATTTGATTCTCAGAACCCTACGACAATTTTACGCGGTGTCTGAAATCATCATTCTTATACGGTGGGTCACGCCACCACAAAAGTTGAAAATCTTCAATTTGAGGTTTTCCTCAGTTTTGAAATTCCTCAGTTGTTCATATTCTTCAACTTTGCAAAATCTTCACTGTTTCCGTCGTTTCTCTTCATGGGCTATATATATATATATATATATATATATATATATATATATATATATATATATATATATATATATATATATATATATATCCTCTATAGCATTCACTTATTGCTATTTCTTCAAGTTGCTATTTCTGCTAAGTGAATGTGATCGGACCCTTCACCCTCTATGCTATACTCAACCCAATCTATTCACAAATTCTTCATGTGTGTTCTATTTGAAACTCGTTCAAAATCTTCACTGTGTCCTTATCAGCTGAAGAATTTGCGAACGGAACTTTTAACTTATCCTATCCAAATTTTCGGCTTTGCCGCTCAAACCGTTCCGCTTCCCACGATATACTTATCTATTCACCCACGATCTAACACGATATCCACCTCTCGGTACGTGGGTGACACATGTCGTGCGAATGAGAAGGGTCAGGGGCACATTCGTCCAATTTCTTCGGGCGAACCGTTTTTCACTGTGGCTATAAATACCCCCTCTCCCCTTCCTCACTTCTTTTACTCCGCTCGACCTCTCTCCAGCTCGAGCTTCTCAAACCCTAGCGCCGCCACTACATCATCGTCGCCGGTGAGGAAGAGCTTCACTGCCTCGACCTCGTCATCGCCATACTCACGCCGGCCGCGGAAATCTTCACTCAACCGCCGCCGTAGCCGTCTTCCTCCGCCAAGTTAGGGTGTGGAAGATCTGCATAGACAAGCTTCACTTCTCCACATCCCAGTTCGTCGTGTTCTTCGTTCAGGGTAATTAAAAGTTACTTTTACTGCCCACTTTGATTCAAATGTTTACCACAAAATCTTCAAAGGTGTTTTTTTCTTCAAATCCTCACACACTAAACACCTCACATGTCATCTGCTCTTGATTCGTTTCTCTAAGCATCACTTCTCTTCAAGATTCCTCAATTGTGTGGATCTTCGATCTATACAACTCTGGAACCTAAGACAAAGAACGCTTAGTGAAATTCTTCAAGACTCATCTGGTCAAATTCCTCAAACTTGTTCTTATTGAAAAACCTTCTGAGAACGCATATGACCTCTCCAAATTCCTCGCAACTATACTCTGTTCACAGGTACTCATGTCCACTGCTGAATCACTAGGTTCTCATCAACTTAACTCATTTGCAGCGTTCCTTGAAGAAAAGTTGCATACTTCTTCAGAGAGTTCAATTGTTCGAATTCCTCAGCTGAAGAAAATGGCTACTGAAAAGAGGCCACAGAAAGGAGGAAAGAAGCCTGAGGTCAATACTGCCTTTGAAATCCCTGAGGACATTTATGCGGGGTACTGCAAACCCCCTGAGGAAGATAAGAATCAGCGCAAGGTGCGCATTCAGAGGATAGAAAGGAGATGGGCAAAAGAGTGGAGGGAGTACAGGTATGTGACTCCAAAATACATGAAGAAATTCGTTGTTACTCCTCCATGCTCAAGACCTCCATTGGCACCTGGCCAAGAGGCAGATCCCACTAGCATCAAGTGCGGTGAGGATTTTCCTGAAGAATGGGCCAAGCGCCAAGCCAAATTGGCCAAACAGGCAAAAGATGCAGTGAAGAAATTTACAGAATTCCACTGCTGCTGCTGCTGAGGCCTCTGTACGGCCGAAGAAATCCATGGCAAAGAAGCCTGCGCACAAGCCAAGTGCCTCTTCTTCAATGCCCTCACGGCCAATTTCCTCAGCTCAGCCCTCACGGCCAATTCCTCAAGCCGCTCCTGCTCCTTCAAAGTCCTCAGCTGCTCCGAAAAAATCCTCAGCACCTGTGCATCTTGCCACGTGCCAAAGGACTACAGGCATCTCTATTGCCTCAGGAGCTTCAGCTACTTCCTCAGCTGCACCAAAGTCTTCAACAGTTCCCTCTCTGCTGAAGACAAAGACAACTGCTGGACGAGGCTCTCGCCCAAGTCCTCAGAAGAAGCAAGTCGCCTTCCAAGTACCGTCTGATGAAGACGAAGCTGATGATGAAGAACTTGCAGAAATCATCAGAGACAGGCAAGTCAGGGCCGCTAGAGCCAAGGGCATAGAAGTGCTACTGCTTTTGGATCCAAAGCTAATCCTCGACTATATTGATCTCTGGCACAAGGACCCAAATACTCCTATGCCTGATTTCAAGTTGACACCTGGCCAAAGTCACATGCTGACCCATTTCATCAGCGAAGAAAAATGGAAATATGAGAAGGCCAGGCAAATCAAGAAAGCACAGTACAGGAAGGAGAAGTTCCTGAAGAACAACGTTGTCTCTATGACAACTGATGAACTTGTAAAGCTCCAGTCTGAAATCAAAGTCCTCAGCGATGATTTCAACACTTACTATGCTGATTGGAAAGGAGCCAAGGTCAGGTTCGTCAATCTAACGAAGACACTCACTTCAAGTGCCGCTCCTCCTATGCATATTGAAGTCACTCAGGCTGAAGCATCTGCTCAGCAAACTAAAGAACATGCCAGCACCGCTGATGACAATCAGGCAGCTGAAGATAATGTGAGTTCCAGGGAACCCACTAGCGGTGCGGCTGAAGAAAATGAAGAGGTCAGGGCAACTGCATCAGTTGTGCCTGAAGAAAATGAACCAAATTCCTCTGCTCCTCCTGCGCCTACTCCAACTCCAATCCTTCCATCTGCATCTGATGTGAAGAAGACCAAGGCTGCAGAGCGTGCAGCTTTGAAGAAAAGGAAAGCATCAGCTTCTTCAGATTCTTCTGCTCTGAAGAAAATAAAGCCTATGACCAGCTCTTTTGAAAACCCCATTGATGCTGTTCCAATATCAACCATGCCATCAAAGGACCTTGTTCCTTTTGGTGAAGAATATGTGATCCCTAGCGGATCTGATGAAGAAACTCCTTCTGCTGCTACGTCAGAGCGGATGGATGAAGAAATTGAAGTGGATGAAATCCCTTCAACCCCAGTGGTTTCCTCGCCTGTGCCTCAGTTTACTGCTGAAGAGGCCGGCGTTGAAGAAATTGAAGATGAAGATGTGGACATTGGCTGTACCACCCCTTTGATGAATGATGACTTTTGGGAAAGTCAGCACCCCAATTCTCCACTCCTCACTCCACTGCAGCAAATTCCTCAGTCCCCAGTCACTACAGTTCAAATGGGATCTGATGAAGCTCATGAAGACATTCCAGCCACTAGTGCTGAAGAAACTGAAAATGAAGAATTCCAGAACCAGGCTGCCACTGAAGAGGAACCAGAAATTCCTCGGCCTGAAGAACTTGAGATTGTGATTCCTGAGGTTGTGATGCAACTCACTGACACTCCTCTGCCCAAACCAAAGGATCCCTTCTCCAGGAAGCAAAAATTCAAGACTGATGCCTTCTTTGGCGAGCATGTATTCTTCACTGATTACAACCCCTATGACTCTACTCGCATAAGGAAGAGGCGTTTCTAGACTGCCAGCCAGGCAAATTTCTATTCCTCAGTGCTGTTCAACAAAGACAAAGTCTTCGATCATGAGCACATTCCTCACGTGGATATGGAATCTCTGCCGTGCTTCGTGCCAGTCCTCAATGTTCTTCACGACGTTGGACTGTTAAATTTCTGCACTGACATCTCTGATTGGAATGAAGAACTTATTCTTCAATTCTATGCAACGCTGCACATCACCGGAAATTCTCAAGATGTGAATTCATGGGTGCTGGACTGGATGTCTGAAAACACTCACTACAAGGCACCAGCTACTGAATTGCTTCGTGCCTTACCTCTCAGTCCGCCCCTTGAAGGTGCTTGTTGCGTCTACAATGAACCTGAGCTAACCGATCACTACATGCAAGTGCTGATGAAGCCTTTGAAGCCAGGTCAGACCTCAAGAACAAAATTCCTTGTGAAGGAATTGCTGTATGTGCCTCGGACTGTCTATCGCATTCTGACGAAGACATTGAGTCCAATCAAGGGCCACGGCTCAAATGAAGAAGTCGTTGGCATCATGAAGAATCTGCTTTTCAATATCATTCATGGCATTCCGATCAACTTCCATGATTTCTTCATGAGGACTCTGGCTAATGTCGCCATGTCACCATTTGAGTTGAAGCCTTATGCACCTTGGATTATGAGATTCATCAGGACAAGGTCTTCACTCAACTATAAAGCTGATACACTGAACCATTGCAGCTACTTGCCCCCAATTGAAGTCCTCAAACGGACATTTTCCTCAGCTGATGAAAAGGGCAAGGCTACTGCTGTAATTGATGAAGGCAGTCGTCCATTGGATGGTCAATTTCGCAAGGCTGCATCCTACTCCACCAATGATGACTCTGCCACCCATGACTCCGCCGCCAACGCACTCAAGCAAAATCCTCAAGGCACAGCACCCAGGGTGATGACTGACCGTGAGCTTCTCCTCAGTCTTCACCAGAAGGTTGATCACAATCATAAATGGGTCAAGCGTCAGTTTGGTTCAATTCTTCACAACATGACTGCTACCCACAATGCAGTGAAGAAAAACCACTACTACCTTCATGAAATCCTCAACCGCACCTGGGCTGTTCTGTCTCAAGTCTATACTAAAGAAGATCTGAAGATAATGGGTCTCAAGGACGATCTTGACTGGGCTGCACCTCCTCCGAAGAAGTACAGGAAGCTCAAGGTTCCTACCTTGGTGGCCAGCTCCTATTCTTCATCACGTGACACTGACGAAAATGAAGATTTGGACGACACTGCGGCAGGCCCTACTCCAACAACCGACCCCAACAACGCTGACGCTCCTTCATCCCCTTGATATTCTTCAGGGGCGTTAGTCCTCATTTTCGACCCTTTTGGTCATTTTGATGACAAAGGGGGAGAAATTTGAGTTAGTCTTCAAGCGGGTCTATTATATGGGCGTTTTTTTCTAAGTTGCAACTCTCGTTCTTTTGAAGACTTTGCTGGATCGAGTTGTAAACTTAAACTCTATGGTGACCTGATACTTTTGTTGTTTCTTCTGCATTCTTATTCCTCGTTAATGTTATTGCACGCATGCTGAATTACATCAGTCACCATATTTCATCATGCATTTCAAATTCTTCATATATTATGTCAAATGCGTGTATGAATTACAAGATATAGGGGGAGATCTCCATGATTCAACTCTTCAAGTGTGTATTGCTTCAAAAGCAAATTCCTCACTATGCACATCTTCAGGGGGAGTTCTTCTATATCTTGCAATCAAATTCCTCAATATCAGTATTTACACTTCATATGTTTATCCCCGTTGAAAACTTAACCTATATTGTCATCAATCACCAAAAAGGGGGAGATTGTAAGTGCATCTAGTGCCCCTTAGTGATTTTGGTGTATTGAAGACTTATAAGTTAAGGGACTAATGTGTTTGTGAGTGTACACAGATCTATAAGTCTATGAGGAGTTTGATAATTACAGAGAAAGTCGACCCCTAAAAATGAAGTTCTTAGACTGAAGACTTTGGATTTCTGAAGACTTTCTGAAGACTTTGAAAGTGAAGAAATTGGTGTGACCTTGAAGACTTGGTATTCATTTGAGGAATATGAAGCGTGAAGACTATTGTTTTCGTAGTTTCATTTTCTCTTTCTTGAGTCATAGGAAACACCGTACTGTTAAAGGGGGTCAAGGAAATACTAAGGAAAAATTTCCATGTGATGCTCAACTCAAAATCCTACACCTACCAATCCCTTCGAGTGAAGCCATTGGAAATCTCATACAGTTCAGTCATATTCTTCAGTGATAGAGACGAAGTTCTTCTGGTCTCTGAGGGATTTGTTCTGACTGAGGAGTTAGGAATTCGCCAGTGCAGATTGCCTACACAGTGAGGAACATGATAGCCCTGAGGAATTTGAACCTCAAATTTCCGACCGTTGTTGTGCTATGCGCCAGCTGTCGCAAAATATCTACCCACCTAATGGTCATATCATTGAAGGGCATTTATGTCTTATCATGCGGGCTGCTCCCTAGGCTATAAATAGCCGCCCCCTACAACCACTAGCTGGTTGGCTGCTCCGAGAGAAACTGACACTTGTCATTTGAGAGCATCCCATCCTCCGAGGACTTTGAGCGAAAATCATCAAGTGAGGAAAAACCCCAAACCCAAAGTGATTGAGTATCACTGAAGAGATTGATCCTGCGTGGATCCGACGCTTGTTACCTTTGAAGACTGTGCTTCTTCCAGACGGTTAGGCGTCATGGTCTAGAGCATCCAAGAGGAAATTGTGGATCGCCGAGTGACCGAGTTTGTGAAGGTTTGGAAGTCACCTGAAGACTTACCACGAGTGATTAGACGAGGTCTGTGTGACCTTATTTCAAGGAGAATACGGTGAGGACTGTGTGTCCGGGACTGGGTGTCCTCAGGTTTAAATACCTAGCCGCTCCAACCAGACGTACAACTGAGACAGCAGTTGGAACTGGTCTACCAAATCATTGTCTTCACCAAGCCAACTGGTTCTATTTCCTCAACTCTTTCATTTCCTCATTCCTGTGCAATGCAAATTGTTCATATCTGTGTTTGAAGACTTTGACTGAAGACTTTCTCAATTTCCTCAGTTCAATTTCCTCAGTCTGTTTGTCTTCATCCTGTGTTTACGCTTTCTGTACTCAGTGCTTGTTTTCATTTCATCATGATGACTATGCTTGTGCTCTGCTATGCATACTTGTGAGTACTTATTCCGCTGCAAGTAGTTATTCGCTAAGGAATTTCCTCACCCACAAATTCCTCAGTGAAGAACTTATAAAAATCGCCTATTCACCCCCCCTCTAGTCGATATAACGCACTTTCATGAAAGTAATATGAAATGGGTTGTAAATATAAAAGCAGATGACAAATTGGCAGTTACTTCATAATTTCTGAATTTTTTCACATTTTCAGATTCCTATTTCACTGGGAATTAACCTAATTTAAATATATCTTCAAAGTACTTTAAATCTGGCTTGACATTATGGTATTAAAAATAGTTTGGAACCCACATGCGAAATTGGCCCTGGCCAACTAAAAAAACGAACTGCAATAAATTGCATAAGAAGTCGCAATGAGCTATATATAAATTATTAAAAAAAGAGGGAATGGTCTGACTTATGGGCCTATTAAGCTGACGCGTATGAAAGATTTTTTTAGTTATTATATACGTCAACAAACGATTCTAGCAGACGTAATCGTTGGATGTCAATCCAATGGCCGTCGTGTTTCTTCAATCTCTGATCTTCTTGCTACAGCCGCCAAATCCAGCGCCGGCAGGACCGCCTGCTCCCGCCTCCCATGCAGGCCTCACCGCCCCCTACTACTCCCACCGCTGGCCAGGGCATCCCTCTACTCACTCACACCCCCTGTCATTCTGCGGCGACGGCAGCCTCACACCGCAGCCGAACCAGTGAACCCTCGTACTCCTCTCCGCGTGGGCATCCACTGCCGCGTCTTCCCCGGCTCCATGTCGTCCCCTTCCTAGGCCTCGCCGTCGTCCACCGCCCTGGTGCTCTCGGTGCGGCGTGGTCAACGTGGTCAAGGAACGACTTTCATCGAAAGAGTACTGTCGTGGAGAGGCTGACAGCTGGGTCCACGGCAACCGCAGGGAAGTGCCTCCTTATTACGCGGAAAATAATTATTCCTCCACCTGACAGCAGGGACCCACCGGACGGGAAACTATATTTCACGAAAAAAATGTTTCCCCCTGACTGCTGGGACCTACCAGCTACATGTTCGCACGCAAGGAAGTGCATCTGGGCAAAAAAAAACAATTCGCCCCCTGACTGTTGGGACCCACCAGCTACATCTTCGCACGCAAGGAAGTGCGTCCGGGCAAAAAAAAAATGATCCGCCCCCCTGACTGCTAGGACCCACCAGCTACATCTTCGCAGGCAAGGAAGTGCCTGACAGTCGGGACCCACCTGGTCGAAGCGTACGTAGCGTTGTCATTCTGGTCGCGAACATGTACGTACATACTGGTCGTTGTAGAGGCGCGCACGTGTCGTAGTAGAGAGGCGCACGTAGCATGTACACGTACGTACAGTGGCCAGGGTGCAAGAAAGAAAATACGGCCACATGCGTACATACGGGTAGGGTCTCGAACGCCTACTCGCGCATACGTACGGCCAGGGCTCGTGTACATGGCTGGGTCAAAACGGAGAAACAGCGTCGTCGTCGTGTTCATGGGGAGCCAACTCAATAACATGTATATCAAATATACCTTTGTTCACTTTGCCATCCTTCTTCTCTCCCAAGTACTTGGGGCAGTTCCGGTTCCAGTGACCATTTCCCTTGTAGTAGAAGCACTCAGCTTCAGGCTTGGAGTCCATCTTTGGGCTTCTTCACGGGAGCGGCAACTTGCTTGCCATTCTTCTTGAAGTTCCCTTTCTTTCCCTTGCCTTTTTTCTTGAAACTAGTGGTATTGTTAGCCATCAACACTTGATGCTCCTTCTTGAATTCTACCTCCACCGATTTTAGCATCGCGAAGAGCTCATGAATTGTTTTCGTCATCCCTTGCATATTATAGTTCATCACGAAGCCTTTGTAGCTTGGTGGCAGTGACTGAAGAACTCTGTCAATAACACTCTCAACTGGAAGATTAATTCCCAGCTGAGTCAAGTGGTTATGATACCCAGACATTTTGAGTATGTGTTCACTGACAGAACTATTCTCCTCCGTCTTGGAGGTATAGAACTTGTTGGAGATTTCATATCTCTCAACCCGGGCATTAGCTTGAAATATCAACTTCAGCTCTTGGAACATCACATGTGCTCAATGGCGTTCAAAATGTCTTTGAAGTCCCGGTTCTAAGCCGTAAAGCATGGCACACTGAACTATCGAGTAGTCATCAGTCCGCATTTGACAGACGTTCACAATGTTTAGATTAGCGGGAACGGGTTGGTTACCTAGCGGTGCATCAAGGCCATAATTCTTCTGTGCAGCAATGAGGATAATCCTCAAGTTATGGACCCAGTTTGTTTAGTTGCTACCATCATCTTTCAACTTAGCTTTCTCTAGGAATGCATTAAAATTGAAGGGAACGGTAGCACGGGCCATTGATCTACAACATAGATATGCAAAATCTATTAAGACTAAGTTCATGATAAAATTTAGTTCAAATAATCAAAGTACTAATGAACTCCCACTTAAATCAACATCCCTCATGTTGTCTAAGTGATAAATGATCCAAATCAACTAACCCATGTTCGGTCATCACGTGAGATGGGGTAGTCTTCAGTGGTGAATATCTCTATGTTGATCATATCTACTATATGAATCATGTTCGACCTTTCGGTCTCCAGTGTTCCGAGACCATGTCTGTACATGCTAAGCTCATCAGGTTTAACCCAAGTATTCTGCATGTGCAAAATTGGCTTACACCCGTCGTATGTGAACGTAGAGTCTATCACACCCGATCATCATGAGGTGCTTCGAAACGACGAACTTTAGCAACGTTGCATACTCGGGGAGAACACTTTTATCTTGAAATTAAGTAAAGGGATCACCTTATAATGCTACCGTCATTCTAAGAAAAATAAGATGCATAAAGGATAAACATCACATGCAATCAAAATATGTGACATGATATGGTCATCATCATCTTGTGCTTTTGATCTCCATCGTAGCGTCGAGGTCGTCTCGCCAACTATTGCTTCTACAATTATTGCTAACGCATAGCGATAAAGTAAAGCAATTACATGGCGCTTAGTGATTGACATGCAGGTCATACAATAATTAAAGACAAACCTAAGGCTCCTACCGGTTGTCGTACTATCGGGGTAATTGACCACGGGTACCCCGAAGACGGCAAGACGATATTTCAAGACATCGGGGCTAGCAAAGCCCCTCAGTCTGACTGCTCAGGCCGCCCAGGCAGCCCCCTGTCCGACAGCCCGGGCCGACTCGCCACCCGGCCTGCTCCTCCGGCCGGCTGCTCCAGCCGGCCTGCTGCGCGGAGTCGGCCGCTGCATCGACCCGACATCGACCCAACACCAACGAGACGACTGTACCTGAGCACTATTCACGTGTCACCTCATGTCATCATGTATAGTGTTACTTGTCCCTGGGCACTATTTATGAAGTGACCCAGGAGACAAGCATGACACCCCCACCATGCCACTAGCTAGCTAGCTACCATGCCCGCCACATATCTTACATCCTAAGCTAGCCCACACTATATAAGCTAGCTCACATCCATCCATCCCCACCAGACTCACACACAACTCACGCATGCATGCTAGCTAGCACACACACACACGCATCCATTCATCCATCAGCCCACGGCTAGCCAGCCAGGCGATTGGGCTGACCGCACACATGCTTGTGCTCACACACCCATGCATACACGAGGCCAGATGCCTGCGGCACTGACCTCAGATACAGCTCCAGGAGCACTCTATACCAGATATACCACATATATTCAGACATGCAGGAGTAGGGGTATTATCTCTCCGAAGAGCCCCGAACCTGGGTAAACTACCGCGTGATACTCGCATACCCGTCCGTGGATATTCCGGCCGCAGTCTTGCCCTTGCACTAAGCCACCATGTGGCATCTGTCGCCTCGCAGCCCCCCGTGAGAATACCACGACAGTTGGCGCCCACCGTGGGGCAAGCTGCTACTGGTTTCGCAGTCCGGGCGGGACCATCTTCGTCATCATCACCACGGGTCAGCGTCATCTCTCCGGTAGAGCTCGGGGGCCCGACATCGACACGCTCCCGCAGCGGCCGCGAGGGGCGGCGCGTCCTCGCCGTCGGCCTCTTCAACATCACCACCGCAAACGCGGGCCTCCGTCCGGCTGCTCCAGCCGGCCTGCTGCGCGGAGTCAACCGCTGCTCTGACCCGACATCGACAAGACCCCGACGAGATGGTTGTACCCGGCACTGCTGGAGAATAGTGGAGCATTGTAGCAGGTGTAACACGTCACATCGATGTCTCCCGAATAGTGTAGTTGGTGGGTGGGCCACCACCCACCATGCCCGCACCCATGCTCACATAGCTTAGCTGCTAAGCTAGCCCACACTATAAAAGGAGCCACATCCATCCATCCACACATGAGCACTCACGGGAGCACCACAGTCCCACGGCCACACATGGCCAGGCTCATGTGCCACACTAGCTAGCTAGCTCTCATTGCTACTGCTTTCAGTCCAATGCAACTCCAGGAGCACTCTGTACTGCTATGTATATTCCACATATATTCAGACATGCAGGAGTAGGGGTATTATCTCTCCGAAGAGCCCCGAACCTGGGTAAACTACCGCGTGATACTCGCATACCCGTCCCTGGATATTCCGGCCGCAGTCTTGCCCTCACACTAAGCCACCCTATGGCATCTGTCACCTTGCAGCCCCCCCCCCCCCCCCCCCCGTGAGAATACCACGCCACGTACTCACAGACATGCATGTCGGGAGCTTATTACAAAACATGATCATCTCATACATCAACATATATCACATCATATCTTGACCATATCACATCACAACATGCCCTGCAAAAACAAGTTAGACGTCCTCTACTTTGTTGTTGCAAGTTTTACGTGGCTGCTATGGGCTATTAGCAAGAACCTCTCTTACCTACGCAAAACCACAACGGTGCTTATCAAATTTGCTGTTTTAACCTTCTGCAAGGACCGGCCGTAGTCAAATTCAATTCAACTAAAGTAGGAGAAACAGACACCCACCAGCCACCTTTATGCAAAACAAGTTGCATGTCAGTCGGTGGAACCGGTCCCATGTGTGTGGACATGTAAGGTTGGTCCGGGCCGCTTCATCCCACAATGCCGCCGAATCAAAATAAGACATTGGTGTAAGTAGTATGAACATCACCGCCCACAACTCATTTGTGTTCTACTCATCCATATCATCTATCCGTAGACCTGGCTCATGATGCCACTATTGGGGAACGTTGCATGGAAAACAAAAAAATTCGACGCACACGCAAGATCTATCCATGAAGGTGTATAGCTATGGTACGGATTACAATACAGATCAAGATCATTTGATGTAAAGTACATAGATACATAGAATCAAACACAACAATATTTGTCCACATTGTCTATTAAGCTATCTAAAGCACCATCCTGTTGGGAGAATCGAGCTGCAGGCGTCACTTGGTCATAGAGCAAATGAAGAGGTATTTCCTGCCCATCCGGTCCCACTGGTCCAACACGAGCCTTCTGCTCTGGCTCGAGTTTCATGAACCGGGTTTTCACCATGTCCCGACAGGCTTACATCTTCCATAATTCAAAGCGTCGCCAAGATCCCTTAAAGCGATTCACCAGTTCGTCCATATCGTTCGACGCCACTCCGGTCGGCCACAATGCCTTGACCATGTTTTTCATTGCTTTTCGAGCTCTCTTATGAACCCCAGATAGTTCCTTTAAAAGATTCCCGCCAAAGGTATTGACCTCTTCTCTGGGCCAACCAGTCAGGAGACCTAACATAATACACGACATGTTTTACATTCAAGCACTATGTATGTCTATGAACATCGGAAGCTTATATAGCACTTACTGAACATGCCGCCTTTTAGTTTCTAGTTCTCTCCGAGCACCTACGCCAATTGGGTTTTCAAACCCTCCAGTTCCTTGGCCTGTTGCTGGTTCTCCGCCTTTAGTTTGTTGTTCTCCTCATGGCTTCATTTCAGCACCCAAAGACCGGCTTCATGCTGTGACTTGGCATACCATTGAGACTCTTTGTCGGCATCCAGGTCCTTTCGTAGTTGCCCTATGGATTCAGCTTCTATAAGGATATCCGGTGTCAAACAAGATGTTGGGGAACGTTGCATGGAAAACAAAAAATTTCTACGCACACGCAAGATCTATCCATGGAGATGCATAGCTACGAGAGGGGGAGAGCATCTACATACACTCGTAGATCGCTAAGCGGAAGCGTTTATCACACGGTTGATGTAGTCGTACTCTTCGCGATCCGATCACGATCCAACCGATCTAGTGCCAAACGGACGGCACCTCTGAGTTTAGCACACGTGCGGCTCGATGAAGTCTCCTCCTCATTGATCCAGCAAGCAGGAGAGGAGAATTAGATGGGATCACACCCAACATGACAACGTGGTAGTGATGGTGGTGGTGGAGCACCGACGGCGCTTCGCTAAGCGTCGCCGGGACGAGGCGGTGGAACTACGGAGTAACGGGAGAGACATGGGATCCAAGGGCTTGGTGTGTCCTCTTGGGGCACCCCTCCCCTATATATAGGTGGAGGGGCATGGTAACAGCCCCTCCAAGCCCTAGGGCGCAGCTAAGGGGGAGAGGACTTGGACACCAAGTCCAATCCTATTCCTACGAGGACTCCTTTTTTGTCTTCCCTAGCCACATGGGCTTTTGAGGACTTGGTGAGCCTAGCCCAATAAGGCCAGGGCACATCCCCACAGCCCAAGCTAGGCCTTGGGTCGTGGTAGACCCACTTGTGGACTTCCCTCCGGAATCCTCCATAACCTTCTAGAAGCTTCCCGGTACAATAACAAAAAAATTGCCCCTTTTCCGGAACCCAAAATATGACTTCCCATATATCAATCTTTACCTCTCGACCATTCCGAGACTCTTCGTGATGTCTGGGATCTCATCCGGGACTCCGGACAACATTTGGTTACCACTCATCAAATATCCCAATACTACTCTAGCGTCAACGAACGTTAAGCGTGCGACCCTGTTGGTTTGGGAATTATGTAGTCATGACCGAGATACCTCTCCGGTCAATAACCAATAGCGGGACCTGGATGCCCATATTGATTCCTACATATTCCACGAAGATCTTTTATCGGTTGAACCTTTATGACAACATACGTAATTCCCTTTGTCTGTCGATATGTTACTTGCCCGAGATTCGGTGACCTAGTTCAATCTCGTTACTGGCAAGTCTCTTTACTCATTCCTTAATACATCATCTTGCAACTAACTCCTTACTCACTATGCTTGCAAGCTTCTTGTGATGTGTATTACCGAGAGGGCCCAGAGATACTTCTCCAATACACAAAGTGACAAATCCCAATCTCGATCCATGCCAACTCAACAGACACCTTCGGAGATACCTGTAGAGCATCTTTATGATCACCCAGTTATGTTGTGACGTTTGATAGCACACAGGGTATTCATCTGGAGTCCGGGAGTTGCATGATCTCATGGTCGAAGAAACATGTATTTGACATTAACAAAGAAGTAGCAATAAACTGAATGATCATATGCTATGCTAACGGTTGGGTCTTGTCCATCACATCATTCTCCTAATGATGTTATCCCGTTATCAAGTGACAACACATATCTATGGTTAGGAAACCTTGACCATCTTTTGATCAACGAGCTAGTCTAGTAGGGGCTCACTAGGGGCACGGTATATGTTTATGTATTCACACATGTATTTACCGGTCAATACAATTCTAGCATGAATAATAAACCTTTATCATGAATAAGGAAATATAATAATAACAACTTTATTATTGCCTCTAGGGCATATTTCCATCACAACATACCTGGCCACAATTCATGCACATTCTTTAAGAGAAAGCAATTTTCCTCACCATGGGCTTCGCTGGTGAACTTCTTCACCGCCTCTAGTTCGGATTTTGCATCAGCCAACTGCGTCTGGTTCAAATCAAGGTCCTCAGATATTTTTTGATTCTGGTCCCTTGAGGCCTGCAGAAAACTATGACAACATGTCGTTACAGACCCTTAATTCGGCCTTTCTGCCCGAATCAAGGCTCGGGGGCTACTGGGTCAAGCATGTATATCCGGTTGTCAAAACCGATCACTTGCCAGCATATTGCTCGATAAAAGATTGGCAATCCCCTCAAGGCTTGTTCGGGATGCTTCGAGGTATGCGTCTACGGCATTAAAAATGTTGAATTCCTAACGTAGGGATTCCTTCTGTCGCCGATGATTCATCACACTTTCAACTTCAGAATTGGTGACCGAAACATCCCAGGGTCCTCCAAAGGTTGGCCTACAGCGGAACCCTTCGCATGGACCCCTGCTGGGTCTAAAGATCCCTGATTGCACCCAGACACCTCCTTGATGTCTTCGGACAGTGGGGGTGGTGTTTTTCTCCTGCAGGCCCTGGGGGAATGTCATTAGAGCCCTTAGCGGCGAGGTCAATAAGGATCCGGCTATAATCATAAATTATATTAGGAATGGTGGATGTGGCCCCCGCAGCTGCTTTGCGCTTGGAAGCTCCATTGTTGGCTGGGGTCGGCACGGTCCTCGTTGATATTCAGTGCGAGGTACGGCGAGCCTTGGGAGTAGAAGTCAACGTACTCAGAGTGGCGTGAGGCGAACTCCTCATTTGAGAAGAGGCCTTCTTGCTACTTACGACGAAGGAAGGGAGGGGCCCGGGGTGGTTGGCTATAAGGGCCACCTTGGAGCCATTGAGGCTCTCCTGGAAGAAAACCCCGTACTCGAAGTCAATGAATGTCTCCGGGTCCTTGTTGAATCCCGGGTCGTTGGTGCGAGAATGGTCCTTCGGTTGGGGGGAAGGGCAGCTGATGCTCCGAACCTGGCGTCTCCGGTTTTGTTCGGAAGAAACAATATGGCCGGTTAGTATACGGATGTAATGTCTGAACTGTAATACAAGCATGTGCTTACCCATTGTAGTCTGAGTAGTCATTCCAGTTCCTTGGGCGAGCGAACTCCTCTTCCTCTTCTTTGAACAAATCCGCCAATATGGCAGCCATCGCTGCTTGGTTGTCCGGCCCCTACCGCTTATAGCGGGTTGCATCGCTCGTCCCGTTGTAACACCACAAGGGGTGCATCCTTTGCTGAAGAGGTTGCATGCATCGGTCGATGGCTGCGCCCATCACGTCAACCATAGTTAATTTGCTATGGGCCAGCATTCGCACCTTGGTACCCAGGCGATGTACTTCGGGGGACTCTCCTTGTGAAGGGCTTTTTGGCCGCCAGTTGTACTGCTTCTTTAGCGGGACATCCGAATACTCGGGAAGACTTCTCCGAACAGGATCAGCTAGGGGGGCGTCTTCAATGTAAAACCATTCCGAGGTCCATTCTTCAGAATCTTTTCTTGGGGTCTCGGTAGGATATCCCGTGCCGGCTATACGCCATACTTCGGCTCCGCCTACCTCAAAAAAGATCCCCCGTGGGTGAAGGGATGAGGTAGAAATACTTCCTCCATAGCTCAAAGTGAGCTTTGCAACCCAAGAACATCTCGCAAAGGGCAACAAAGCCAGAGATATGCAATATTGACCCGGGGGTAAGGTGGTGGAGTTGGATCCCATAAAACTCTAACAAGCCCCTCAAGAAAGGGTGAATAGGGAATCCAAGACCTCTTAGGAGGAAGGACACGAAACATACCCTCTCGTCCTTGCTTGGGTAGGGAAATTCTCCGTGAAAGCTTCACCATTTGCGGAAGTCAATTCGGCACAGACAGGTACAAGATCTGCAGCCGGGAGATACCCCTATCATTGGAGATCACACAATTGGAGGCGGGAGACTGAGCAGCTGGACCAGTCCCCCGGGAGTTGGCCGTGAGGGCGTGAGGATGCCCGGGGGCGCCTGCCATTCGCCCTGAGGTTTTCTCTGAACAAGATTGGATTTTTAGCTTGGGGATGGATGGGCTACTCGATGCGCCTCAGGCCTATTTAATAGGTGTATCCTCTCATCCCGGAAGGGTGTTTTTTGTACAAAAGGTAGCGAGATTGTTCACCTCCTGGCGGACGCATGGAAATCAAGGGTCACCCCTGACGGAGTTGATGATGGGGGGCCCACTATTACTTGACGGGTTAGAGAGTCATCGGTGGCAGAACTATTATACCGGCCGGACAGGTAGAAGACGGAGAACTCACCTCACAAGCCGAAGACTTTGGGATGCACTGAGCTATCGACTATTGTAAACTCTGGCGTTGGAGGCTAGTTTGGGGGCTACTGAGGGAGTTTTGGATCAGGTGGTCCTCGGGTCGTCGGCCTATATTTCATGGGCCAGACAGTTGGGTCGCATTATATCCGGACTGAAGACCTTTTGTGCCTTGACGTGTACCCCAAGTCAAGATGGAAGATTCGGTGTCCTTGTTCCTTTGATGTAACCGACTATGTGAAAAATCTAGTACCTCTGGTGTCTATATAAACCAGATAGTTTAGTGCGTGGAGGCTGAGAGAACACCTATTATCCTACTAGCCTAGGGTTTAGTTCATCTGATCTCGTGGTAGATCGACTCTGTAATCCTCATATACACAAGCAATATAATCAAGCAGGACGTAGGGTTTTACCTCTTAGAGAGGGCCCGGACCTGGGTAAATATTGTGTCCCGCGTTCGTTATTCCCCATCGATTCTAGATCCATAGTTTGGGACCCCCTACCCGAGATACGCCGGTTTTGACACCGACACCCACACCATTCTAAACCTATATAGTCAATAAACCAGAAAATTGAACAAGGAGCAACCGACAACTAGGACCCAGCTGCTCAAGCAGTATTTGTTTATTGAGATGTGAGCAGAGTTTTTCTTGAGCGGTGTTGTTGTTGTTGTCCAGAGGAGCAAGGGTAACTGGGCGGGCTGTGGCCCGTCCAGCCCAGATATTAATTTTTTAAGGTAAAAATGGGTAGCACAGCTATACCTTTTTTTTTAGGAATACCCAACTGATACGTCCATTTTGCATCAGGTTTACCTACTATTATTTATAATGTTTTTATGCATAATAATGCTTTTTGGAGTAATTCTAATGCCATTTCTCTCAAAATATGCAAGGTACACACAAAGAGGGAGAATTACGGCAGCTGGAAATCTGGACCTGAAAAAGCTACGTCAGACTACCTATTCTGCACAACTCCAAATGAGTTGAACCTTCATGGGGAATTTTTATGGAATATATGAAAAATACTGGAGCAAATAACTACCGGAGGGGGCCACCTGGTGAGCACAAGACACCACGGCGTGCCAGGCCCCCCAGGCGCGCCCTGGTGGGTTGTGCTTAGACCAGCCCACCTCTGGTGCCCATTTTCTGATATATATATATATATATATATATATATATATATATATAAGTCATTTTGACCTAGAAAAAAATAAGGAGAGGACTTTCGGGACGAAGAGCCGCCGTCTCAAGGCTGAACTTGGGCAAGAGCACTTTTGCCCTTCGGTGGAGCTATTCCGCCGAGGGAACTTCCCTCCCGGAGGGGGAAATCATCATCGTCATCATCATCACCAACAACTCTCCCATCTTGGGGAGGGCAATCTCCATCAACATCTTCAATGGCACCATCTCTTCTCAAACCCTAGTTCATCTCTTGTGTTCAATCTTTGTACCGGAACCTCATATTGGTACTTTGGGTGACTAGTAGTGTGGATTACATCTTGTAGTTGATTACTATATGGTTTATTTGGTGGAAGATTATATGTTCAGATCCATTATGCTATTTAATACCCCTTTGATCTTGAGCATGTTTATCACTTGTGAGTAGTTACATTTGTTCTTGAGGTCACTGGAGAAATCACGTTGCAAGTAATCATGTGAACTTGATATGTGTTCGATATTTTGATAGTATGTATGTTGTGATTCCCTTAGTGGTGTTATGTGAACGTCGACTACATGACACTTCACCATATTTGGGCCTAAGTGAATGCATTGTGGAGTATTTATTAGATGATGGGTTGCGAGAGTGACAGAAGGTTAAACCCTAGTTTATGCGCTATTCCGTAAGGGACCGATTCGATCCAAAAGTTTAATGCTATGGTTAGAATTTATTCTTAATACACTACTAGGGAAAAGTCTAGCAGTAGCGCGGGTTTTAGGCCTACCAGTAGCGTGGGCGGCAGCGCTACTGGTACGGCACTACAACTAAAGGTTAGAAGTAGCGTGGGTTAACCCACGCTACTGCTATATCCACTTAGTAGTAGCGGTTCCTTGAAAGGGTGCTACTAGTAATTACTAGTAGCGCTTCTAGCAGCCCACGCTACTACTATTATTCCGTATTATATTTCTTTTTTATTTCATGTTGTATTCATACACCTTTATACAAGTTTTCATACAGCAGCAATTTAGAGATTGTTTTTACATCATAATGAGTTATTACATCACTGCGTGGAAGAACCGTGGACTAGTTTCAAGTGGATGGACGTCCACTTGAAACTAATCCACGGTTCTTTCACCCAATGATATAATAAATATCATCATCATATCATTAACAACTTATCATCATAATACATCATTGTCATATAACACCTCCTCATGATCATCGTTTTCATCAATGAGACATCACATAGCAAGTTGGTCACTAGTCATAATCACAACTCCTCCTCATCATCAACTCTAACACATTGTAACACATAATAAACATTGTACCTAGGACCTACTTCTCTCTCATAGGACCTACTACCTTCTCTTAGGTAAAATAGCATAAAACAAGTAGGCCCTGACTCTCCATTATGGAGAATGGAGATTATCCTATCTCCAATTCTTGTCTTTCGCACAATATTGCTTCCAAGAACCTCCCTATGACTTACCATACATTTCTTCCATTCTTTGATTATCATGTCTTCACCGGTTTTAGAAATCTGATATGGACAGGTGTGATTCGTAGGATGACCTGGCTGTATGTTCAAAACATCAAGGCGATCATTCTGAAACATTAGATGAGGCACACAATCCTTCGGGATTTTATGTTGAAAAACATAGTAATAACTTCGTAGTTAGCAATGTAGTTCGGTTTTAGAAGAATTTATGCAAAAGATGCACAGATGTCGTAATAGTAAAAAATCTTACCATGGCATCTCCATGGATGTTACCGTAGTTCAACATGTGCACTAGTGGCACGTATTGACCATAATGTGGAGGAGTTTGATAATAGATATTGTAATTCTCAAGATCAGTACAAAATGCGATCAGATGATTTTTCTCCTGACAAGTTAACTCTGAGCCATCGGTGTAGTAGGTTCTGTCTACCATCTTCCGCACATTGTTTGAAGAATGAAAATAAGCTGTCAATGGAAATAAGATGTCAACTATTTTGAAATAAACAATCTGAATTAGTTAATAACTATGTTTGAGAAACTCACATAGTGGTAGAATTGGAAGCGTATCAACAAGGACCCAAATGTCCATATTGTCTTGGTCGACGTCAGGATCACCAAGATCCATGGTGACAAGCATACCCTCATAAAAACCATACATCTTGCAAAGTGCTTCCCAATTTGTACAACCAAAATGGGTTACGCTCTCAGAATTGTACAGATTTACTTCAAAATCCATACCATGATGTGTCCTTAGGTCAATTTTCTTTGTTTTGAAACTTTCATGGTCTTCAAAATCCATCCTCTCCAAGACATAGCGTCTTGCATGGCATGGGATAAGCTAGTCAAATTGTAAAAGATGAAAATTACACGTTGAAATAGTTCAGGTTGTGCTTTACGAAAAAAACACTTGCCGTCGTTGCGTACCGTTTCAACATCGAAGGTCTCCTGGAGCTTAATGTTGAAGCGCGGATCTTCGTCCAGGTGAGGCCTATCGCACAGACCTCGGTCGTCGTTGGACCATTCGCACTCCCCCGGGAGACTTTCGTCGTCCGATGATGACATTTCCTACATTCATAATTCAAAGATTAAACTTGTACAATTAAATATGTGTACTACAAAAACTAGATTAGATCATTATTATTCATCACGGGTTGACTATCGGCCTGCCGAGTCTTTTCTTGAAAACTCTCAGCTCACGTGGTGTATACATTCGACCGTTGGTGATGATCGCTCCTCCTTTCGTCCCCGAGTGCATTACACCAAAATGTCTAGCACACGGAAACGAAGGAGAAGCGACCCCCACGACAACAGTCGGGGTTCTTCGTCCTGTCATATATGGTGGAGCCTCGATAGACTTAAAATCAACCCGAAATGTCGTTTAATTATCTTTCTACAAAATCCAGGCCACTCGATATTTCCTACATATTCTAGCACAAGTCATGCCAAAATTCATGGAAAAATCCAGCATGACCTTTGCTAAAAAAGGACATATCGAGTGCCTGAAATTTGTCGGAATGGAAATTAATCAACACTCCGGCAAAACATAGGCCACTCGGAGGTGTAACCTGCAAACATGACCGGACACTTGGGCAAGCACATATCCTATTTGAGCAACACAAGATATACATGTTTTTATCTACATCATATGAGCATTCAAACTTGATGGTCATTGCATTTCAATGGTTGAAAATATGAACAAAAACATTTCAAAATATCTTATAAGACTCATATTGACATGGAGATTTGGCCGGTCTCACCTCGAGGTTGGAGGGGGTTGGTGACGGGGACGACGGCGGGGATGATGGAGGGTCTCCTTGATTTCTGCAAAAACAAAAACCCTATAAGCTATCAACTAATCAAATGCATACGCCTTGCATAGTGGTGTCCAATTTGAGCATTCAAAAAAGGAGTACTTCTCCAATTTGAGCATTCGATAAGAAAAACCAAATCCTAAAATAAATAAGTATTCAAATTAGCATGCATTCAATAAGCAAAACTAAATCATCTCTTGCGTCCGTACATCGTCGAATATTATCACTAATACATCTCAAATAGTATCATACATATAACATCACTAATACAACTAAAACCCTAGTGAACGACGGGTATCAGCGCGGGCGGTGGACACCCAAAGAGAAGGAACCATCATAGGATCATAGCTCCAGTGAGATCCCTGAAGAACCTGCCAGGTATTGGAGAACCTGCCCTCCAACGCAACCATGTAGCGCCAGACGTGCTCGTCCTCCTCGCTGACACGGTGATGTACCACCTCCGCGGGGTCCTCAAGCCTCTGCACCGTCACTGACCCATGCGACCGCCACCAAAGAAGGTTCGGGTCAATGATGGGCTGGCTCCTCACCAAGCTACGCCCCCCAGTAGGTAGCACCTCCCAGTACCAGCCCGGCGGAGCCCAGTCCCGGACATGGCCCCTCTGATCAAGCAGGTGTCCTACGCCGAGTCAACGACGAGGATGCGGGATAGGCATCGTCGACGTCGATGCGGGAATAATTTCTTTAACTAAAAATAATAACAACAAATGTGACATGTTCAAAATATGACATGTCCACTTCAAATAAAAATAAACTAGTTCTTACTAAAATAAGCACTTACTATGAATAAAAATAAACTAGTTCTTACCAAAAATAAACTAGTTCAACTAGTTCTATTAATTTTCTTACTAAAAATACACTAGTTCTATTAATTCAACTAGTTCTTGCTAAAAATAAACTAGTTCAACTAGTTCTATTAATTTTCTTACTAATTCTATTAAACACTACTGCCCTAATTCTTAAGCATCTACAAGTACTAACTAATTAGATGAACCCTATCTAGGAATTAATGCCCTAATTATCATCTAATTTGATGAACCCTAACTAATTTGATGCACCCTAAAATTTGATGAACCCTAGGAACCCTAGATAGGCAGAGATAGGGGAGGAGGAGGAGGAGGTGTAGGTGTGCTCACCTCCGGTGCCGGCGGAGTTAGGGAGCGGCCGAGGGAGGGGCAGGCGGCGTCGAGTTCGGGGTCAGGGCTCGGGCGCGCGGCAGAGGGTGGCGATGTAGGGCGGCGTCGAGGTCAGGGTCAGTGGCAGCGTTGAGGTCGGGATCGGGGGTGGCGTCGAGGGCGTGTGGAGGGCAACGAAAGAGCATGCGGCGGCCGACGGCGATACAGGGCGACGACAGCGGCGACAACAGAGGAGTTCGATTTGGGGGAAGTGGCCGTGGGGAAGAAGAACCGCGCGGTTAAGCCAAAAATAGCAGTAGCGCGTTCCAGGAAAAGCGCTACTGCTACATTAGCTATAGCTATCTTAGCTATAGCGCTGGCTGACAAAACACGCTACTGCTAAGTTAGCTATAGCACATGTCCTGAAAGCACGCTGCTGCTACGCCTTTCTACTTTATTTTTCTTTTTCATTTGTTTTCCTTCACAGTTTCTTTTTTTCCTTCCCCTTTTTCTATTTCTTTCATTTTCATTTACTTTTCTATATGTTTTTCATTTTATTTTCCTTTCATTAGCAGTAGCGCTTTCTGTGTAAAACACGCTGCTACAACAACCTTAGCAGCAGCGCGCTTTTCTTAAGCTCGCTACTACTATTGGTAGGCTGGCGAGAACAGTCAGGGAATTGTAGTTGTAGCGCTTCTTCCCTGAGATGTACTACTGCTATAAACTTAGCTACAGCGCATTTGGTTGCCACGCGCTAGTGGTAAGTAGTAGTAGTGCTTGTTTTTGTCCCGCACTACTGGTAAGATTCTGTGTATAAGGTTTTCCCTAGTAGTGATACATTTCTCGTAGTTGCGGATGCTTGCGAGGGGGTTAATCATAAGTAGGAGGTTTATTCAAGTAAGAACAACACCTAAGCACCGGTCCACCCACATGTCAAATTATCAAAGTAGAGAACACGAATCAAACCAACATGATGAAAGTGACTAGATGAAATTCCCGTGTACCCTCAAGAACGCTTTGCCTATTATAAGAGACTGTTTCGGCCTGTCCTTTGCCTCAAAAGGATTGGGCTACCTTGCTGCACTTTTTTTTATTACTATCGTTACTTGCTGGTTACAAATTATCTTGCTATCAAACTACTCGCTACTTACAATTTTAGCGCTTGCAGACATTACCTTGCTGAAAACCACTTGTCATTTCCTTCTGCTCCTCGTTGGGTTCGACACTCTTACTTATCGAAAGGACTACGATTCATCCCCTATACTTGTGGGTCATCGAGGCTCTTTTCTGGCGCCATTGCCGGGGAGTGAAGCGCTCTTGGTAAGTGGAAATTGGTAAGGAAAAATTATTACTACGTGCTGAAATTTATTGTCACTTGTTACTATGGAGAACAATCCTTTGAGGTGTTTGTTGGGGGTACCTTCACCTCGATCGGAACCACAATTAGTCACCCCTCAACCTACTGCACCTACTGAAAATATTGAATATGAAATTCCTTCGGGTATTGATAGAACAACGGCTAGCTAATCCTTATGCAGGAGATGGAACCAAACATCCTGATATGCACTTGATATATGTGGAAGAAATTTGTGGATTATTTAAGCTTGCAGGTTTACCCAAAGATGAATCTAAGAAGAAGGTTTTCCCTTTATCTTTGAAGGGAAAAGCATTGGCATGGCATAGGCTATGCGATGATATTGGATCTTGGAATTGGAATCGATTGAAATTGGAGTTTCACCAAAAAAATATCCTATGCATCTAGTTCATCATGATCGGAATTATATATATAATTTTTGGCCTCGTGAAGGAGAAAGTATCGCTCTAGCTTGGGGGAGGCTTAAGTCAATGTTATATTCATGCCCCAACCATGAGCTCCCGAGAGAAATTATTATTCAGAATTTTTATGCTCGGCTTTATCATGATGATCGATCCATGCTCGATACTTCTTGTATTGGTTCCTTTATGAAGAAGACTATTGAATTCCGGTGGGATCTTTTAGAAAGAATTAAACGCAACTCTGAAGATTGGGAACTCGAGGAAGGTAAAGAGTCAGGTATTAAGCTTAAGTTTGATTGTTTTAAATCTTTTATGAATACCGATGCTTTTCAAAAGTTTAGCACTAAATATGGACTTGACTCTGAGATAATAGCCTCCTTTTGTGAATCTTTTGCTACTCATGTTGATCTCCCTAAGGGGAAGTGGTTTAAATATCGCCCACCTATTAAAGAAGAAATTAAAGAACCAGTATTAGCTAAAGATCAAACTATTATTTATAATGTTGATCCAGTTGTTCCTACTGCTTATATTGAAAAACCACCTTTCCCTGTTAGGATGAAGGAACATGCTAAAGTTTCAACTGTGGTCAATAAAAGTTATATTAGAACACCTAAGCCAGCTGAACAAATCAAGGTAGAACCTAGTGTTTCTATGGTTAAGGATCTCCTGGTTGAAAATATAGATGGGCATATTATTTACTTCTGTGATGAAGCTGCTAGAATTGCCAAACCCGATGAGAAGGATAAAAAAAGACATGTTGTTGGCATGCATGTTGTCTGAGTTAAAATAGGAGATCACTGTTATCATGGTTTATGTGATATAGGTGCTAGCGTGAGTGATATTCCTTTTACTTTATATCAATAAATTATTAATGACATAGCACCCGCTGAAATAGAAGACATAGATGTTACTATTAAACTTGCTAATAGAGACACCATCACACCACTTGGGATTGTTAGAGATGTTGAAGTCTTGTGTGGGAAAATAAAATACCCTACTGATTTTCTTGTTCTTGGCTCCCCACAAGATGACTTTTGTCCCATTATCTTTGGTAGACCTTTCTTGAACACCGTTAATGCTAAAATAGATTGTGAGAAACAAATTGTCGGTGTTAGCTTTGGAGATGAGTCTCATGAGTTCAATTTTTCCAAGTTTAGTAGAAAACCTCATAAAAAGGAATTGGCTAGTAAGGATGAAATTATTGGTCTTGATTCTATTGTTGTTCCTCCTACTGATCCTTTAGAACAATATCTGCTAGACCATGAAAATGATTTGCATAGGCATGAAAGAAATGAAATAGATAAGATTTTCTTTGAACAACGTCCTCTGCTTTAACACAATTTGCCTATTGAAACTCTAGGAGGTCCTCCTCCACCTAAAGGTGATACGATGTTTGAATTAAAACAATTGCTAGACACTTTGAAATATGCTTATCTTGATGAGAAAAAGATTTATCTTGTTATTATTAGTGCTAACCTTTCAGAACATGAATAAGAAAGATTATTGGAAGTTCTAAGGAAGCACCGAGCTGCTATTGGATATACTCTTGATGATCTTAAGGGCATTAGTCCCACTCTATGTCAGCACAAGATTACTATGGAACCTGATGCTAAACCCGTTGTTGATCACCAACATGGTTAAATCCAAAGATGAAAGAAGTGGTAAGAACGGAAATATTAAAACTTCTGGAAGCAGGTATAATCTATCCTATAGCTGATAGTAGATGGGTAAGTCCTGTTCATTGTGTCCCTAAGAAAGGAGGTATTAGTATTGTTCCTAATGATAAGAATGAACTTGTTCCACAAAGAATTGTTACAAGCTATAGAATGGTAATTGATTTTAGAAAATTAAACAAAGAAACTAGAATATATCATTACCCTCTGCCTTTTATTGATCAAATGCTAGAAAGATTATCTAAGCACACACTTTTTTGCTTCCTTGATGGATATTCTGGTTTTTCACAAATACTTGTTTCTCAACCTGCCAAGAAAAGACCACTTTTACTTGTCCTTTTGGAACTTATCCTTATAGACGTGCGCTTTTTGGTTTATGCAATGCACCTGCTACCTTTCAAGGATGTATGCCTGCTATATTCTCTGATTTTGTGAAAAGTTTGTTGAGGTTTTCATGGATGACTTTTCTTTTTATGGGAACTCTTTTGATGGTTGTTTAAGCAATCTTGATCGAGTTTTGCAGAGATGTGTGAGCAAACAAACCTTGTCTTGAATTGGGAGAAGTGCCACTTTATGGTTAACGAAGGTATTGTTTTGGGCCATAAAATTTCTGAAAGAGGTATTGAGGTAGACAAAGCTAAGGTTGATGCAATTGAGAAAATGCCATGTCCAAAAGATATCAAAGGTATTCGTAGTTTCCTTAGTCATGCTGGTTTCTATAGGAGATTTATCAAAGACTTTTATAAAATTTCTAGGCCACTTACAAATCCTTTGCAAAAGGATATTCCTTTTGTTTTTGATGATGATTGTTTAGAAGCCTTCGAAACACTCAAGAAAGCCTTAATTTCTGCACCTATTGTTCAACCACCTGATTGGAACTTGCCTTTTGAAATTATGTGTGATGCTAGTGTGTAACATCCCAAATTTTCAATTTGGTATGTTATACATAGATCATCTTTGCATATCATGTTTTATTGCATTTTGACAAATCCTCGATAAATCCTAAGCAACTCAAGGACCCTCGGAGAGAGTTGGGGATTTCTCTCGAATTTTCATCTTTGATTTTCATCAAATATTAAGACGAGGATTTTGGTTTTAATTATTTTCTCTCCGGAATAATATTTCATTCTAAAAATAAACGAGAGGAGAAAATATGACTTCTCAAAAACAATTGAAATACTGGAGGAAAAATGTTAAAATCATTTATTGGAATTTATTTGGATTTTATTTGCAATTTTTATTGCATTAAAAATATTGCATGTTTTCAAAATATTTATTTTGTGTTAAAAAAATGTTCACCCTATTCTAGATTTTCGAACTAGACGGGGAAAATTTATTTTATATTTTTCTGACTTTTATTTATTTTTCTACGAATTATTTTCCACGGAACTTATTTTAAAAAAACGCGCGATGCCCGACCGGGCCGCAGCCCAGCCGAGCGCCGGCCCGCCCGCGCCCCTCTCCTTCTCCAGCACGCGCCCGCCGCCGCCGGAGTCCGCCATGGCCACGGGAGCCGCCTCCCGCTCGGCTTGCCCCCTCCCCCAAGCCACCGGAGCCCCCCTCCCTCCTATATATACCCCCCCTCTCTCCTCTCATCTCGCCCGCCGCCGCCGCCGCACTTGCCGCCCCGCCGCCGCCGGTATGAGCTCGGGAGACGCCGCCGCCGCCGTTTGCCGCCGCCCCTCGCCCTTCCCCCGAGCCCCGCACCCCCCGCGCCCCGCCGGATCCTCGCCGGAGCCGCCCCGACGAGGTATACCCGATGCCTTCCGGTTTGCCGGTTTTCTTTAAAAAAAACCATTCGTTTTAAAAAAACCCCTAGATCGGTTTTTTTTATTTTTTTATTTTGCGAGCGTTTACCGAACCGTTCGTTTTAACGAACGCGTTCGTCGATTTTTCTCTGGTAACGAACGTCCGTTCTTTAACCGTTCGTCCGTTTTTCTTTTTCATCGGATTTTTTCTGCGATTATCTCAGATTCGATTTCTGATCGAATCTTTGTTTCTGTTTAACTTCTCGCTCGTTTATCGGAATCAGGCAATTCACGCGCCTAGAGTTTCGTCTCGAAATTCTCTTTCCGTTTAACGTACTCAAACAAGTTTTTGCTACAGTAAAATTTGACCTAGATCCAGATCAGTAAACGAAGCTTCTTTCTTTCGCCGTTTGACTTTCGTTGCTTCGTTCGAGTTGATTCTTTTTGTAAACCGGAGTTCTTAAGTTGAACTTTCTGGTTGGATCTTTCATTCGAGTTTTACCTGTGCATTAGATGAGTACTGATTGTATGTTTGTTTGTTTGTGATAGAGTACCCGGAGTGTGCCGCTTGTTACTTCGAATCGCTAGGTTTTGCGGATCATCAGCAAGGCAAGTAACATTTTGATCATACCTTCCATACCCAGTTTTTATTGCATTAGATCTTTTCCTCAAACAATTGCATGATTAGGATCTAATTAAATTGTGGGTATTGGGAAGTAGTTGATGAGGTAGTACCTATTACCTGTTTCTATTCAAACCCTTGGGAGTTACTTCTACGTTGCTTTTATTATTGCCATGCTATGCTCGTAGACGTGGATTGGGTTTGAGTGATATTCATGACAGATGTGAGATGTTTATCAATGGTTCAACTTAAGGTGGCAACTAAAACTCACATCTGGGTGGATTGAGGCACCTGGAGAACCCAGTGTTGTCTGTTTTTATAAGGACCGCCACCCAGGCTCAAAGGGATCATAAGATTATTCATGCTAGAAACTTCTGTGTGCAGCCACAAGCTATTATGGGCTCTAGCATAGCTGAGTAGGTTACATGATCTCTTGAAGAGGTGGGCTAGCAGATGTAGGGGAAAGTAGGTGTACCGGTCCATCCAGAGTAAAGAGTGATTGTTTCTGAAAGACTGTGTCTCGGTCATCCGTTTCTCAAACATCATGTAGTGCGAGAATCAAGCGGAGGCGATCGAGTCTTGTGGGGAAAAGTGCACAAACCTCTGTAGAGTGTACAAACTAATCATGGTTAGCCGTGTCCCCGGTTATGGACAACTTGAGTATCCAGTACCTGGATTATCATTTGAATCTCATCACTATGTTACTTTAATTAATTTTGTTGGGTTAATGATGACACTTAATTGGGATTGAGTTGGAGGTACCTTCTCAATGTTTCACAACCACCATGATAGTTAAATAAAATTTATTCCTTTGAAGTAGGATAAAATTGGCTTTTTGCAAAACTGTAACCATAGAGCTTTCCACCAGCCATATATGCATGTAGTATAGCATTATTATTGTTCATTGCTCTCTATGTGCTACTTTGCCAGCATATCCTATGTGCTGACCCGTTTTTGGGCTGCAACGTTTCATGTTGCAGACTTTTCAGACGACGAATAAGGTGCCTTAGGTCGTGGTCTTATACTCAGTGATGCCGCTGGAGTTGATGGACTCACTTATCTTCCAAGTCTTCCGCTGTTATCGTTATTAGATGGCCTTAAGCCATGTTTATCATACTTAATCTCTTCGGAGATATTCGATGTAATAAGTGTGTGATTGCTACTCTGTTATAAATCCTCCATTTGTACTGTGCGTGTCAGCATTACTAATCCAGGGATGACACTGGTGCACAGCAGCACAGACCATTTGAGGTATGGTCGCTACAAAGTTGGTATCAGAGCACACGCTGACTGTAGGACACGACCACTAAGCTTAAGCCCTAGAAAGCTTCTCTCTTCTCATTTCTGACCCCTCTCCTTTTTCTACTCTTTTAGGAATGGCGAATGCAAGGAGCAAGTTCATGCAACCAGATGAAGACACGCCGTTTGGTCGACACTTGAAGGAAGTCACCAAGTACTTGAACATAGGAATACCAAGCATCACCGGAACCTACAACGCCACATTACCTGAAGAGGAGAGCTGGAAGATTCAAGTTCTCATTCCAGGAAGGACGTTTGTGCCAACTACGGAACCCATAAGATTGGTTTTCGAAGCACCAACTTGGAGTTTAGGGAAGAGCATGGCCGCACACATCGCCATGGGACGCATTGGAGAAGTCTACCACCAGGAGCTTAAGGATACAATTTATCAGATTTGTGGACGCCGAGACGCGCAATGGGAGATGATCAGAACCAAGAAGGATGGATCAATTGCAGCTTTCATCCAGGAGCAGAACCAACATATTCGTCGCCAGGAGAACCAGATGTGCACGGACAAGGAAGAACTGAAGAATGCATTAACGAAGATCAAAGAGCTCCAAGAAGAACTCAAGGCTACACGCGAAGATTATTTGGAGGAAATCAACGCACTAGTAGGGAAGAATGACGACCTGGAGAAGAAGATTGGAGTATTCATGGGAAATCCAGTGCCAAAAGCAGAAGTCGACGAATGCACTTGTCCGGATAACTACATCATCATCGACGACACCGACTCAGAACCAAGTGAAGACGACTGGGTTGATGAAGCTGGAGCAGACATCATGGAGTCTTCAACGGATCAGAATTTCTAGTAGACCACCATATCAGTAGTAGTTTTCCCCCATTTAATAGTATAGTTCAAGCACTTGTAACGCTAGCTAGATCGATTGTTTTGCCTTGTTTGAATTGATTGAGTGATATTGATTGTATTTGTCTCATGAGCATATGGGTAGTGTTTTCCCTCTAGACCTCATTCTATTCTTAACTCTCATCTTTTCTAAACCTATCAGATGCCTCCGAGACGCGACACCGGATTTGTTTTCCCGCCAGAGATCACCCAGTTGATTCAGCAACAGAATGCCCTGATGCAAGTGTTAGTGCAGAACCAAGGCAACAACAACAACAACAACCCACCGCCACCACCACCTGTTGATCACTTAGCCCGTTTCTTAAGGCTAAACCCGCCGGTGTTTTCCAGTAGCACCGAGCCGATTGTTGCAGATGATTGGCTCCGCAAAGTTGGAAGGGAGTTGACCACTGCAGGATGCACAGATGCGGAAAGAGTGCGTTTTGCCGCACATCAGCTTGATGGACCCGCAGCATCATGGTGGGAGAATTATACAGCCACTCACCCTATTGACACTGTCACATGGGACCAGTTTCAGCAAGCTTTCCGTACAGCTCATGTTTTAACAGGAGCTATGGCTATGAAGAAGCGTGAGTTTCGCAACCTACGCCAAGGAGGACGCACCGTAGGCCAGTATGTGGAGGATTTCAGTAAGCTAGCACGTTATGCACCAGATGACGTTGCTACAGATGCTGCCAAGCAGGAGAAATTTTTGGAAGGGCTGAATGATGAACTGAGTATGCAGTTGATGGTAGCAACCTTCAACAACTACCAGGAGCTGGTAGATAGAGCTCTCATGATTGAAGGGAAGCAACAGCAGATTGAAAACCGCAAGAGGAAGTATGGACAAGGGAAGTACAATTCTGGAGCCCAGCAGAAGCCACGATTTACCCCGAAGTCGGGAGGACAATTTCAGCATACCCATGGAGGATGTAGTTCACACAACCATAATGGCTCCAAGAATGGTAATGGGAATGGAGGAGGCAACGGACAGAACCGCACCAACCCATCTACCCCAACCAAGAGGGATCTAAGTCACATTACTTGTTTCAAGTGCCAGAAGACTGGACATTATGCAACTGATTGTCCTGAAGCCCAAAATGGAAATGGCAATGGAAGCTCTGGGAAGAAGCCGAACCCGTTCAACAAAGGGCATGTGAACCACGTGAGCGTGGAGGAAGTTGAAGCTCAGCCTGATGCAGTAATAGGTAAGTTTTTGGTTAAGTCATTTACTGCAACCGTTCTTTTCGATACTGGTGCATCGCATTCATACATATCAAGGGGATTCGTGAATAAGTTTAAGATGTCCACCCAAGTTCTCAAAACCCCTATGTTAGTAACCTCGCCAGGAGCAGAGTATATGGCAACCCAAGGATGTTTTCAGATACCATTGGCCATTGGAAGGCATGTTTTCCCCTCAGACCTCATTGTTTTGGAATCGCAAGGTTTGGATGTAATTTTGGGAATGGATTGGCTATCGTTGTATGGAGGAAACATCGATTGTGCCAGCAAGACGATTTTGCTTACCACCCCGGAAGGAAAAAGGATCAAGTATGTATCCCGGCATATGCCGAAGAGGGCTCAAGTAAATTCCTTATCAGGAGTTGTACAGGAGGAAGTACCAGTGGTGAAGGATTATCCGGATGTATTTCCAGAAGAGTTGCCAGGCATGCCACCAGATAGAGACATTGAGTTCTTGATTGAACTTTTGCCAGGCACAGGGCCAATATCTAAGAGACCATACAGGATGCCCGCAAAGGATTTGGAGGAAATTAAGAAGCAGATCAAGGAGTTACTGGATAAAGGATATATTCGCCCAAGTTCGTCACCTTGGGGATCACCAGTACTTCTAGTGGAGAAGAAAGATGGATCGCTGAGGATGGTTGTTGATTACCGAGGATTGAATGAAGTGACCATCAAAAACAAGTACCCACTGCCAATGATCAATGATTTATTTGACCGCCTACAAGGAGCTAAAATATTTTCCAAGATCGATCTACGATCAGGATACCATCAGTTAAAGATTCGAGAGCAGGATATACCAAAGACGGCTTTTACCACCAGATATGGATTGTATGAGTATACCGTTATGTCATTTGGACTGACTAACGCACCTGCCTATTTCATGAACCTGATGAACAAAGTGTTTATGGAGTTTTTGGATAAGTTCGTCGTGGTGTTCATTGATGATATTTTAATCTTTTCCAAGGATGAAGAAGAGCATGAGGAGCATTTACGATTGGTACTTGAGAAGCTCAGAGAACATCATTTATATGCCAAGTTCAGCAAATGTGAGTTTTGGCTGAAGGAAGTTGGATTCCTTGGACATGTTATTTCTGGAGAAGGAATAGCAGTAGACCCTGCCAAGGTTGACACAGTGACAAGTTGGGAATCACCCAAGACAGTTGGAGAAATCCGGAGTTTTCTTGGACTTGCAGGATACTACCGGATATTTATCGAGAATTTCTCAAGGATTGCTAAGCCCATGACTGAACTATTAAAGAAGGACACCAAATTCAATTGGACTGAGGAATGTGAAGCTAGTTTCCAAGAGTTGAAGAAACGATTGGTTACCTCACCAGTGTTGATTCTGCCCGACCAACGCAAGGACTATGAAGTTTATTGCGACGCTTCTCGTCGAGGACTTGGAGCAGTGCTTATGCAGGAAGGAAGAGTTGTGTCATATGCTTCACGACAACTTAAACCCCATGAGAAGAATTATGCAATGCATGATTTGGAATTAGCAGCCGTGGTGCATGCATTGAAGACATGGAGACATTTCCTCATCGGAAACCATTGTGAGGTGTACACGGATCACAAGAGTTTGAAGTATATTTTCACGCAGAAGGAGTTAAATCTCAGACAGAGGAGATGGCTGGAGCTCATTAAAGATTATGATATGAGATTGCATTATCACCCTGGAAAGGCTAACATAGTAGCAGACGCGTTGAGCTGCAAGAGTCATGTGAACACCCTCATGACAGGAGAGATACCTCAGGAGTTAGCCGAGGACCTTCGCGAGCTATGTTTGGAGATAGTCCCAAGAGGCTATTTAGCGGCATTGGAGATTCAGTCTACCTTGATGGAAAAGATCAGAGAAGCTCAGAAGACAGACAAGGAGATTGAAGAGATAAAGGAGAAGATGAGCAAAGGAAAAGCCAAGGGATTTCGTGAGGATGAGCACGATACCTTATGGTTTGAGGACCGAGTATATGTGCCAAATGAACCGGAGATCAGGAAGTTGATTTTGCAGGAAGCCCATGATTCACCGTACTCGATTCACCCAGGGAATACCAAGATGTATTTGGATTTGAAGAATACTTTCTGGTGGACCGGAATGAAGAAGGATATTGCAGAGTATGTAGCAGTTTGTGATGTGTGTCAGAGAGTGAAGGCAGAGCACCAGAAGCCAGCAGGATTGCTACAACCATTGCCGATACCCGAATGGAAGTGGGATAAAATAGGCATGGATTTTATCACAGGATTACCCAGGACTCGTTCAGGCTATGACTCAATATGGGTTGTAGTCGACCGTTTGACGAAAGTGGCTCATTTCATTCCAGTGAAGACCACTTACACCAGTGCTAAGTTGGCAAAGATATACATGACCAGGATCGTATGTTTGCATGGAGTTCCGAGGACCATTGTATCAGACAGAGGAACCCAATTTACCTTGAAGTTTTGGAAGCAGTTACATGAAACACTGGGAACCAGGCTGGAATTTAGTACAGCTTTCCACCCACAGACAGATGGACAGACCGAGAGAGTCAACCAGATTTTGGAGGACATGTTGAGAGCATGTGCACTAGATTACGGATCTAGTTGGGACGACAATTTACCATATGCAGAGTTTTCGTATAACAACAGTTATCAAACCAGTTTGAAGATGGCCCCTTTCGAAGCTTTGTACGGAAGGAGGTGTAGAACACCGTTGTTATGGGACGAAGTTGGAGACCATCAGTTGTTTGGACCAGATTTGATTAAGGAGTCTGAACAGAAAGTGAGGTTGATTCGCGATAGGCTCAAGGTAGCCCAGTCCAGGCAGAAGAGTTATGCTGATTCTAAACGAAAGGAGACAGTTCACGAAGTCGGAGACAGAGTGTATCTTCGAGTATCACCACTTCGAAGAGTGAAGCGCTTTGGAGTTAAGGGAAAGTTAGTGCCCCGTTTTATCGGACCATACAGAGTTGTGGAACGTATGGGAGAAGTTGCTTACAAGCTGGAATTGCCCGAAGGATTGTCTGGAGTTCATGATGTATTTCATATTTCTCAGTTGAAGAAGTGCCACGCAGAAATGGCTGAGATACCGCTGAGAGATACTGTGCCCCTGGAAGCGATTCAGCTGGAAAGTGATTTGACCTATGAGGAGAAACCAGTTAAGATTCTTGAATATGCCAGCCGAGTTACCCGCAGCAAGGTTATCAAGTTTTGCAAAGTCCAGTGGAGTCACCACACGGAGGATGAAGCCACCTGGGAGCGAGAGGAAGATCTACGGAAAGACCACTCCCACCTGTTTTCTAGCCAACCCGAATCTCGAGGGCGAGATTCATCTTAAGGGGGGTAGGTTTGTAACATCCTAAATTTTCAATTTGGTATGTTATACATAGATCATCTTTGCATATCATGTTTTATTGCATTTTGACAAATCCTCGATAAATCCTAAGCAACTCAAGGACCCTCGGAGAGAGTTGGGGATTTCTCTCGAATTTTCATATTTGATTTTCATCAAATATTAAGACGAGGATTTTGGTTTTAATTATTTTCTCCGGAATAATATTTCATTCTAAAAATAAACGAGAGGAGAAAATATGACTTCTCCAAAACAATTGAAATACTGGAGGAAAAATGTTAAAATCATTTATTGGAATTTATTTGGATTTTATTTGCAATTTTTATTGCATTAAAAATATTGCATGTTTTCAAAATATTTATTTTGTGTTAAAAAAATGTTCACCCTGTTCTAGATTTTCTAACTAGACGGGGAAAATTTATTTTATATTTTTTTGACTTTTATTTATTTTTCTACGAATTATTTTCCGCGGAACTTATTTAAAAAAAACGCGCGACGCCCGACCGGGCTGCAGCCCAGCCGAGCGCCGGCCCGCCCGCGCCCCTCTCCTTCTCCAGCACGCGCCCGCCGCCGCCGGAATCCGCCATGGCCACGGGAGCCGCCTCCCGCTCGGCTTGCCCCCTCCCCCAAGCCACCGGAGCCCCCCTCCCTCCTATATATACCCCCCTCTCTCTCCTCTCATCTCGCCCGCCGCCGCCGCCGCACTTGCCGCCCCGCCGCCGCCGGTGTGAGCTCGGGAGCCGCCGCCGCCGCCGTTTGCCGCCGCCCCTCGCCCTTCCCCCGAGCCCCGCACCCCGCCGCACCCCCCGCGCCCCGCTGGAGCCCCGCGGGATCCTCGCCGAAGCCGCCCCGACGAGGTATACCCGATGCCTTCCGGTTTGCCGGTTTTCTTTTAAAAAAACCATTCGTTTTAAAAAAACCCTAGATCGTTTTTTTTCGGTTTTATTATTTTGCGAGCGTTTACCGAACCGTTCGTTTTAACGAACGCGTTCGTCGATTTTTCTCTGTTAACGAACGTCCGTTCTTTAACCGTTCATCCGTTTTTCTTTTTCATCAGATTTTTTCTGCGATTATCTCAGATTCGATTTCTGATCGAATCTTTGTTTCTGTTTAACTTCTAGCTCGTTTATCGGAATCAGGCGATTCAAGCGCCTAGAGTTTCGTCTCGAAATTCTCTTTCCGTTTAACCTACTCAAACAAGTTTTTGCTACAGTAAAATTTGACCTAGATCCAGATCAGTAAACGAAGCTTCTTTCTTTCGCCGTTTGACTTTCGTTGCTTCGTTCGAGTTGATTCTTTTTGTAAACCGGAGTTCTTAAGTTGAACTTTCTGGTTGGATCTTTCATTCGATTTTTACCTATGCATTAGATGAGTACTGATTGTATGTTTGTTTGTTTGCGATAGAGTACCCGGAGTGTGCTGCTTGTTACTTCGAATCGCTACGTTTTGCGGATCATCAGCAAGGCAAGTAACATTTTGATCATACCTTCCATACCCAGTTTTTATTGCATTAGATCTTTTCCTCAAACAATTGCATGATTAGGATCTAATTAAATTGTGGGTATTGGGAAGTAGTTGATGAGGTAGTACCTATTACCTGTTTCTATTCAAACCCTTGGGAGTTACTTCTACGTTGCTTTTATTATTGCCATGCTATGCTCGTAGACGTGGATTGGGTTTGAGTGATATTCATGAAAGATGTGAGATGTTTATTAATGGTTCAACTTAAGGTGGCAACTAAAACTCACATCTGGGTGGATTGAGGCACCTGGAGAACCCAGTGTTGTCTGTTTTTATAAGGACCGCCACCCAGGCTCAAAGGGATCATAAGATTATTCATGCTAGAAACTTCCGTGTGTAGCCACAAGCTATTATGGGCTCTAGCATAGCTGAGTAGGTTACATGATCTCTTGAAGAGGTGGGCTAGCAGATGTAGGGGAAAGTAGGTGTACCGGTCCATCCAGAGTAAAGAGTGATTGTTTCTGAAAGACTGTGTCTCGGTCATCCGTTTCTCAAACATCATGTAGTGCGAGAATCAAGCGGAGGCGATCGAGTCTTGTGGGGAAAAGTGCACAAACCTCTGCAGAGTGTACAAACTAATCATGGTTAGCCGTGTCCCCGGTTATGGACAACTTGAGTAACTAGTACCTGGATTATCATTTGAATCTCATCACTTTGTTACTTTAATTAATTTTGTTGGGTTAATGATGACACTTAATTGGGATTGAGTTGGAGGTACCTTCTCAATGTTTCACAACCACCATGATAGTTAAATAAAATTTAATCCTTTGAAGTAGGATAAAATTGGCTTTTCGCAAAACTGTAACCATAGAGCTTTCCACCAGCCATATATGCATGTAGTATAGCATTATTATTGTTCATTGCTCTCTATGTGCTACTTTGCCAGCATATCCTATGTGCTGACCCGTTTTCGGGCTGCAACGTTTCATGTTGCAGACTTTTCAGACGACGAGTAAGGTGCCTTAGGTCGTGGTCTTATACTCAGTGATGCCGCTGGAGTTGATGGACTCACTTATCTTCCAAGTCTTCCGCTGTTATCGTCATTAGATGGCCTTAAGCCATGTTTATCATACTTAATCTCTTCGGAGATATTCGATGTAATAAGTGTGTGATTGCTACTCTGTTATAAATCCTCCATTTGTACTGTGCGTGTCAGCATTACTGATCCAGGGATGACACTGGTGCACAGCAGCACAGACCATTTGAGGTCTGGTCGCTACATAGTGATTATGCTATCGGTGTTGTTCTAGGACAAACTTTATGTTATTCAGTACGCAAGTAAAACTCTAGACAATGCACAAGGAAATTATGCTACTACTGAAAAAGAATGTCTAGCAGTGGTGTTTGCTTGTGATAAATTTAGATCCTATATTGTAGATTCAAAAGTAATTGTTCACACTGATCATGCTGCAATAAAGTATCCTATGGAAAAGAGATATGCCAAACCTAGGCTTATTCGATGGGTTCTCTTGCTACAAGAATTTGATTTGCATATCACTGATAGAAAAGGAGTGGAGAACCCCGTAGCTGATAACCTGTCTAGGTTGGAGAATGTTCTTGATGACCCACTACCTATTGATGATAAATTTTTTAATGAGCAATTAGCTACAATAAATGTTTCCAATAGTACACCTTGGTATGCTGACTATGCTAATTACATTGTTGCTAAATATTTACCACCTAGTTTCACATGCCAACAAAAGAAAAAATTCTTCTATGATTTAAGACATTACTTTTGGGATGACCCATATCTTTATAAAGAAGGAGTAGATGGTATTATTAGATGTTGTGTACCTGAGCATGAACAGGGACAAATCCTACGGAAATGTCACTCCGAAGCCTATGGAGGACATCATGCGGGAGACATAACTGCTCACAAGGTATTGCAATCTGGGTTTTATTCGCCTACTCTCTTTAAGGATGCTCGTAAGTTCGTCTTATCTTGTGATGAATGTCAAAGAATAGGTAATATCAGCAAGCGTCAAGAAATGCCTATGAATTATTCACTTGCTGTTGAACCATTTGATGTTTGGTGATTTGGTTACATGGGACCTTTTCCTTCCTCTAGTGGGTATAATCATATTTTGGTTGCTATTGATTATGTTACTAAGTGGGTAGAAGCTATTCCAACTAGTAGTGCTGATCAGAACACCTCTATTAAAATGCTTAAAGAAGTTATTTTCCCAAGGTTTGGAGTCCCTAGATATTTAATGACTGATGGTGGTTCACACTTTATTCATGGTGCTTTCCGTAAAATGCTTGCTAAGTATGATGTTAACCATAGAATTGCATCACCCTATCATCCTCAGTCTAGTGGTCAAGTTGAACTTAGCAATAGAGAAATAAAATTAATTTTACAAAAGACTGTCAATAGGTCCCGGAAGAATTGGTCTAAGAAATTAGGTGATGCACTTTGGGCTTATAGAACAGCATATAAAAATCCTATGGGTAGGTCTCCTTATAAAATGGTTTAAGGAAAAGCTTGTCATTTGCCTCTTGAGTTAGAACATAAAGATTTTTGGGCAACTAAAAGAAATCAACCATGATTTCAGACTTGCTGGTGAGAAGAGATTATTTGATATTAGCTCATTAGATGAATGGAGAACACAAGCTTATGAAAATGCCAAGTTATTTAAAGAAAAGGTTAAAAGATGGCATGATCAAAGAATCCAAAAGCGTGAGTTCAAGGTTGGAGAACATGTTCTTTTGTACAACTCTCATTTCAGATTCTTTGCAGGAAAACTCATCTCCAAATGGGAAGGACCCTATGTTATCGAGGAGGTTTATCGATCTGGAGCTATCAAAATAAATAACACCGAAGGTACTAACCTGAAGGTTGTTAATGGGCAACGAATAAAACATTATATCTCATGTACGCCCATTAATGTTGAAAGCAACATTATTCAAACTATGACACCAGAATAACACATAAAAGAAACCTTCCGGAACACTCCAAAATCATGAAAAAGAGGAGGTACGTGATACGGTAAGTAAACGGACTCCGAAAATTCTTAAAAAATATTTTCTGTCCATTTTTGAATATAACAAAATTTAGGAAAATAAGAAACTACCAGGAAGGTGACCCTAGTGGGCACAAGACACCAGGCCAGGTGGGTTGTGCCCACCTCGAGTACCTTCCGAACTCCGTTATACTTCCGTTTGCTTTTTTCCCAAGATAAATAATCTTTATATACCCCCCGAACCTATTGACCACCGTATCGCGAAGAAATCTTCTGTTTTCTTTTCTTGCTGTTTTCTATCAGATCTGTCAGGCCAGGTATCATGGATTTTCCCTTCTCCAACCATGAAGAACGTGTTGCTTGGTTTCCACAGGGGGAGCTAAGGAGAGAGGGAGTTGAGGGGGTTTCCATGGAGGAACATGAAGAAAACTCTCCTGGAGTTCACCCTCCAGCTTCCAAGAGAGGCACACTGGCTGGCATCTCCACTCGTCCTAATCCTCATCAAGCCATGAGATCATCAAACAATCAAGAGAGCCCCGAAGTGCATGAAGGACTCCCACCAAGGAGGCCTTTACACAGGTTACATCGTAACAATTTTCACAATTTGATTCACAACTATGGGTTCGAAAATACTCCTCGTGTGCACATACCGTCCAATTTGCACATATCTCGTCCAAGAGAAAGTGATGCAGGAACAAGTTCTTGGGGGTCGGATGATGTCTACTATGCAACTTGTTCTTGTAGACTTGTGTTGGGCCTCCAAGCGCAGAGTATTGTAGGACAGTAGCAATTTTCCCTTAAGTGGATGACCTAAGGTTTATCAATCAGTGGGAGGCGTAGGATGAAAATGGTCTCTCTCAAACAACCCTGCAACCAAATAATAAGAAGTCTCTTGTGTCCCCAACACACCAAATACAATGGTAATTTGTATAGGTGCACTATTTCCGCGAAGAGATGGTGATACAAGTGTAATATGGGTAGTAGAAATATATTTTTATAATTTGAATAAATAAAAACAGCAAGGTAGCCAACGATAAAAGTGAGCACAAACGATATTGCAATGCTTGAAAATGAGGCCTAGGGTCCGTACTTTCGCTAGTGCAATCTCCCAACAATGCTAAAATAATTGGATCATATAACCATCCCTCAAAGTGCGATGAAGACACTCCAAAGTTCCTATCTAGCGGAGAACATAAGAAGAAATTGTTTGTAGGGTACGAAACCACCTCGAAGCTATTCTTTCCGATCGATCTATCCAAGAGTTCGTACTAAAAAAACCAAATAATTTCATATTCATAATACTCAATCCAACACAAAGAACTTCAAAGAGTGCCCCAAGATTTCTACCAGAGAAGCAAAGACAAGAACGTGCATCAACCCCTATGCATAGATTACCCCAATGTCACCTAGGGAATCCACGAGTTATGTGCCAAAACATATGTCAACTGAATTAATACGATACCCCATTGTCACCACGAGTATTCATATGCAAGACATATATCAAGTGCTCTCAAATCCAGAAAAGTATTCAATCCGATAAAACAAAATCTTAAAGGGAAAACTCAATTCATCACAACAAGATAGAGAGGGGAAAACACTATATGATCCGACTATATTAACAAAGCCCGTGATAAATCAAGATCATGCCATCTCAAGAACACGAGAGAGAGATATAGAGAGAGAGAGAGAGAGAGATTAAACACATAGCTACTGGTACAAACCCTCAGCCCCGTGGGTGGACTACTCCCTCCTCATCGTGGTGGCCGTCGGGATGATGAAGATGGCCACCGGTGACGATTCCCCCCTCTGGCAGGGTGCCGGAACAGGGTCTAGATTGGTTTCTCGTGGCTACAGAACCTTGCGGTGGCGGAACTTCTGATCTAGGGTAACCCTGAGGGTTTTTGGAATATTTGGTGATTTATAGGGAAAAGAGGGGGTGCGGGAGGCCACCAAGGTGGGCACAACCCACCTGGGCGTGCTTGGGCCCCTAGGCACACCCTGGTGGGTTGTGCCCCTCTCGGGGCACCCCCCAGGTGCTTCTCTGGCCCACTGGATGTCTTCTGGTCCATAAAAAATCCACAAAAAGTTTCACGGTGTTTCGACTCCGTTTGATATTGATTTCCTGCGATGTAAAAAACAAGCAAAAAACAGCAACTGGCGCTGGGCACTGGGTCAATAGGTTAGTCCCAAAAAATGATATAAAGTTGCTATAAAATGATTGTAAAACATCCAAAAATGATGATATAACAGCATGAATACTTCATAAATTATAGAGACATTGGAGACGTATCAGCATCCCCAAGCTTAATTCCTACTCGTCCTCGAGTAGGTAAATGATAAAAGAAATAATTTATGAAGTGTGAATGCTAGCAAATTGCATAAGTTTGATCAATGATAATTTCAATCACTTTTCCGAGCATCATAACAAAAATTCTTTCTTATAAAACTTCTCATGTTAAAGTAGCAACCAATTCACATGTTAAGGTTCAAACAATGAATTCTCTTGAAACTCAACAACCTATGTTCTCAGTCACCAAAAAATTGCAATTCAACTTATTAAATAGGGTCTAAGTAAGAGCTCCACATACTCAGCCATCATATGGTCTTGTATGATTGCTAACACTCACCGCATACACATGAGCAAAAGTTTCAACCGGACACATAGAAAGATAGGGGCTTATAATTTTGCCTCCCAACGTATTCACCTCAAGGGTGATGTCAACAATAATAACTCATGCTACCCATATCCAACTGGATATATGTGCCTAGATCTTTCCTCACCACATGATGCTTGCCAAAAGAGAAAAATCAAAAGGAATAGAGAGAAAAACTTTGACTCTTGCATGAAAGTAAATACATAAAAGTAAAAGGTAGGCCCTTCGCAGAGGGAATCAGAGGTTGCCATGCGCTTTTTGTTTGTATGCTAAATCCCTTAGTGCAAAAGAACGTCGTGTTATATTGCCCCTTGTGATAGCAACATTTATTATGCAGTCTGTCGCTTTTATTCTTTGCCATCACAAGTTTATACAACGCTCAATTTTCTCTTACACTAAATGATCTAACACTTTTAGAAGCAATTTTTATTGCCTTATTGTACCGATGACAACTTACTTGAAGGATCTTACTCAATCCTTAGGTGGGTATGGTGGACTCTTGAAAATAAGATTTGGGTTTAAGGGTTTTTGGATGCACAAGTAGTATCTCTACTTGGTGCGGAATTTTTGGCTAGCAAAGATGGGGGGCAAGCACCACATGTTGAAGGATCTATGACAATATAACTTCTATGTGAATATGAACAAACATAAATCATTATATTGTCTTCCTTATCCAATGTCAACAATTTTGGCATATAATATTTTTATGGGGGTTCACAATCACAAAAGATTTCCAAGATAGTGTATTTGCATGTGAAAGTTTTCCTCCTACTAATCATTCATGAATTGCTTGTATGACCAATATTGTGATTGTCAAGCCTCAAAAGATTTCACTTTGTAAACCCAATGTGATGCTACCACTAGGCATGATATGAACATATAATTTCAACTTCATTACATTCAATTTATTCAACAATTTACTCATAGGATATAAGTGAAGCACGAGAGTAAATGACAAACTACTCCAAAAAGATATAAGTGAAGATCAAACGAGTAGTTAAGTAAGTAGGTAGCTAATTGTGGACTCTCTCTTATTTAAAAAACTTTCAGTTCTAAGTATTTTATTAAAACAGCAAGCAAAATGATAATAAAATGACATTCCAAGAATAGCACAACTCATGTGAAGAAGCAAAAACTTAGGCTCAACCGATACTAACCGATAATTGTTGATGAAGAAAGGTGGGATGCCTACCGGGGCATCCCCAAGCTTAGATGCTTGATACTTATTGAAATATTATCTTGGGATGCCTTGGGCATCCCCAAGCTTGAGCTTTTGAGTCTCCTTAATTCCTTTTATATCACGATTTCCCTAAATCTTAAAAACTTCATCCACACAAAACTCAACAAGAACTCGTGAGATAAGTTAGTATAAAACAATGCAAAAACCTTATCATTCTCTAATGTAGCAAATCACTAAAATTATTATTCAACATTGCATACTAAATGCCTCTACATATTTAATACTCCTATCCTCAAATAGAATCATTAAACAAGCAAACATATGCAAACAATACAAACATAACAGCAATCTACCAAAAAAGTACAGTCTGTAAAGAATGCAAGAGTATCAGTACTTCTTTAACTCCAAAAATTATGAAACTTTACCACACTATAGAAAATTTATCAGAGATTACTGTGAAAAAAGTTTCAGCATTTTATCACATTCTGAATTTCTAGGGAATTTTTGCAACAACGGTAAACTTTCTGTTTTGAAACAACAACATGTATACTTGCAAAATAAGCATGGTGAAGGCTATCCTTGACATTTTTATTGAAGTAAAAGATGCAAAACATTAATATAGATAACAGAAAGCAAATACTAACAAAAGAAAATGATGCTCCAAGCAAAACACATATCAAGTGACGAATAAAAATGTAGCTCCAAATGAGGTTACCGATAATGTTGGAGACGAAAGATGGGATACCTTCCGGGGCATCCCCAAGCTTAGTTGCTTGGATCTTCCTTGAATATTACCTTGGGGTGCCTTGGGCATATCCAAGATTCGGGTCTTGTCACCCCTTGTTCTCCTCATATCGACATCTCACCCAAAACTTGAAAATTTCAATCACACAAAACTTAACGGAACTTCATGAGATAGGTTAGTATGATAAAGAGCAAACCATTTCATGGTACTGTCAAAGACAAGATTCATAATTGTTTCCACATAATGCCTAATGTATCATATCATTTCCACAATTTATATTGAGCAATATAAGCCATAGAAACTAGAAAACAAGCAAACTATGCATCGAAAATAGAATCTGTCAAAAACAGAACAGTCTGTAATGATCTGCAGAATAACCATACTTCTGCTACTCCAATTTTTTTGAAAATTTAGGAAAACGTAGAGAATTTTCATATCAATAATATGTTAAAAAATCATAATTTTATCACATGCCAGTAAATTTAAACAATTCCTGGACTGAGGGAAAAAGTTTCTGGTTTTGCACAAAATCAAGTCAACTATCATCCACACTATCCCAAAGGCTTTACTTGGCACTTTATTGAAACAAAAGCAACAAAACATGATTACTACAGTAGCTTAATCAAGTGAACACAAAAAAACAGTAGGTAAAGTGTTGGGTTGTCTCCCAACAAGCGCTTTTCTTTAATGCCTTTTAGCTAGGCATGATGATTTCAATGATGCTCGCATAAGAGTAAAGAATTGAAACATAACGGGAGCATCATGAATCACATGGCAAGCACAATTAAGTCTAACCCACTTCCCATGCATAGGGATTTTTTGAGCAAATGATTTATGGGAGAAAGAACCAACTAGCATAGGAAGGCAAAACAAGCATAACTTTAAAGTTTTCAACACATAGAGAGGAAATTTGAGATTGGTGAGAAGCCTACAAGCATATGTTCCTCTCTCATAATAATTTTCAGTAGCATCATGAATGAATTTGACAATATAGCTATCACATAAAGCATTCTTTTCATGATCCACAAGCATAGAAATTTTATTTCTCTCCACATAAGCAAATTTCTTCTCATCAATAGTAGTGGGAGCAAACTCAACAAAATAACTATCATGAGAGTGAAAATTAAAATCATGATGACAAGTTTAATGGTTATCATTATTCTTTATAGCATACATGTCATCACCATAATCATCATAGATAGCAACTTTGTTATCATAGTCAATTGAAGCCTCATCAGAAATGGTGGATTCATCACTAAATAAAGTCATGACCTCTCCAAATCCACTTTCATCATTATAATCATCATAAATAGGAGGCATACAATCATTATAAAAAATTTGCACATCAAATATTGGGGGACTAAAAATATCATCTTCATCAAACATAGCATCCCCGTGCTTATGGCGTTGCATATCATTAGCATCATGGATATTCAAAGATGTTCAAGTTCATACTAACAATATTGCAATCATGATCATCATTTATGCCAAACATTTTATTGAATTCTTCTTCTATCAATTGAGCACAATTTACATTTCCGTCATTTTCACGAAAGACATTATAAAGACGAATAATACGATGCAACCTCAATTCCATTTTTTGTAGTTTTCTTTTTATAAACCAAACTCGTGATAAACAAGAAACTAAAAGATTCAATTGCAAGACCTAAAGATATACCTTCATGCACTCACCTCCCTGGCAACGGTGCCAGAAAAGAGCTTGATGTCTACTACGCAACTTGTTCTTGTAGACTTGTGTTGGGCCTCCAAGCACAGAGTTTTGTAGGACAGTAGCAATTTTCCCTTAAGTGGATGACCTAAGGTTTATCAATCCGTGGGAGGCGTAGGATGAAGATGGTCTCCCTCAAACAACCCTGCAACCAAATAATAAAAAGTCTCTTGTGTCCCCAACACACCAAATACAATGGTAATTTGTATAGGTGCACTAGTTCGGCGAAGAGATGGTGATACAAGTGTAATATGAATAGTAAAAATATATTTTTATAATCTGAATAAATAAAAACAACAACGTAGCGAACGATAAAAGTGAGCACAAACGATATCGCAATGCTTGAAAATGAGGCCTAGGGTCCGTACTTTCGCTAGTGCAATCTCCCAACAATGCTAATATAATTGGATCATATAACCATTCCTCAAAGTGCGATGAAGAATCACTCCAAAGTTCCTATCTAGCGGAGAACATAAGAAGAAATTGTTTGTAGGGTACGAAACCACCTCGAAGCTATTCTTTCCGATCGATCTATCCAAGAGTTCGTACTAAAATAACACCAAATAATTTCAGATTCATAATACTCAATCCAACACAAAGAACCTCAAAGAGTGCCCCAAGATTTCTACCGGAGAAGCAAAGACAAGAACGTGCATCAACCCCTATGCATAGATTACCCCAATGTCAGCTCGGGAATCCGCGAGTTAAGTGCCAAAATATATGTCAAGTGGATCAATATGATACCCCATTGTCACCACGAGTATTCATATGCAAGACATATATCAAGTGCTCTCAAATCCATAAAAGTATTCAATCCGATAAAATGAAATCTCAAAGGGAAAACTCAATTCATCACAACAAGATAGAGAGGGGAAAACACCATATGATCCGACTATATTAACAAAGCCTGCGATACATCAAGATCGTGCCATCTCAAGAACACGAGAGAGAGAGAGAGAGAGAGATTAAACACATAGCTACTGGTACAAACCCTCAGCCCTGAGGGTGGACTACTCCCTCCTCATCGTGGTGGCCGCCGGGATGATGAAGATTGCCACCGGTGATGATTCCCCCCTCTGGCAGGGTGCTGGAACGGGGTATAGATTGGTTTCTCATGGCTAGAGAGCCTTGCGGCGGCGGAACTTCTGATCTAGGGTAACCCTGAGGGTTTTTGGAATATTTGGTGATTTATAGGGCAAAGAGGGGGTGCGGGAGGCCACTGAGGTGGGCACAACCTACGTGGGCACGCCTAGGCCCCCAAGCGCGCTCTGGTGGGTTGTGCCCCCCTCAGGGAACCCCCCAGGTGCTGCTCTGGCCCACTGGATGTCTTCTGGTCCATAAAAAATCCACAAAAAGTTTTGCAATGTTTGGACTCCGTTTGATATTGATTTCATGCGATGTAAAAAACAAGCAAGAAACAGCAACTGGCACTGGGCACTGGGTCAATAGGTTAGTCCCAAAAATGATATAAAGTTACTATAAAATGATTGTGAAATATCCAAGAATGATAATATAACAACATGAATACTTCATAAATTATAGATATGCTCGAGACGTATCACCGGAGAATAAACATATTATGGCTGAAGTAGAGAAAAACACTGAGTTGCTTCATAAAGCCCTTCGTGAGATTCAAGACTTGAAGGAGGCGTTCATGGATATATTGGGAGTTATATCACCACCACCTCCTTCTTCATCACCAAAAGAAAATTGAGTATCGGGTATGGGCACTCCCCTTGGCTTGCGCCAATCTTGGGGGAGCTGCCCCGGTATCGCATCACCTCCACTATCTTTTGCTTTTACTTATCTTAGTTCGATCCATAATCATCTTTTGCTTTAGATGAATAAAAGTTTAGTTTGATCCTTTCTTTTCGAGTGTTTGCTTAGTGATCTATCCTTGTAATCGTGTGCGAGATATATAACAAAGTTTAGTTTGAGTTTTCTTTTCTTTACTTTCATGTTCAATAAAAAGAAAGGAAATAAATGAAAAAGATCATACGCTAATCTTATGGTAAGTAATGACATCACATAGGAAAAGTATAAGTAGAAAATTTTATTGGAGATTGACAAACATAGCTTGGTCAATGATGCAATTCATGACAGAATTAATAAGGGAAGAGAAGATTCACATGCAAATACACTATCTTGGACATCTTTTGTGATTGTGAGCCCCCATCAAAATATTATATGCCAAAATTGTTGACGTTGGACAAGGAAGACAAAGTAATGATTTATGTTTGTTCATATTCACATAGAAGTGATATTGTCATAGATCCTTCAACATGTGGTGCTTGCCCCCATCTTTGCTAGCCAAAAATTCCGCACTAAGTAGAGATACTACTTGTGCATCCAAAAACCCTTAAACCCAAATCTTATTTTTCAAGAGTCCACCATACCTACCTAAGGATTGAGTAAGATCCTTTAAGTAAGTTGTCATCAGTGCAATAAGGCAATAAAAATTGCTTCTAAAAGTGTTAGATCATTTAGTGTAAGAGAAAATTGAGCGTTGTACGAACTTGTGATGGTAAAGAATAAAAGCGATAGACTGCATAATAAAGGTTGCTATCACAAGGGGCAATATAACGTGATGTTCTTTTGCACTAAGGGATTGAGCATACAAACAAACAAGCGCATGGCAACCTCTGCTTCCCTGCGCGAAGGGCCTATCTTTTACTTTTATGTATTTACTTTTATGCATGAGTGACAGTTCTTCTCTCTATTCCTTTTTATTATTTCTTTTGGCACGCATCATGTGGTGAGAAAATATCTGGGCACATATATCCGGTTGGATATGGATGGCATGAGTCATTATTGTTGACCTCACCCTTGAGGTGAATATGTTGGGAGGCGAAGTTATAAGCCCCTATCTTTCTATGTATCCGGTTGAAACATTTAGCTCATGTGTATGCGGTGAGTATTAGCAATCATAGAAGATATATGATGGTTGAGTATGTGGACTTGCCTAAAGGCTCCGATACGTGACCCTTCCTGAAAAGATGATGACTTGTAGTTGCAAAGTTGACTGAGAACATAGTTTGTTGGTTTCCTATAGAGTTTATGCTTTATACTTCGATGTTGTGATGAATTGTTACTTATTCATGAGAAGTCTATGATAAAAGTTCTAGGATGAAAGTTTTACGTTTAAGTTTGTTGTTGTTATAATAATATATATGATGCTTCTATGGCCGTATTTTGTTTTTATCGACACCTCTCTCTCTAAGCATGTGGACATGTTTTTTGATTTCGGTTTTTGCTTGAGGACAAGTGAGGTCTAAGCTTGGGGGATTTGATACGTCCATTTGCATCATGTTTACCTACTATTATTTATAATGTTTTTATGCATAATAATGCTTTTTTGAGTAATTCTAATGCCTTTTCTCTCATAATATGCAAGGTACACACAAAGAGGGAGATTTCCGGCAGCTGGAAATCTGGACCAGAAAAAGTTACGTTAGGCTACCTATTCTGCACAACTCCAAATGAGCTGAAACTTCATGGGGAATTTATATGGAAAATATGAAAAATACTGGAGCAAATAACTACCGGAGGGGGCCACCTGGTGAGGACAAGGCACCAGGGCGCACCAGGCCCCCCCAGGCGCGCCCTGGTGGGTTGTGCTTAGCCCAGCCCACCTCCGGTTCCCATCTTCTGATATATAAGTCATTTTGACCTAGAAAAATAAGGAGAGGACTTTTGGGACGAAGCGCCGCCGTCTCGAGGCAGAACTTGGGCAGGAGCACTTTTGCCTTCCGGCGGAGCGATTCCGCCGGGGGAACTTCCCTCCCGGAGGGGGAAATTGAAGGAAATATGCCCTAGAGGCAATAATAAAGTTATTATTTATTTCCTCATATCACGATAAATGTTTATTATTCATGCTAGAATTGTATTAACCGGAAACATAATACATGTGTGAATACATATACAAACAGAGTGTCACTAGTATGCCTCTACTTGACTAGCTCGTTGATCAAAGATGGTTATGTTTCCTAGCCATAGACATGAGTTGTCATTTGATTAACGGGATCACATCATTAGGAGAATGATGTCATCGACTTGACCCATTCCGTTAGCTTAGCACTTGATCGTTCAGTATGTTGCTATTGCTTTCTTCATGACTTATGCATGTTCCTATGACTATCAGATTATGCAACTCCCGTTTACCGGAGGAACACTTTGTGTGCTACCAAACGTCACAACGTAACTGGGTGATTATAAAGGTGCTCTACAGGTGTCTCCAAAGGTACTTGTTGGGTTGGCGTATTTCGATATTAGGATTTGTCACTCCGATTGTCAGAGAGGTATCTCTGGGCCCACTCGGTAATGCACATCACTATAAGCCTTGCAAGCATTGTGACTAATGAGTTAGTTGCGGGATGATGTATTACGGAACGAGTAAAGAGACTTGCCGGTAACGAGATTGAACTAGGTATTGAGATACCGACAATCGAATCTCGGGCAAGTAGCATACCGATGACAAAGGGAACAACGTATGTTGTTATGCGGTTTGACCGATAAAGATCTTCGTAGAATATGTAGGAGCCAATATGAGCATCCAGGTTCTGCTATTGGTTACTGACCGGAGACGTGTCTCGGTCATGTCTACATAGTTCTCGAACCCGTAGGGTCCGCACGCTTAAAGTTAGATGACGATCAGCATTATGAGCTTTGTGTTTTGATGTACCGAAGGTAGTTCAGAGTCCCGGAAATCACGGACATGACGAGGAGTCTCGAAATGGTCGAGACATAAAGATTGATATATTGGAAGCCTATATTTGGATATCGGAAACGTTCCGGGTGAAATCAGGATTTTACCGGAGTATCGGGGGTTACCGGAACCCCCCGGGGAAGTAATGGGTCTATTGGGCCTTAGTGGAGAAGAGAGAGGGCAGCCAAGAGGTGCCGCGCGGCCCCCCTTGCCCCAGTCCGAATTGGACAAGGGAAGGGGGCGGCGCCCCCCCCCCTCTCCTTCCTTCTCTCCACCTCCTCCTTCCCCCCTTCTCCTACTCCTACTAGGAAAGGAGGAGTCCTACTCCCGGTGGGAGTAGGACTCCCCCCTTGGCGCGCCCTCCCTGGCCGGCGGCCTCTCCCCCCTTGCTCCTTTATATACGGGGGCAGGTGGCACCTCTAGACACAACAATTGATCTCTTGATCTCTTAGCCGTGTGCGGTGCCCCCCTCCACCATATTCCACCTCGATCATATCATAGCAGTGCTTAGGCGAAGCCCTGCGTCGGTAGCGACATCATCACCATCATCACGCCGTCGTGCCGACGGAACTCTCTCGTGAAGCTCTACTGGATCGGAGTTCACGGGACGTCATCGAGCTGAACGTGTGCTGAACTCGGAGGTGCCGTACGTTCGGTACTTGGATCGGTCGGATCGTGAAGATGTACGACTACATCAACCGCGTTGTGCTAACGCTTCCGCTTTCGGTCTACGAGGGTACGTAGACAACACTCTCCCCTCGCGTTGCTATGCATCACCATGATCATGTGTGTGCGTAGGAAATTTTTTGAAATTACTACGTTCCCCAACAGTGGCATCCAAGCCAGGTTTTTTGTGTAGATGTTATATGCGCGAGTAGAACACAAGTGATTGTGGGCGATACAAGTCATATTGCTTACCAGCATGTCACACTTTGGTTCGGCGGTATGGTTGGATGAAGCGGCCCAGACCGACATTACGCGTACGCTTACGCGAGACTGGTTCTACCGACGTGCTTTGCACACAGGTGGCTGGCGGGTGTCAGTTTCTCCAACTTTAGTTGAATCAAGTGTGGCTACGCCCGGTCCTTGAGAAGGTTAAAACATCACTAACTTGACGAACTATTGTTGTGTTTTTGATGCGTAGGTAAGAACGGTTCTTGCTCAGCCCGTAGCAGCCACGTAAAACTTGCAACAACAAAGTAGAGGACGTCTAACTTGTTTTTGCAGGGCATGTTGTGATGTGATATGGTCAAGGCATTATGCTATATTTTATTGTATGAGATGATCATGTTTTGTAACCGAGTTATCGGCAACTGGCAGGAGCCATATGGTTGTCGCTTTATTATATGCAATGCAATCGCCCTGTAATTGCTTTACTTTATCACTAAGCGGTAGCGATAGTCGTAGAAGCAATAGTTGGCGAGACGACAATGATGCTACGATGGAGATCAAGATGTCGCACCGGTGACGATGGTGATCATGACGGTCCTTCGGAGATGGAGATCACAAGCACAAGATGATGATGGCCATATCATATCACTTATATTGATTGCATGTGATGTTTATCTTTTATGCATCTTATTTTGCTTAGATCGATGGTAGCATTATAAGATGATCTCTCACTAAATTTCAAGGTATAAGTGTTCTCCCTGAGTACGCACCGTTGTGAAAGTTCTTCATGCTCAGACACCACGTGATGATCGGGTGTGATAAGCTCTACGTTCAAATACAACAGGTGCAAAACAGTTGCACACGTGGAATACTCGGGTTAAATTTGACAAGCCTAGCATATGCATATATGGCCTCGGAACACTGAGACCGAAAGGTCGAGCGTGAATCATATAGTAGATATGATCAACATAGTGATGTTCAATATTGAAAACTACTCCATCTCACGTGATGATCGGACATGGTTTAGTTGATATGGATCACGTGATCACTTAGATGATTAGAGGGATGTCTATCTAAGTGGGAGTTCTTAAGTAATTTGATTAATTGAACTTTAATTTATCATGAACTTAGTCCTGGTAGTATTAGCATATCTATGTTGTAGATCAATAGCTCGCGTTTAGCTCCCCTGTTTTATTTTGATATGTTCCTAGAGAAAACTGAGTTGAAAGATGTTAGTAGCAATGATGCAGATTGGATCCGTGATCTGAGGTTTATCCTCATTGCTGCACAGAAGAATTATGTCCTTGATGCACCGCTAGGTGACAGAACTATTGCAGGAGCAGATGCAGACGTTATGAACGTTTTGACAAAAGCTCGGTAGGATGACTACTTGATAGTTTAGTGCACCATGCTTTACGGCTTAGAACCGGGACTTCAAAAATGTTTTGAACACCACGGAGCACGTCAGATGTTCCAAGAGTTGAAACTGGTATTTCATACTCATGCCCGTGTCGAGAGGTATGAGACCTCTGACAGTACTTTGCCTACAAGATGGAGGAGAATAGCTCAACCAGTGAGCATGTGCTCAGATTGCCTGGGTACTACGATTGCTTGAATCAAGTGGGAGTTAATCTTCTAGATAAGATAGTAATTGACAAAGTTCTCTAGTCACTATCACCAAGTTACTAGAACTTCATGATGAACTATAATATGCAAGGGATAACGAAAACAATTCCCAAGCTCTTCGCGATGCTAAAATCGGCGAAGGTAGAAATCAAGAAAAACATCAAATGTTGATGGTTGACAAGACCATTAGTTTAAAGAAAAAGGGCAAAGGGAAGAAGGGGAACTTCAAGAAGAACGGCAAGCAAGTTGCTGCTCAAGTGAAGAAGCCCAAGTCTGGACCTAAGCCTGAGACTAAGTGCTTCTACTCCAAAGGGACTGGTCACCGGAAGCGGAACTACCCCAAGTATTTGGCGGATAAGAAGGATGGCAAAGTAAACAAAGGTATATTTGATATACATGTTATTGATGTGTACTTTACTAGTGTTTATAGCAACCCCTCAGTATTTGATACTAGTTCAGTTGCTAAGAGTAGTAACTCGAAACGGGAGTTGCAGAATGAACAGAAACTAGTTAAGGGCAAGGTGACGATGTGTGTTGGAAGTAGTTCCAAGATTGATATGATCCTCATCGCACACTCCTTATACTTTCAGGATTAGTGTTGAAACCAAAATAAGTGTTATTTGGTGTTTGCGTTGAGCATGAATATGATTTGATCATGTTTATTGCAATACGGTTATTCATTTATGTTAAAGAATAATTGTTGTTCTGTTTACATGAATAAAACCTTCTATGGTCATACACCCAATGAAAATGGTTTGTTGGATCTCGATCGTAGTGATACACATATTCATAATATTGAAGCCAAAAGATGCAAAGTTAATAATGATAGTGCAACTTATTTGTGGAACTGCCGTTTAGGTCATATTGGTGTAAAGCGCATGAAGAAACTCCATGCTGATGGACTTTTGGAATCACTTGATTATGAATCATTTGATGCCTGCGAACCATGCCTCATGGGCAAGATGACTAAGACTCCGTTCTCCGGAACAATGGAGCGAGCAACTGACTTATTGGAAATAATACATACCGATGTATGCGGTCCAATGAGTGTTAAGGCTCACGGCAAGTATCATTATTTTCTGACCTTCACAGATGATTTGAGCAGATATGGGTATATCTACTTAATGAAACTGAAACAGTTGAAAAGTTCAAAGAGTTTCAGAGTGAAGTAGAGAATCATCGTAACAAGAAAATAAAGTTTATACGATCTGATCGTAGAGGCAAATATTTGAGTTACGAGTTTGGCCTTCAATTAAAACAATGTGGAATAGTTTCACAAACTCATGCCACCTGGAACACCACAGCATAATGGTGTGTCCGAACGTCATAACCGTACTTTATTGGATATAGTGCAATCTATAATGTTTCTTACCGATTTGTGATACGTCTCCAACGTATCTATAATTTTTGATTGCTCCATGCTATATTATCTTCTGTTTTGGACATTATTGGGCTTTATTATTCACTTTTATATTATTTTTGGGACTAACCTATTAACCGGAGGCCCATCCCAGAATTGCTGTTTTTTTGCCTATTTTAGAGTTTCGCAGAAAAAGAAAATCAAACGGAGTCCAAACGGAATGAAACCTTCGGGAACGTGATTTTCGGAACGAACATGATCCAGAGGACTTGGACCCTACGTCAAGAAATCAAGCACGAAGCCACGAGGTAGGGGGCGCGCCTACCCCCCCCCCCCCCCCCGCGCACCCTCCACCCTCGTGGGCCCCACGTTGCTCCACCGACGTACTCCTTCCTCCTATATATACCTACGTACCCCCAAACGATCAGATACGGAGCCAAAAACCTAATTCCACCGCCGCAACCTTCTGTACCCACGAGATCCCATCTTGGGGCCTGTTCCGGAGCTCCGCCGGAGGGGGCATCGATCACGGAGGGCTTCTACATCAACACCATAGCCTCTCCGATGAAGTGTGAGTAGTTTACCTCAGACCTTCGGGTCCATAGTTATTAGCTAGATGGCTTCTTCTCTCTTTTTGGATCTCAATACAATGTTCTCCCCCTCTCTTGTGGAGATCTATTCGATGTAATCTTCTTTTGCGGTGTGTTTGTTGAGACCGATGAATTGTGGGTTTATGATCAAGTTTATCTATGAACAATATTTGAATCTTCTGAATTCTTTTATGTATGATTGCTTATCTTTGCAAGTCTCTTCAAATTATCAGTTTGGTTTGGCCTACTAGATTGATCTTTCTTGCAATGGGAGAAGTGCTTAGCTTTGGGTTCAATCTTGCAGTGTCCTTTCCCAGTGACAGTAGGGGCAGCAAGGCACGTATTGTATTGTTGCCATCGAGGATAACAAGATGGGGTTTTATCATATTGCATGAATTTATCCCTCTACATCATGTCATCTTGCTTAAAGCGTTACTCTGTTCTTATGAACTTAATACTCTAGATGCATGCTGGATAGCGGTCGATGTGTGGAGTAATAGTAGTAGATGCAGGCAGGAGTCGGTCTACTTGTCTCGGACGTGATGCCTATATACATGATCATACCTAGATATTCTCATAACTATGCTCAATTCTGTCAATTGCTGAACAGTAATTTGTTCACCCACCGTAAAATACTTATGCTCTTGAGAGAAGCCACTAGTGAAACCTATGGCCCCCGGGTCTATTTTCCATATTAATCTCCCAACAACAAGCTATTTTCATTGCCTTTTATTTTGCTTTTATTTTACTTTGCATCTTTATCACAAAAATACCAAAAATATTATCCTATCATATCTATCAGATCTCACTCTCGTAAGTGACCGTGTAGGGATTGACAACCCCTTATCGCGTTGGTTGCGAGGATTTATTTGTTTGTGTAGGTGCGAGGGACTCGTGCGTGGCCTCCTACTGGATTGATACCTTGGTTCTCAAAAAACTGAGGGAAATACTTACGCTACTTTGCTGCATCACCCTTTCCTCTTCAAGGGAAAACCAACGCAGTGCTCAAGAGGTAGCAATTTGCCACTATCGTTTTGGGGTTATTCATTAGAGACAGCTGCATTCACGCTAAAAAGGGCACCATCTAAATCTGTTGAGACGACACCGTACGAACAGTGGTTTGGCAAGAAACCAAAGTTGTCGTTTCTTAAAGTTTGGGGTTGTGATGCTTATGTGAAAAAGTTTCATCCTGATAAGCTCAAACCCAAATTGGAGTAATGTGTCTTCATAGGATACCCAAATGAGACAGTTGGGTACACCTTCTATCACAGATCCGAAGGCAAGACATTCGTTGCTAAGAATGGATCCTTTCTAGAGAAGGAGTTTCTCTCGAAAGAAGTGAGTGGGAGCAAAGTAGAACTTGATGAGGTAACTGTACCTGCTCCCTTATTGGAAAGTAGTTCATCACAGAAACCGGTTCCTGTGTCACCTATACCAATTAGTGAGGAAGTTAATGATGATGATCATGCAACTTCAGATCAAGTTACTACCGAACCTCGTAGGTCAACCAGAGTAAGATCCGCACCAGAGTGGTACGGTAATCCTATTCTGGAGGTCATGTTACTTGACCATGACGAACCTACGAACTATGAGGAAGCGATGATGAGCCCAGATTCCGGGAAATGGCTTGAGGCCATGAAATCTGAGATGGGATCCACGTATGAGAACAAAGTGTGGACTTTGGTTGACTTGCCCGATGATCGGCAAGCCATAGAAAATAAATGGATCTTCAAGAGGAAGACGGACGCTGATAGTAGTGTTACTATCTTCAAAGCTCGAATTGTCGCAAAAGGTTTTCGACAAGTTCAAGGTGTTGACTATGATGAGATTTTCTCACTCATAGCGATGCTTAAGTCTATCCGAATCATGTTAGCAAATTGCCACATTTTATGAAATCTAGCAAATGGATGTCAAAACTACATTCCTTAATGGATTTCTTAAAGAAGAGTTGTATATGATGCAACCAGAAGGTTTTGTCAATCCTATAGGTGCCAACAAAATATGCAAGCTCCAGCGATCCATCTATGGACTGGTGCAAGCATCTCGGAGTTGGAATATACACCTTGATAAGTTGATCAAAGCATATAGTTTTATACAGACTTGCGGTGAAGCCTGTATTTATAAGAAAGTGAGTGGGAGCACTACAGCCTTTCAGATAAGTATATGTGAATGACATATGGTTGATCGAAAATGATGTAGAATTTTCTGGAAAGCATAAAGGAGTGTTTGAAAGGAGTTTTTCAACGAAAGACCTCGGTGAAGCTGCTTACACATTGAGCATCAAGATCTATAAAGATAGATCAAGAACGCTTGATGAGTTTTTTCAATGAGTACATACCTTGACAAGTTTTCGAAGTAGTTCAAAATGGAACAGTCAAAGAAAGAGTTCTTGCCTGTGTCGCAAGGTGTGAAGTTGAGTAAGACTCAAAACCCGACCACGGCAGAAGATAGAGAGAGAATGAAAGTCATTCCCTATGCCTTGGCCATAGGTTCTATAAAGTATGCCATGCTGTGTACCAGACCTATTGTATACCCTACCCTGAGTTTGGCAAGGGAGTACAATAGTGATCTAGGAGTAGATCACTGGACATTGGTCAAAATTATCCTTAGTGGAATAAGGATATGTTTCTCAGTTATGGAGGTGACAAAAAGTTCATCGTAAAGAGTTACGTCGATACAAGTTTTGGCACTGATCTGGATGACTCTAAATCTCAATCTGGATACATATTTTAAGTGGGAGCAATTAGCAAGAGTAGCTCCGTGCAGGGCATTGTTGACATAGAAATTTGCAAAATACTTACGGGTCTGAATTTGGCAGACCCGTTGACTAAACTTCTCTCACAAGAAAAACGTGATCACACCTTTGTACTCTTTGGGTGTTAATCACATGGCGATGTGAACTAGATTGCTGACTCTAGTAAACCCTTTGGGTGTTGGTCACATGACGATGTGAACTATGGGTGTTAATCACATGGTGATGTGAACTATTGATGTTAAATCACATGGCGATGTGATCTAGATTATTGACTCTAGTGCAAGTGGGAGACTGAAGGAAATATGCCCTAGAGGCAATAATAAAGTTATTATTTATTTCCTCATATCATGATAAATGTTTATTATTCATGCTAGAATTGTATTAACCGGAAACATAATACATGTGTGAATACATAGACAAACAGAGTGTCACTAGTATGCCTCTACTTGACTAGCTCGTTGATCAAAGATGGTTATGTTTCCTAGCCATAGACATGAGTTGTCATTTGATTAACGGGATCACATCATTAGGAGAATGATGTGACTGACTTGACCCATTCCGTTAGCTTAGCACTTGATCGTTTAGTATGTTGCTATTGCTTTCTTCATGACTTATGCATGTTCCTATGACTATCAGATTATGCAACTCCCGTTTACCGGAGGAACACTTTGTGTGCTACCAAACGTCACAACGTAACTGGGTGATTATAAAGGTGCTCTACAGGTGTCTCCAAAGGTACTTGTTGGTTTGGCGTATTTCGAGATTAGGATTTCTCACTCCGGTTGTCGGAGAGGTATCTCTGGGCCCACTCGGTAATGCACATCACTATAAGCCTTGCAAGCATTGCAACTAATGAGTTAGTTGCAATATGATGTATTACGGAACAAGTAAAGAGACTTGCCGGTAACGAGATTGAGATACCGACGATCGAATCTCGGGCAAGTAACATACCGATGACAAAGGGAACAACGTATGTTGTTATGCGGTTTGACCGATAAATATCTTCGTAGAATATGTAGGATCCAATATGAGCATCCAGGTTCCGCTATTGGTTATTGACCGGAGACGTGTCTCGGTCATGTCTACATAGTTCTCGAACCCGTAGGGTCCGCACGCTTAAAGTTAGATGACGATCGGTATTATGAGTTTTGTGTTTTGATGTACCGCAGGTAGTTCAGAGTCCCGGATATGATCACGGACATGACGAGGAGTCTCGAAATGGTTGAGACATAAAGATTGATATATTGGAAGCCTATATTTGGATATCGGAAGCATTCCAGGTGAAATTGGGATTTTACCGGAGTATCGGGGGTTACCGGAACCCCCCCCCCCCCCGGGGAAGTAATGGGCCTATTGGGCCTTAGTGGAGAACAGAGAGGGCAGCCAGGAGGTGGCGTGCGGCCCCCCTTGCCCCAGTCCGAATTGGACAAGGGAAGGGGGCGGCGGCCCCCCTCTCCTTCCTTCTCTCCACCTCCTCCTTCCCCCCTTCTCCTACTCCTACTAGGAAAGGAGGAGTCCTACTCCCGGTGGGAGTAGGACTCCTCCCTTGGCGCGCCCTCCCTGGCCGGCTGCCTCTCCCCCCTTGCTCCTTTATATACGGGGGCAGGGGCACCTCTAGACACAACAATTGATCTCTTGATCTCTTAGCCGTGTGTGGTGCCCCCCTCCACCATATTCCACCTCGATCATATCGTAGCAGTGCTTAGGCGAAGCCCTGCGTCGGTAGAGACATCATCACCGTCATCACGTCGTCGTGCTGACGGAACTCTCTCGTGAAGCTCTGCTGGATCGGAGTTCACGGGACGTCATCGAGCTGAACGTGTGCTGAACTCGGAGGTGTCGTACGTTCGGTATTTGGATCGGTCGGATGGTGAAGACGTACGACTACATCAACCGCGTTGTGCTAACACTTCCGCTTTCGGTCTACGAGGGTATGTAGACAACACTCTCCCCTCTCGTAGCTATGCATCACCATGATCCTGTATGTGCATAGGATTTTTTTTGAAATTACTACGTTCCCCAACAGAAATCATCGTCATCATCATCACTAACAACTCTCCCATCTTGGGGAGGGCAATCTCCATCAACATCTTAAACAACACCATCTCCTCTCAAACCTTAGTTCATCTCTTGTGTTCAATCTTTGTACTGGAACCTCAGATTGGTACTTGTGGGTGACTAGTAGTGTTGATTACATCTTGTAGTTGATTACTATATGGTTTATTTGCTGGAAGATTATTTGTTCAGATCCATTATGCTATTTAATACCCCTATGATCTTGAGCATGTTTATCACTTGTGAGTAGCTACTTTTGTTCTTGAGGTCACGGGAGAAATCATGTTGCAAGTAATCATGTGAACTTGATATGTGTTCGATATTTTGATAATATGTATGTTGTGATTCCCTTAGTGGTGTCTTGTGAACATCGACTACATGACACTTCACCATATTTGGGGCTAAGGGAAGGCATTGTGGAGTAGTTATTAGATGATGGGTTTGCGAGAGTGACAGAAGCTTAAACCCTAGTTTATCCGCTATTCTGTAAGGGACCGATTGGATCCAAAAGTGTAATGCTATGGTTACAATTTCTCTACTACTATAGTACATCGATTTTTGAACACGGACTACCCCACCATGTTGTAGTAGCGAAACTGCTAGCCATTGATTTGTTTCTCTACTACTATAGTACATCGATTTTTGAACACGGACTACCCCACCATGTTGTAGTAGCGAAACTGCTAGCCATTGATTTGTTAAACTGGCTGAATCTCCACTGTTTATCAATACCAGACTTAACTGATCCAACGGCTACTGTTTCTCTCGCAACATCGGTTCTGTCGTGTGCTAGATCACACCTCCCACTTGTAAAAACTTCTTCTATATATTTTCTGCCTTCTATAAAGCTAAGGTACGCGATTGCGTACTCTCAAAAAAAATCCTTACGGAGTGCTACATGCATGGATGCATTTCTTACCTTTCTCAAAAGAAGTAGTGTGCTGTAGAAAAGAGTGTACACACTTTTTTTGCGAGACAAAAGAGTGTACACGTGGCAATATTGCTGGTCGTTGAGAGAAATATTCATAAAAGTAGAGAATTTAGATTTAGATTTTACTTTATTTTTCTTAACAGGATGTTAAGTTATTTAATACGCTGTGAGGTCGAGGACACACAAATGAAATAGAGTTTATAAGAAACCTCTGACTTAAAGGTGTAAAAATTATTGCATCAAACTAATTTTCTCTATATGTCAAATTTGAATTTGAAAAATAAAAAAATTCTCAAACATGTCAATAAGATTTCTTTTAGGAAAAAACATATGCTTTTTTGCAAAAAAACATATGCTTTGTTTAATGCATTCTTCGTATGGAATTCGTTGTGCTACTGTGGTTTGATGTGAAGAGCACCAAAAAAAGTTTCCATGAGTTCCCACTAGGAAACACAAATGTACTTTTGGAAATTGCATGATATTTTTATCATAAGACAGGCAATTTAGTAATAATTTATATAATTTAGTATTGTGATTACACATATGATAATCTAACGTGCAAAGCACGTACAAATTACTATTATTCTTAATATTTTTCTCGTAGTTGCAGATGCTTGCGAGGGGGTTAATCATAAGTAGGAGGTTTTTTCAAGTAAGAACATCACCTAAGCATCGGTCCACCCATATATCAAATTATCAAAGTAGCGAACACGAATCAAACCAACATGATGAAAGTGACTAGATGAAATTCCCGTGTATCCTCAAGAACGATTTGCTTATTATAAGAGACCATTTTGGCTTGTCTTTTGCCTCAGAGGGATTGGGCTACCTTGCTAAAAAAATTATTACTATCGTTACTTGCTCGTTACAAATTATCTTGCTATCAAACTACTCGCTACTTATAATTTCAGCGCTTGCAGACATTACCTTGCTGAAAACCACTTGTCATTTCCTTCTGCTCCTTGTTGGGTTCGACACTCTTACTTATCAAAAGGGCTACGATTGATCCCCTATACTTGTGGGTCATCACCAACCCAGGTCAATTTGTTATTCGCCGCCCCGCTGGGCTGCAAATCTTTCCTAGGAGAGGGATGCATTAGGCTTGCCAAGAAAATCGGCTTTATGAAATAATAAGTGGGCTCTGATTATAAAAATTGAGTTGTACATATTTAAAACGCACCTAACAGGTAATTAGTTTTAAATTATTATTTTTGGATTTTGAAACATTTAATTTCATTACTTGTTGCGTGCAAAATTTCGTTGGATATTTACCTAATACAAATTTATTTTGAAATCAGATTTAATCTGACTCGAAATTTCGGGATAAAAGATATTTCAAACCCCATCAAAATCCGGGGAATTGTGTTGAAATTTTTCTGAGCGGTTGGTTGAAATTATTAACCGTTGTCCTGGCTACAAAATGGGCTGTAATTTTAATAGACAGTAAATGGGCTGCAGTAAATTCCATTAGAATTAAAAAATGGGTTGTATATTATTATAAATCACAAATGGGCTATATGTTCTCTGCCACAAATGTGATGCTCACTTGTGGGCCTACTAAGTTGACGCATACGCAAGGCTTTGTCAACTTATAGTCAACACACGATTCTAGCAGCAGTGACCGGTGGATGTCCATCCAACGGCGTGCTCTTTCAATCTCGAATATTCTTGCTTCAGCCACCCAAACCACCGCCGGCGGTACCGCCTGCTATAGCCTCCCGGTGGCCGGCTGTTGCTGCCGCGCAGGCCTCATTGGCCCACCCTGCTCCCATCGCCGTCCAGGCTATTCCTCTACCCACCAACACCTCCTGCTACTCTCCAGCGACAACAGCCTCACATCGCAGCCGAACCACTAAACCCTCGTACTCCCCTCCGCGTGAGCATCCACCTGCCTCGCCTTTCCTGGCTCCGCGTCGTTCCCTTCCTAGGCCTCGCCCGTCCACCCCCTTGATGCTCTCGGCGCGGCGTGGTCAACGAGATCAATGAACGGTAACCATAAAAAAAGGACTTTAGGTGGTAAGGTTGCCAGCTGGACCCACCAGCGACATCTTCGAACACAAGGAAGTGCCTCCTTATTACTCGCAAAATAAAAATGATTCCTCCCCTGACAGCTGGGACCCAGCAGCTATACCGCTGCATGCAAGGAAGTGTGTCCTTATCTTACGTACATACTGGTCGATCGGTCTCTCTGCAACGATGAACTGTGGCCGAGCAAGCAGCGACACGTGTAGTAGAGCCCCCGACGTAGCAGTTCAGGCAGTCCCTTCTAAACTGTGTACACGTACGTACAACCACATGCCAAAAATAAGGTCACGTACGTACACACGGGCGGGGTCTCGAACGCCTACTGGCGCATACGTACGGCCAGGGCTCGTGTACATGGAGAGGCAGTGGACGGCAGCAACGTCGTCTTGTTCATCGGCAGCCAACTGGCTGGGTTGGAACGGAGAAACTACATCATGTTCATCGGGAGGCAACAGAATGCATCGTGTTCATCGGGAGCCAACCGGCTTGGACGAAACAGTCGAAACGGGGCCTGGCATACCCCAGGACAAAGAAAACAGCCTTATGTTCGACCGCCTAAGGTCGAAACGGGATCCTATTCATCGGGAGGGGTCTGGCGTACCGCAAAACGGAGGAAACGGACTTCTGTTCAAGCGCCTACGGTTGAAACGGGGTCCTGTTGATCGGGAGGGGTGTGGCGTACCGCAAAATGGAGGAAATGAACTTCTGTTCGAGCGCCTACGGTCGAAGCGGGGTCTTGTTCATCGGGAGGGGTGTGGCATACCACAAAACGGGACCCCACTGGCTACTGTTCATCCGCCGTCTATTGCCTTGCTCCAGCCTCCACGGGCTACTGTTCATTCATCGTCGACTTCCTCCAGCCTCCACTTACTATTGTTCGTCAATAGGCTACTGTTCATCCAGACTCCACCGGCTACTGTTCATGCAGCCTCCATGGGGTGTTGTTCATCCACCCCAACCGGCTGGGGTGTGGCGGCCTCCTCGGGGTCCTGTTCATCCAGCGGCAACCGCCTACTACCACAGGGTCATGTTCATCCAACCTCCACAACCAACCGGCTCGACTCACCACATATCGACTCGTTCTACGTACCGTGCACACGGTAGCAACGTTCACTGTTCATCGAGAGGCAACCCAACACCGGCTGGCTACGTCTCGCACGGGGGCTCGATCGGCTTCAGTAAGCAGCAACAGTGATCGATCGGTCGGGTTCAGTTAGCAGCAACAGCAAAGGAATCGCTCGGGTTCAGTCAGTAGCGAATGAATTGCTCGGGTTCAGTTAACAGCCAAGGGATCGATCGCTCGGGTTCAGTAACGTAGCTAGTGCGCTCGCTCGAGTTCAGTTAGCCAACGCCTCACACCCACGCGCGTACGAGAGAAACGCGCAAACCACAATGGATCGCTCGGCCCCGACCACCCACCGTAACCGGGAACTCCTGATATTTTTCTCACCCTCACTTCTACCATGATTTTTTTCGTCATGGACGGTCCAAAGAATGTCATGCAAGTGCGTCTCCGGCCCGCTCAGGATGAAAAACCCAATTTCTGTCATGATTTTTTGTCATAGAAGTAGGAGCCCACCACATCTATGATGATACATGTTTTTGTCACAATTATCGTCATAGAAGTGTCATAACCATGACAGAAAAAAATTCATTTGGGCCAAAATGTCATGGATGTGTCTTTTTTTTTGTAGTGATGTGATGTTACTCATACTCCTTCCGTCCCAAAATAAGTGTCTCAAATTTAATACAACTTTGTACTATAGATAGTGCAAAGTTGAGACACTTATTTTGGGACGAAGGGAGTAATATGAGTAACTAGCCATGTTTTTTTTGAAAGGAACACAAAAGCATTCCATTAACAAGGCAAGATGGAATCACCAGTGACAAGGTTTAGGGAGTGGATCGAGCCATATCTGATAGCTCCTCCGCTCCACGGTTACACCATGAGCAGCTAAACAATGTGCAGAAATATTACATGCCCTTGGACAAGTTTCTACTTTACAGGATTGGAAAGATGATTGCATCACTGCTCTAATTTCTTTAAACACTACGCCTAGACTCGGGTAGTCATACAGGTCACTTGTTATTGCTTGTTTCAATACAACTACATCTGTCTCCAGAATGACTCTTTGGCACCCATTCTTTGCCTCGTTCACATCATAGAGATGGCAAGAGCTTCAACTTGTAGTGGTTCTCCAACATTTTCCAAGTTCCCTACTCCTGCAACTAGTGTAATTTCCTGATCATTTTTAGGTAAAACCCCACCCACCCAATCTAGTTGCCTGTCTAAAGGCTCCATCCGTATTGATTTTAAGAAGGGTAAATTTGATATATGCCACTACAAAGTTTTCAGTTTTGAAATATGCCATTACTATTCTTTGATTTAGAAACATGCCACTACAAAGTTCACAGCCTTTGAAATATGCCACTGCATACCTTTTTGAAGGATTAGACACCCTAACACGTATGTATTTCCTTTTGTATTTGGTACATGGACAAAGCTGCCCCTTGGGCCAAGTCAACACCTGCCCCTCCCGATTCCCTTTTTCTCTCGTCTCTCAAATCTGCTCCCCGCGCCGCCGCCGGCGGTGCTACTCCCAGCCGCCACCTCCTCCAGTTCCTCATAGCTGCTGGTCCCGAGCGCTGCCCTCGCCCAACATCTCTATTCTATACGCCTTGCTGTTCATCGCTGGCCGCTGGTACTTCCGCTAACGAAGGCCGAGAAAAGAAGCACAACGGCGATGCGCCTAGCCGCGAAGGGTAGTATGGACGTGTGCATGTCGCGTGCGGCTCCTCGCTGTTCATGGCTCACTGCTGGTACTGGTTTTTGCGATGCTAACGACGGTGGCACGCAGTGATGTGTGTTGGGCAAACAGATACCTGTAGCAATCTCCGGCAGATGCAGAACCTGAAGCATGTAGCTACTGAAGAAAATTTGACAGCATCTGCTTGTACTGAAATGCACTGCTTGTTGTTCCAATTAGGATTAGCTATAGAAATGATGATGTATAGAAGTATATGATTAGCAGATGCAAAACCTGAAGTCTGTAGCAACATGAAGCAAAATTAACAGCACATGCTCGTACTGGAGTGCATCAATTGACAACTTGACTTAAATATCATACCACTTGGCCAAATAGCATCAGTTCACATCCTAAATTCCCCCAATTCTGGGCAAAATAACATTACACAAATCATGACCAGTTCAGAGAATCAATTGTCACGTGATGGTTTTAATAAGATGAAAACACAAATTACAAGCAACTACTACTTCTCTCTAATCAAATCACTCAACTTCCTTTTGATGCCAACTTCTGGCTCACTGTAATGGTTGCAGACCCACTTTCCTTTGTAGGTGTAGTACCCTTTGGCTTTCTCTTCCCACCCTTTGTTGGGGATTTAGCTGCTGCCTTTTTCTTGCCTTCAGCTGGAGTTTTAGTTGAGTTTGATGCAATGTTCTTCTTGCCTTTTGCTTGAGAAGCTCCTTGAGTTGGGGATTTTGCTGTAGCCATCTTATTACCTCCTATCTTTGCAGGTGGTGCTCCTTTAGTTTGAGATTTAGCTGCACCCTTCTTCCTGCAAAATTAGAAATATGATCAAAATACACCTAACAAGCTGAATGTAATTGGAAAAGATATGATCCAAATTCTAATACCTTTTCGTGGCTGGTTGCACCTCTTTAGGGGCTGGATCCACCTCCTCACTTGCTTTTTGCTCTCCATCATCTAGTCCTTGTTGCTCTCCATCATCGGGATTTTCTTGTTTCTCTACATCATCTGGCTTTTCTTGCTCCCCATCATCTGGCTCTTCTTCCTCTTCATCGTCTAATTTAAAAGGAAGTTTGCAAGTTTTCTGATGATGGCCAAATCATTTACATCTCTTGCATTTAACTGTTCTTCTCATAGGTTCCATCCAACCTCTAATCCTCACCTTCCTAGGCCTACCAGGCACATTCTTCGTTTGTACAGGAGGGTGTACCTTAAATCCTAGATCAACTTCGGGCCACTCTGATTTATCTGTCATTGATGCAATCACCCCAGCATATGCAGCTTGGAACCTCATAGCATCCACAGTCAACGACTTGCGGTCGACAACCCATTTCAACACTCTGCCCTTGAAGTAAGATTTCAAGCCCGATGGATGGTTAGTGCTAAATGATTCAACTTTAAGATCCAACGCAAACAAATCTGGCTGTCCAGACCTATAGAACAAGAATGAATAATTCCAAGAAAATTGTCACACACACACAAATTTCAACTAAAATAACAAATTGCTACAAGAGAGGATTAGTAAACTCACAAGGAAGGGGGAATGGGGCTGGATTCTTCCATGCTCCACACGTGGAGTTGTGGGAATCAAACGCTCCTCCCACCACCACCATCACCACTGGTTACCTCCATGTCTCTCGTCTAGGTTTACAGAGAGGATACGAGCAGGGGCGTTGGCCAGGACTTAGGAGAGCTGGGCGCGGATGCGGGGATAAATAATGGAGGAGGAGGAGGAGGCCAGGAGTTGCGGAGGCGCGGCGGCCGGGAGCAGCGACGAGGAGACAGAGAAAGACGATAGGAAAAGGGGATCGGGGTTGTTCTTTTTTTTATCTGAATCGGTGGTGTCGTTGAGTTGACCAAGGGGTACTTTTGTCCATGTACAAATTATGAAGATGTATACATACGTGTTAGGGTGTCTAATCCTTCAAAAAGGTATGCAGTGGCATATTTCAAAGGCTGCGAACTTTGTAGTGGCATGTTTCTAAATCAAAGAATAGTAATGGCATATTTCAAAACTGGAAACTTTGTAGTGGCATATATCAAATTTACCCTTTTAAGAAAGTCAACAGAGGGAGGGTGCCAAACCTGGTTTATGCCCTGCAAATTTTTCTCATGTCGCTTGATGTATTTTTTGTACTCCAACAATGCAGTTGTAGTGAGTATATGACTTCATCTGCAGTCGTGATCCTTTCTCCTTGATTAGCTTTGTTCCTTTCAGGCCACCATAACCACAAGAGGATCCAGATCTTTAGACATTTTTCCTCTTTCATTTCCAGGATGTCCTCCATTGTCGACATGGCATTCGGACAATTTATAAATTGCATCCGACATTCTTCTAGTAAAGCAGTTCTTTACACTTTAGAGCATGGTTAATAGTACAGCCAGCTGATGGCTATATGACATTGCCATGTCATCTATAGCCAACCTTGTATCCTTCAAGTATAATAGTAAGACACAAAGATGTGCTACTTCATTAATACATGGTCCACCTCTCACTCTCACATAGTGCCTAGAAACACGTGCTGCAGCTAGCTCTTATTCTGTAGCCGGCTCATCTTCTCTCTCTTCTTCTCTTCCCTCCACGTCAGCAGAAAAACAATATTTTAATCCTTACAGCCTGCTTACATAAGCTTATTATACTTGCTCTTAGACTAGCCACAATGGGTAGTAACATAGAGTAGTAACATGCCCATGTTACTACTCTATGTTACTACCTCTATAATGTGGAGTAACATATGTGTGGTAACATGCAACACTTCATTTATTAGGTTATAGACTCATCTTGCCTTGATATGTGTGATGTTACTCATACTAGTAGTAAGGCTGGTCACAATGGGCAGGAACTTAGGAGTAACATCACACACTCCAATGCAACTTTGCTTATGTGGCATATATTTAATAAAGAGAGAGCTGCTTGTGGTAACTAGCTAAGTTACCGGAACATCACACACTTCAAGAAACAATGAGTCTATGACCTAATAAATACATCGTTGCATAACACTACATATATGTTCCTACCCACTATGGAGGTAGTAACATAGTCTAGGAAAGTGTGTAGGTTACTAGCTTATGTTCCTGCCCATTGTGACCAGCCTAACTAGCTATATTACCACATGCCTCTCTTTCTTCATTTATTGCTTGCCACATTATTCATTTTATCTAGATATGTGTGATGTTACTACTCCCTTCTTTTCGGTTTATAGTGCTTATCTCAAAATTTTAGTTTTTCCATTTTATAAGGCTCAATTTGGTTGTTCCCCGTCACATGTTCAGATTTCAAGGTGCATTAAATCATTGCATGCAAGTATTAAGAGAAAAATTGACCAATGCATGTGCATGCATTGCAATTAATGCATTGATAAACATAATTTTTTAAGAAAAACAAGAGCATTAATTAGGTGTTTTTGCAAACTACAAAAAATATTCCACCACTCACCATCTATCTTGGTTGGTGAGATTTTTGAATTGAGCCCTATAAACCAGAAAGGAGGGAGTACCTATCAAACCCATCTATCGTCGCGCAATGAGCGATCTCTGGTTGTGTCCACGTCGGCAGGGTGGTACTGTTCGCGCTGGCCAATTGGAAGGAAACATTCCCTTCGTAGAAAAAAAAGGCGTGGTCGTTTCCTTCCTCGAGAAGACAGAGAGAGGACGCACGCCACCTCCTCCCCACCTTCGCCAGATACGACCGCCCATTCATCGCCGCCACCCATCGCGTCGCCCGCCCCCGCCCGCAACCTTCTCTCGTCTTCCACCCATCCTCGCCGCGCCATCGCACTCCCGCAATCCTGTTAGCTTCTCTCCCTGACATGGCTTCACTTCCCGGTGCGAAACCCTAGCGCGGCGGCGGCGGCGGATTGGTGTGGGAGGTGGTAGTGGAGACGGCGGCCTCAGGCAGGGGCATACTGTAGGTGGCTCGACTGTCGCCTGGCAGGCTGTATAGGCAGCGGAGGTGGAGGTCGTGCAAGGCGGCTCTTCCGCCGATCCGTTCGTTCGAGTCCTTGGTTGCTGCGTTGACTTTCCTGGCTGTCGCCATGCTAGCAAGCACGGCCACTGCGACGTCTTCTCTGGTGCTACCGGCAACCAGCCGACCACAGCACTGCCATGCCTCCGATGCTCCATGGTAGCCGGCCCTACATCTCCACTCAGGTACAGCTCGCCACTCCCCTCTCTCCTCTGGTATGGAACAGTTGGACTGCAGATAATGTACAGATTTGTGAGATGATGCTTGTGCTATCTTGTTCACGTTCTGATGAGGAAGAAAGGAAAATGCTGGAGCCAATGGATGTTTAGTGGGACTACGTTCTGATTTGACAAAGCTAAAGGAAGCATATATATCACAAATTTCTATCGGTAATTGTTTTATCTCTCAAATTGGTTCTTTGGATGCTGAGAATTCACAATGCCTAGGTTAAATTAGTTGAGATTAGCTTTTTTGATAATTTGTCTCAATTCAATGAAGGAAAGAGAATATGGGGATGGTGTTTCATTCTTGGCCGGTTATCGATTGCGCTTCCAAATAAAGTTAGAGCAATAATATGTGGTGGAGGCTCAAGTTGCTAGCAGGAGCTGTGATAATATAAATGTTCAACATATGAGTTTTCTGCGCTTGTGTTTTTGCAGGTGTCACCCTTTCTGTTACAGTTGGTTTTGCAGCCTGATATGTGGTTAAGAAGCTATTGTGGAGAGGTGAAGTTAGCAGGGCTGATGGTGGAAGCTTTCGGGTTTACTGGAGATATGGCAGAGTAGGTCACCGAGGTCGGAGCAAGCTGCTCGGCCCCATGCCATGACACGAAGTGATTCGTGTATTTGAATTCAAGTTCTGGCACAATACTAATAATGGATGGTCCAATCGCAACAATTTCAGGTGTTACTCAAAGAAATACACCTGGCTTGAAATGGACTATGGTAGAAGTGACAAGGAGACGGTAAGATTCACTACCTTAGGTTTTCATTAGCGACTTTCTTTGCAATTGATTTAGCACCTTCTACGTCGTAATATTTTGGTCTTGTAATATTTATTCAGAAGGAAGACTTTTGTTGTCAATCAGATAAAAGAGGCAAAGCTGGAGACTCCGATATTAGCATGATGAAGCAGCAAATGATGGAAATAGGTAAGTTTCTTGATTACCGCTGCTCTTTGAACTGGTCTGAGCATCATAGCTGGAAGATCCTATAATGTGTGCCAAAACTGTGGCGATTAATTCTATGAGACAATTTGAGAGTGAAACAAGGGACTGAATACATGGCCAGAGAGGCAAATACGTACGGTCTGCTTAGATTCAGGAGTTAGACTAACTCCTTTGAAAGTATCTTTTGATTGTTCAATGTTCTCTTGGGGGTTGTACTTTTATTCTTTAAGTATATTCCTATTGATTATTCATGTAGCATTTGCTTTTACTAATCTGTTTGTATTTGGCTCTACAAGATTACTTGTGGAAGAATATCAGTAGCATGCACTTTATATGTATGCAGAACAGACCATAGTCATGATTTTGTATTGCTCGGAGTCTCGGACCAAGATTTGTATGCACCGATCATTGTTTCAGTCTTTAGGGGTTACAGGGAAATGACATATATTAGCCAGTGCTACTACTAATAGTGCAATTGTATATTTGATGAAAGGAAGCAGGTTAACCACTCAGTATTAGAGTAACATGCTACATGTAGAAGTACCATCTAAAAAGGAAAGATACATTACTTCGTGAAAATCTTGGTAGAAAAATAGTGAAGACTTTTGGCAGTGGATTGTGTATAATACCACGACACTGCTATATCTGTCAAAACCTGACCTACATATAGTAGTTACTAACTGAAAATTTTGGATGAAAATACTACTGCATAATGATTCTGTTAGCAAAGCTTCATCCTCTGATGAATATGAGATGCATTCTTTAGACCCTTTAATTTCCATGAGAAGAATGTGATCTTATGACTTGCTTGTTCATTCTCCCTTTTGAAGGAAATATGCCCTAGGGGCAATAATAAAGTATTATATATTTCCTTATATCATGATAAATGTTTATTATTCATGCTAGAATTGTATTAACCGGAAACATAATACATGTGTGAATACATAGACAAACAGAGTGTCACTAGTATGCCTCTACTTGACTAGCTCGTTAATCAAAGATGGTTATGTTTCCTAGCCATAGACATGAGTTGTCATTTGATTAACGGGATCACCTCATTAGGAGAAGGACGTGATTGACTTGACCCATTCCGTTATCTTAGCACCCGATCGTTTAGTATGTTGCTATTGCTTTCTTCATGACTTATACATGTTCCTATGACTATGAGATTATGCAACTCCCGTTTACCGGAGGAACACTTTGTGTGCTACCAAACGTCACAACGTAACTGGGTGATTATAAAGGTGCTCTACAGGTGTCTCTAAAGGTACTTGTTGGGTTGGCGTATTTCGAGATTAGGATTTGTCACTCCGATTGTCGGAGAGGTATCTCTGGGCCCACTCGGTAATGCACATCACTATAAGCCTTGCAAGCATTGTGACTAATGAGTTAGTTGCGGGATGATGTATTACGGAACGAGTAAAGAGACTTGCCGGTAACGAGATTGAACTAGGTATCGAGATACCGACGATCGAATCTCGGGCAAGTAACATACCGATGACAAAGGGAACAACGTATGTTGTTATGCGGTCTGACCGATAAAGATCTTCGTAGAATATGTGGGAGCCAATATGGGCATCCAGGTCCCGCTATTGGTTATTGACCGGAGAGGTGTCTCGGTCATGTCTACATAGTTCTCGAACCCGAAGGGTCCGCACGCTTAACGTTACCATGACAGTTTTATTGAGTTTTGATGTACCGAAGGAGTTCGGAGTCCCGGATGAGATCGGGGACATGACGAGGAGTCTCGAAATGGCCGAGACGTAAAGATCGATATATTGGACGACTATATTCGGACTTCGAAAAGGTTCCGAGTGATTCGGGTATTGTTCGGAGTACCGGAGAGTTACGGGAATTCGTATTGGGCCTTAATGGGCCATACGGGAAAGAAGAAAAAGACCCCAAAGGGTGGCCGCACCCCTCCCCATTGGCTAGTCCGAATTGGACTAGGGAGGGGGGCGCCCCCTTCCTTCTTTCTCCTTCCCCCTTCCCTTCTCCTACTCCCACAAGGAAAGGAGGAGTCCTACTCCCGGTGGGAGTAGGACTCCCCCTCCTGGCGCGCCTCTCCCCTTGGCCGGCTGCCTCCCCCTTGCTCCTTTATATACGGGGGCAGGGGGCACCCTAGAGACACAACAATTTATCCTTGAGATCTCTTAGCCGTGTGCGGTGCCCCCCTCCACCATATTACACCTCGATAATACCGTTGCGGAGCTTAGGCGAAGCCCTGCGTCGGTGGAACATCATCATCGTCACCACGCCGTCGTGCTGACGAAACTCTCCCTCAACACTCGGCTGGATCGGAATTCGAGGGACGTCATCGAGCTGAACGTGTGTAGAACTCGGAGGTGCCGTGCGTTCGGTACTTGATCGGTCGGATCGTGAAAACGTACGACTACATCAACCGCGTTGTGATAACGCTTCCGTTGTCGGTCTACGAGGGTACGTGGACAACACTCTCCCCTCTCGTTGCTATGCATCACCATGATCTTGCGTGTGCGTAGGAATTTTTTTGAAATTACTACGTTCCCCAACACCTTTATGCTAAATTTATTTCTTTCCAGAAGGCATACTACTCTTCTTGTGCTTCCTTTGTGCTCTCTTATCAGATAGTATGTCATTTTTATTTTCCTGATGTTTTATATTATAGCTTGTGCCATCTTTTCCAATTTATAAGCACTATTACGCTAGTTAATAAATAGTTTAAATAATGAGCACTACAGTGGAGAGGTTTGTGTGACGGTCCAAGGAAGTCTCTAGCAGAATGCAGTTTTCTGGGACCAGCTTTTTAACCGTGGACTTTCCATGGAAGATGGATACATACATCTGCCTTATTCGGTGAGATCATACTCTGTATCACACAACATAAAATGCTTCTTGTTAGTTATTAGTAACATCGACACGACGTCCCTAAGCGCAAAGGAAAAGCATGCCCATGACAACACTACATGCGTACACTTACCTTTCTGCTCTGTTTCTTTATAAGCCTTACTATTTTCAGCTTAAATATGATAAGTTAGTGTTTCATGATCCAGATAACCAAAACTGGCTCTAACTAGCCCCTGTCCAGCCCAGTGTGAGCTACACTTCAATTTGAATCAACATTATTGTATGCACATTGAAAATTACTGGAAAATTCAATTCAGAAGTAGGGGAAGATGGAAGCTCAAAAGAAAATGCACCTATATTTCTCTCTTATGATGCTGAATTTTCTATCTTTCCATAGGGCTATGACGTTTTAAAAAGGATCTCTAATACTATTTCAAAGGCAGACAGTAACGGAAAAATGGTTAGATTTACATTCATGCCGTTGAGGGCTATCTTTTGCTTTGGTCTCAGAGATAACAACCTATGACCAATTCTTGTTTAGTTGTTCTTCCTTGTCACGGTTCCATGATTTCAACTAGCCTGCAGAGGACGATTAATCTATGTAATATATTTGTTATTGTTCGCTGAATAATTTTCTTGTTTGATGTGTGATCCTGACGTGTTCTTATTGTAGGTGTTGCCGTTCACTCTCACCCTCCCATGGAGATGTCGCCGACAATGCTGCCACACATGTCCCTGCAATCGTCACCCCCATCCTCATGTCTAGAGGTAGCTCAAACGCTTGATCAGAGCTCATTAAATTTGAGCATGAACTTGGCTGTTGACAAAGATGATTGCAGGGAGAACTTGACAAACTATCGTTGTGGTTTTGATGCGTAGGTAATAACGGTTCTTGCTAAGCCCGTAGCAGCCACGTAAAACATGCAACAACAAAGTAGAGGACGTCTAACTTGTTTTTGCAGGGCATGTTGTGATGTGATATGGTCAAGACATGATGTGATATAATGTGTTGTATGAGATGATCATGTTTTGTAACCGAGTTATCGGCAACTGGCAGGAGCCATATGGTTGTCGCTTTATTGTATGAGATGCAATCGCCATGTAATAGTTTTACTTTATCACTAAGCGGTAGCGATAGTCGTAAAAGCAATAAGTTGGCGAGACGACAACGATACTACGATGGAGATCAAGGTGTCGAGCCGGTGACAATGGTGATCATGACAGTGCTTCGGAGATGGAGATCACGAGCACGGTGCTTCGGAGATGGAGATCACAAGCACAAGATGATGATGGCCATATCATATCACTTATATTGATTGCATGTGATGTTAATCCTTTATGCATCTTATCTTGCTTTGATTGACGGTAGCATTATAAGATGATCTCTCACTAAAATTTCAAGACAAAAGTATTCTCCCTGAGTATGCACCGTTGCGAAAGTTCTTCGTGCAGAGACACCACGTGTTAATCGGGTGTGATAGGCTCTACGTTCAAATACAACGGGTGCAAAACAGTTGCACACGCGGAATACTCAGGTTAAACTTGACGAGCCTAGCATATATACAGATATGGCCTCGGAACACAGAGACCGAAAGGTCGAGCGTGAATCATATAGTAGATATGATCAACATAGTGATGTTCACCATTGAGACTACTCCATCTCACGTGTTAATCGGACATGGTTTAGTTGCTTTGGATCACGCAATCACTTAGATGATTAGAGGGATGTCTATCTAAGTGGGAATTCTTAAGTAATATGATTAATTGAACTTAAATTTATCATGAACTTAGTCCTGATAGTATTTTGCAAATTATGTTATAGATCAATAGCTCGCGTTGTTGCTTCCCTGTGTTTATTTTTGATATGTTCCTAGAGAAAAATTATGTTGAAAGATGTTAGTAGCAAAGATGCGGATTGGATCCGTGATCTGAGGATTATCCTCATTGCTGCACAGAAAAATTATGTCCTTAATGCACCGCTAAGTGACAGACCTATTGCAGGAGCAGATACAGACGTTATGAACGTTTGGCTAGCTCAATATGATGACTACTTGATAGTTTAGTGCACCATGCTTAACGGCTTAGAATCGGGACTTCAAAGACGTTTTGAACGTCATGGACCATATGAGATGTTCCAGGAGTTGAAGTTAATATTTCAAGCAAATACCCGAGTTGAGAGATATGAAGTCTCCAACAAGTTCTATAGCTAAAAGATGGAGGAGAATCGCTCAACTAGTGAGCATGTGCTCAGATTGTCTGGGTACTACAATTGCTTGAATCAAGTGGGAGTTAATCTTCCAGATAAAATAGTGATTGACAGAATTCTCTAGTCACCATCACCAAGTTAGTAGAACTTCGTGATGAACTATAGTATGCAAGGGATGATGAAAGTAATTCCCGAGCTCTTCGTGATGCTGAAATCGACGAAGGTAGAAATCAAGAAAAACATCAAGTGTTGATGGTTGACGAGACCACTAGTTTCAAGAAAAGGGCAAAGGGAAGAAGGGGAACTTCAAAAAGAACGGCAAGCAAGTTGCTACTCAAGTGAAGAAGCCCAAGTCTGTACCTAAGCCTGAGACTAAGTGCTTCTACTGCGAAGGGACTGGTCACTGGAGGCGAAACTGCCCCAAGTACTTGGTGGATAAGAAGGATGGCAAAGTGAACAAAGGTATATTGGATATACATGTTATTGATGTGTACTTACTAGTGTTTATAGCAACCCCTCAGTATTTGATACTGGTTCAGTTGCTAAAGAGTAGTAACTCGAAAACGGGAGTTGCAGAATAAACAGAGACTAGTAAAAGGCGAGGTGACGATGTGTGTTGGAAGTAGTTCCAAGATTGATATGATCATCATCGCACACTCCCTATACTTTCGGGATTAGTGTTGAAACTAAATAAGTGTTATTTGGTGTTTGCGTTGAGCATGAATATGATTTGATCATGTTTATTGCAATACGGTTATTCATTTAAGTTAGAGAACAATTGTTGTTCTGTTTACATGAATAAAAACCTTCTATGGTCATACACACCAACGAAAATGGTTTGTTGGATCTCGATCGTAGTGATACACATAATCATAATATTGAAGCCAAAAGATGCAAAGTTAATAATGATAGTGCAATTTATTTGTGGCACTGTCGTTTAGGTCATATTGGTGTAAAGCGCATGAAGAAACTCCATACTGATGGGATTTTGGAATCACTTGATGCTTGCGAACCGTGCCTCATGGGCAAGATGACTGAAACACCGTTCTCCGGAACTATGGAGAGAGCAACAGATTTGTTGGAAATCATACATACAGATGTATGTGGTCCGATGAATATTGAGGCTCGTAGTAGGTATCATTATTTTCCGACCTTCACAGATGATTTGAGCAGATATGGGTATATCTGCTTAATGAAACAGAAGTCTGAAACATTTGAAAAGTTCATATAATTTCAGAGTGAAGCGGAAAATCATCGTAACAAGAAAATAAAGTTTCTACGATCTGATCGTGGAGAAGAGTATTTGAGTTACGAGTTTGGCCTTCAGTTAAAACAATGTGAAATAGTTTCGCTACTCACGCCACCTGGAACACCACAGTGTAATGGTGTGTCCAAACATCGTAACCGTACTTTATTAGATATGGTGCGATATATGATGTCTCTTACCGATTTACCACTATCGTTTTTGGGGTTATGCATTAGAGACAGCTGCATTCAAGTTAAATAGGGCACCATCAAAATCGTTGAGACGACGCCTTATGAACTGTGGTTTGGCAAGAAACCAAAGTGGTCATTTCTTAAAGTTTGGGGTTGCGATGCTTATGTGAAAAAGTTTCATCCTGATAAGCTCAAACCCAAATCGGAGAAATGTGTCTTCATAGGATACCCAAAGGAGACAGTTGGGTACACCTTCTATCACAGATCCGAAGGCAAGACATTCGTTGCTTAGTATGGATCCTTTCTAGAGAAGTAGTTTCTCTCGAAAGAAGTGAGTGGGAGGAAAGTAAAACTTGATGAGGTAAATGTACCTGCTCCCTTATTGGAAAGTAGTTCATCACAGAAATCTGTTCCTGTGACTTCTACACCAATTAGTGAGGAAGTTAATGATGATGATCATGTAACTTCAGATCAAGTTACTACCAAACCTCATAGGTAAACCAGAGTAAGATCCGCACCAGAGTGGTACGGTAATCCTGTTCTGGAGGTTATGTTACTAGACCATGACGAACCTACGAACTATGAAGAAGCGATGGTGAGCCCAGATTCCGCAAAATGGCTTGAGGCCATGAAATCTGAGATGAGATCCATGTATGAGAACAAAGTGTGGACTTTGGTTGACTTGCCCGATGATCGGCAAGCAATTGAGAATAAATGGATCGTCAAGAGGAAGACGGACGCTGATAGTAGTGTTACTATCTACAAAGCTAGAATTGTCGCAAAAAGGTTTTTCGACAAGTTCAAGGTGTTGACTACGATGAGAGTTTCTCACTCGTATCTATGCTTAAGTCTGTCTGAATCATATTAGCAATTGCCGCATTTTATGAAATCTGGCAAATGGATAAACAAAACTACATTCCTTAATGGATTTATTAAAGAAGAGTTGTATATGATGCAACCAGAAGGTTTTGTCAATCCTAAAGGTGCTAACAAAATATGCAAGCTCCAGCGATCCATCTGTGGACTGGTGCAAGCATCTCGGAGGTGGAATATACGCTTTGATAAGTTGATCAAAGGATATAGTTTTATACAGACTTGCGATGAAGCCTGTATTTACAAGAAAGTGAGTGGGAGCACTACAGCATTTCTGATAAGTATATGTGAATGACATATTGTTGATCGGAAATAATGTAGAATTATTCTGCAAAGCATAAAGGAGTGTTTGAAAGGAGTTTTTCAAAGAAAGACCTCGGTGAAACTGCTTACATATTGAGCATCAAGATCTATAGAGATAGATCAAGACGCTTGATAAGTTTTTTTTCAATGAGTACATACCTTAACAAGATTTTGAAGTAGTTCAAAATGGAACAGTCAAAGAAAGAGTTCTTGCCTGTGTTACAAGGTGTGAAATTGAGTAAGACTCAAAGCCGGACCACGGCAAAAGATAGAAAGAGAATGAAAGTCATTCCCTATGCCTTGGCCATAGGTTCTATAAAGTATGCCATGCTGTGTACCAGATCTATTGTATACCCTACACTAATTTTGGCAAGGGAGTACAATAGTGATCTAGGAGTAGATCACTGGACAACGGTCAAAATTATCCTTAGTGGAATAAGGATATGTTTCTCGATTATGGAAGTAAAAAAAAGGTTCATCGTAAAGGGTTACGTCGATGCAAGTTTTGACACTAAATCTAGATGACTCTAAGTCTCGGTCTAGATACATATTGAAAGTGGGAGCAATTAGCTAGAGTAGCTCCGTGCAGAGCATTGTAGACATAGAAATTTGCAAAATACTTACGGATCTGAATGTGACAGACCCGTTGACTAAAATTATCTCACAATCAAAACACGATCACACCTTAGTACTCTTTGGGTGTTAATCACATAGCGATGTGAACTAGATTATTGACTCTAGTAAACCCTTTGAGTGTTGGTCACATAGATACGTGAACTATGGTTGTTAATCACATGGTGATGTGAACTATTGATGTTAAATCACATGGCGATGTGAACTAGATTATTGACTCTAGTGCAAGTGGGAGACTGAAGGAAATATGCCCTAAAGGCAATAATAAAGTATTATATATTTCCTTATATCATGATAAATGTTTATCACTACAGGAAACAGCTACTTTGCCGTCTGCCACGGCGGACGGCAAAGGCTCGAAAGGCGGACGGCAAAGACCTTTGCCGTCAGCCGCGGACGGCAAAAGGCTCCGGCAAAGAAGGCTACGGTAAACAGCTGCTTTGTCGTCTGCTTCCTAGCGGCGGACGGCAAAGAGCCTTTGCCGTCTGCGGCGGACGGCAAAGAGGGTGGACGGCAATAATTGCGCTGTCAGTCCGTTAAGTGGCTAACGGCAGACCTTTGCCGTCCGCCGCGGACGGCAAAATTTCTCTGGTCTTTGCCGTCCGCCTTATGATGTCATCTACACGTCACTAGATGGCAGGTTCTTTGCCGTCTGCCACTGATGGCAAAGTACAGGTTCTTTGCCGTCTGCCACGGACGGCAAAGTCTTTGCCGTCTGCCATTGTAGGCAAACTGACCAAATGGGTCATCTCCCAGGAAGCACAGTTGGCTGCCACGTGGCTTCTTTGCCGTCTGCGGCAGACGGCAAAGAGCTCTTTGCCGTCGGTGGCAGACGGCAAAGAGCCTGCATATTGTCTGTTTTTTCTGTTTTTTGTTAAATCCCACAATTTGCACAGAAAATATATATGACATATAGATATATTTCACAGGCATTCATCACATAAACAAGTTCATACATCATTTCATACATAAACAAGTTCCATCCATCATTTCATACATAAACAAGTTCCATCCATCATTTCATACATAAAGAAGTTCCATCCATACATAAAGAAGCACTCCATAGCTAAGGTGACTAGAATGAGAAGACAAGAAGAAGAAGAGTAGAACAAGCACTCCATCCAGCACATAATGAAATCTGCAAAATGGCAAAATAAGAAAGTTAGAAATGGATCGTTTTTTAGGTAACTAAGGTGAAATGGATCGTTTTTGAGGTAACTAAGGTGAAATGGATCGTTTTTTAGCTCACTTAGGTCAAATGGATCGTTTTTGAGCTAACTTTGTTGAAATGGATCGGTTTTGAGCTAACTTTGTTGAAATGGATCATTTTTGAGCTAATTTAGTTGAAATGGATCTTTTTCAGCTAACTTAGGTGAAATGGATCATTTAAGAGCTAATTTAGGTGAAATGGATCGTTTTTTAGCTCACTTAGGTCAAATGGATCGTTTATGAGCTAAATTAGTTGAAATGGATCGTTTATGAGATAACCTAGGTAAGATGGGTCATTTTGGAGTTAACGTAGGTGAAATGGACCATTTTAAAGCTAACGTAGGTAAAATAGATCATTTAGGAGCTAATCTACGTAAAAGGGGTCATTTTTGAGCTAACTTGGATGAACTGCATCATTTATAAGCTAACCTAGGTAAAATGGGTCATTTTGGAGGAAAATAAGCTAACTCTAGGTCATTATGGTAAGCATATAGGAGGAAATAAAGCTAAGTCTAGGTCTTTATGCATTTGTTAAGCAAAACACTAGAGAAACTTACCGTGATCAGGGAGGTGTAGGAGCGGGGTGGCTAGTGCCGCTACCTGGAGAAGGATCGTGCGATGCGTTTCTGGAGTTAAGCTGCACCAAAGATCATTTCCAATGTCTCGTTAGCATTACGACACTCAAATGTTAAGACTACCAAGTAATGTCCATTCAAACTAAACTCACCGTGCTCCCAGGAGCAATCACTGGCATCGGCGGAGCGGGCTGACCGGACTTCTCGCACACAGACTGCACATTTGGTTTTCAGAACAGAGTCATACTAGTTAGTAATGAGACTCAAATGTTAAGACTAGCAAGTAATCTGCAGAAGAAACTTACCACAAGGAGCTCGTACATGGCCCTTGCCTGCATGTCATTCCGTGCCCTCTCCTCCTCCATCATCTTTCTCGTCCTCTCCTCCATCTCCCGCTGCCTCTCCGCCGCCTCCGCCAGAAGTTTCTCCGTTCTATCTCTCTCAGGCTCAGGGTCGGGGTGTGGTGTCGGGGTGTGGTGTCGGGGTTGGGGGGTCAGGGGGTCAGGGGGTCTTCTCATTCTTCTACTACTTCTACTTCTTCTCATTCTTCTACTTCTTCTCATCCCCCGTCTTCTTCTTCTTCTTCTTCTTCTTCTTCTTTCTCCTCCTCCTCTTCCTCCTCCTCCTCCTCCTCCTCTTCTTCTTCTTCTTCTTCTTCTTCTTCTTCTTCTTCTTCTTCTTCTTCTTCTTCTTTCTCCTCCTCCTCCTCCTCCTCCTCCTCCTCTTCTTCTTCTTCTTCTTCTTCTTCTTCTTCTTCTTCTTCTTCTTCTTCTTCTTCTTCTTCTTCTTCTTCTTCTTCTTCTTCTTCTTCTTCTTCTTTCTCCTCCTCCTCCTCCTCCTCCTCCTCCTCCTCGTCCTCCTCCTCTTCTTCTTCTTCTTCTTCTTCTTCTTCTTCTTCTTCTTCTTCTTCTTCTTCTTCTTCTTCTTCTTCTTCTTCTTCTTCTTCTCCTCCTCCTCCTCCTCCTCCTCCTCCTCCTCCTCTTCTTCTTCTTCTTCTTCTTCTTCTCCTCCTCCTCCTCTTCTTCTTCTTCTTCTTCTTCTTCTTCTTCCCCCTTCTACTTAACCTAAACCTAAACTAAAAACCTAAACTAATTAAAACTAAACTATTTAAACTAATTAAACCTAAACTAATTAAACTAAATAACCTACACTAATTAATTCTAAACTGAAAAAACTTAAACTAAAAAACCTTATCTAAACAGAAAAAAACAAAAAAACAAAAAAAAAATGGGATCGAGGGGCTCACTGTGGGGGGGCGGCGACGGGTCGGGGAGGGGCCGGCGACGGGGGGCCGGGGCGGGGCGGTGGAGGAGGCGGGGCGGCGGGGGGCCGGGGCGGGACGGTGGAGGAGGCGGGGCGGCGGGGGGGGGGGCGGGCGGCGGGAGGCCGGGGCGGGGCGGTGGAGGAGGCGGCGGGGGGCGCGGGGCGGCTGTGGGCCGGGGCGGCGGTGGGGCGCGGGGCGGCGGGGGGCGACGGGGCGGCGGGGCGACGGGGCGGCGGGGGCGACGGGGCGGCGGGCAGCGGCGGCGGCGACGGGGTCGGAGGAGAAGGGCGCGCGAGGACGAAGTGAGTAACGGGCGGGGGGGTACCAGCCGTTAGGCAAGTGCCCTCTTTGCCGTCAGCCAGCCTTTGCCGTCCGCCTTTTTGCCTCTTTGCCGTCTGCTAGCGGACGGCAAAGAGGTGGGCCGTTAAGATTTTTTCAAACGAGCGGGGGGTGGGGGCCACCACACTCTTTGCCGTCTGCCAGCGGACGGCAAAGATTCTTTGCCGTCTGCTGGCGGACGGCAAAGAGGTGGCTGATGGCAAAGAGCTTCTTTGCCGTCAGCCTTTTCTTTGCCGTCCGCTTACGTGTAGCTGATGGCAAAGAGCTTCTTTGCCGTCAGCTAGCAGACGGCAAAGAGCTGGCAGATGGCAAATTAGCTGATTCCAGTAGTGTATTATTCATGCTAGAATTGTATTAACCGGAAACATAATACATGTGTGAATACATAGACAAACAGAGTGTCACTAGTATGCCTCTACTTGACTAGCTCGTTAATCAAAGATGGTTATGTTTCCTAGCCATAGACATGAGTTGTCATTTGATTAACGGGATCACCTCATTAGTAGAATGACGTGATTGACTTGACCCATTCCGTTAGCTTAGCACCCGATCGTTTAGTATGTTGCTATTGCTTTCTTCATGACTTATACATGTTCCTATGACTATGAGATTATGCAACTCCCGTTTACCGGAGGAACACTTTGTGTGCTACCAAACGTCACAACGTAACTGGGTGATTATAAAGGTGCTCTACAGGTGTCTCCAAAGGTACTTGTTGGGTTGGCGTATTTCGATATTAGGATTTGTCACTCCGATTGTCAGAGAGGTATCTCTGGGCCCACTCGGTAATGCACATCACTATAAGCCTTGCAAGCATTGTGACTAATGAGTTAGTTGCGGGATGATGTATTACGGAACGAGTAAAGAGACTTGCCGGTAACGAGATTGAACTAGGTATCGAGATACCGACGATCAAATCTCGGGCAAGTAACATACCGATGACAAAGGGAACAACGTATTTTGTTATGCGGTCTGACCGATAAAGATCTTCGTAGAATATGTGGGAGCCAATATGGGCATCCAGGTCCCGCTATTGGTTATTGACCGGAGAGGTGTCTCGGTCATGTCTACATAGTTCTCGAACCCGAAGGGTCCGCACGTTTAACGTTACGATGACAGTTTTATTGAGTTTTGATGTACCGAAGGAGTTCGGAGTCCCGGATGAGATCGGGGACATGACGAGGAGTCTCGAAATGGCCGAGACGTAAAGATCGATATATTGGACGACTATATTCGGACTTCGGAAAGGTTCCGAGTGAATCGGGTATTGTTCGGAGTACCGGAGAGTTACGGGAATTCGTATTGGGCCTTAATGGGCCATACGGGAAAGAAGAAAAAGACCCCAAAGGATGGCCGCACCCCTCCCCATGGGCTAGTCCGAATTGGACTAGGGAGGGGGGCGCCCCCTTCCTTCTTTCTCCTTCCCCCTTCCCTTCTCCTACTCCCACAAGGAAAGGAGGAGTCCCCCTCCTGGCGCGCCTCTCCCCTTGGCCGGCTGCCTCCCCCTTGCTCCTTTATATACGGGGGCAGGGGGGCACCCCAGAGACACAACAATTGATCCTTGAGATCTCTTAGCCGTGTGCGGTGCCCCCCTCCACCATATTACACCTCGATAATACCGTTGCGGAGCTTAGGCGAAGCCCTGCGTCGGTGGAACATCATCATCGTCACCACGCCGTCGTGCTGACGAAACTCTCCCTCAACACTCGGCTGGATCGGAATTCGAGGGACGTCATCGAGCTGAACGTGTGTAGAACTCGGAGGTGCCGTGCGTTCGGTACTTGATCGGTCGGATCGTGAAGACGTACGACTACATCAACTGCGTTGTGATAACGCTTCCGCTGTCGGTCTACGAGGGTACGTGGACAACACTCTCCCCTCTCGTTGCTATGCATCACCATGATCTTGCGTGTGCGTAGGAATTTTTTTGAAATTACTACGTTCCCCAACACCTTTATGCTAAGTTTATTTCTTTCCAGAAGGCATACTACTCTTCTTGTGCTTCCTTTGTGCTCTCTTATCAGATAGTATGTCATTTTTATTTTCCTTATGTTTTATATTATAGCTTGTGCCGTCTTTTCCAATTTATAAGCACTATTACGCTAGTTAATAAATAGTTTAAATAATGAGCACTACAGTGGAGAGGTTTGTGTGACGGTCCAAGGAAGTCTCTAGCAGAATGCAGTTTTCTGGGACCAGCTTTTTAACCGTGGACTTTCCATGGAAGATGGATACATACATCTGCCTTATTCGGTGAGATCATACTCTGTATCACACAACATAAAATGCTTCTTGTTAGTTATTAGTAACATCGACACGACGTCCCTAAGCGCAAAGGAAAAGCATGCCCATGACAACACTACATGCGTACACTTACCTTTCTGCTCTGTTTCTTTTATAAGCCTTACTATTTTCAGCTTAAATATGATAAGTTAGTGTTTCATGATCCAGATAACCAAAACTGGCTCTAACTAGCCCCTGTCCAGCCCAGTGTGAGCTACACTTCAATTTGAATCAACATTATTGTATGCACATTGAAAATTACTGGAAAATTCAATTCAGAAGTAGGGGAAGATGGAAGCTCAAAAGAAAATGCACCTATATTTCTCTCTTATGATGCTGAATTTTCTATCTTTCCATAGGGCTATGACGTTTTAAAAAGGATTTCTAATACTATTTCAAAGGCAGACAGTAACGGAAAAATGGTTAGATTTACATTCATGCCGTTGAGGGCTATCTTTTGCTTTGGTCTCAGAGATAACAACCTATGACCAATTCTTGTTTAGTTGTTCTTCCTTGTCACGGTTCCATGATTTCAACTAGCCTGCAGAGGACAATTAATCTATGTAATATATTTGTTATTGTTCGCTGAATAATTTTCTTGTTTGATGTGTGATCCTGACGTGTTCTTATTGTAGGTGTTGCTGTTCACTCTCACCCTCCCATGGAGATGTCGCCAACAATGCTGCCATACATGTCCCTGCAATCGTCACCCCCATCCTCATGTCTAGAGGTAGCTCAAACGCTTGATCAGAGCTCATTAAATTTGAGCATGAACTTGGCTGTTGAAATGCTATTACTTGGTCCAAACATATTTTCATAGAATCTGCTTTAGTTCATTTGTGTTTCCCATTTATAACAAAATGGACTGTTGTCAATCTGAATAATATGTTTTATGAGAGAAATCCAGAAGCTGAAATTATTTAATATATATATATACCAAATCCAGGACATAGTTCAGTGGATCGGATGGGAGCCCTACAAAGTTACATATAGGTAGAGATGATTATTTCCAAGCTTTGTAGAATGGGTGTTTCCTAGATGGCACATCGCAAGTTCTATGTGATGTGCCTTGTTGCCTCTGCCTATCTGAACCCAAATATCAGAGAATATAATTTATTTGTCCTGTTTGTCAGTTTAATTTAACTTGCTAGGAAGTGAATTCATTCTCTTGCAGGTGCTGGTAACTACTATTATTGTTGGAACCATTGGCTATTTATACATAGATGGAAGGTAAACATTTATCTCCCTGTCAACTTGCTCCGAGAGGAGATGTCGAGGATGACGAGCAAGTTGGCATCCGTGAAGCTTCGCCGGAGCCATTCCTGCTCTTCTAGAGCCACAAGGAGAGCCTTGGCAGGCTGTACGAGTGGGAGAAGAAGCTCTATGAGGAAGTCAGGGTACGTTCGATCCAGCACACACGCTTCTCGCAGAATTCATATGATCACTAAAAATATTACATATATTAATGCTGAAATAACCGTTCTTGTCGTCATTTGTTTGCTTCTCCCAGATCTATTGATCTGCTTTGTGAATATACTCGAGTTAATTTGTTTTCCACCACCTGATAGTGACATGAATATCAATTATCTGTAGTAGTATTTATGTTAAGATTGTGGGTACTTTTTAAAGCTATGCCAGAATTATTTATAATTATAACTGAAAACAGGGAACATGCATGAGCTTCAAGACCATGGTTCGTACAGTATTGAGTAAGAATGTTCTTTAGTTTGATGAGGATAAATTTAGTTTTAGTATTTTTTACAGTACTTGTAAATTCCTGAGCAAAATACAAGAAACACACATTTAGGTGTCCCTTTGACAAAAAGAAACGCCCGAGCTTAAAGCCTTCAGAGTTGTTGAAAGTTGAAACTATACAGTTTCAATTTCTGTAGCGTCATCAGGGTGCAGCTCATGCTATCAAGATATGCCAACCTCCAAATTTATTTTGTATGCAAATCTATTTGACCCAAATGCTTAATGGTATTGATTTTACTCTGAATACTGTGGGAGATGTCATTTCAAGACTGAACTAGCCTACTTTCTTATAATCCATGATCATCACATCACCGTAGCATATAGAAAGGGGTTGGTTCATTGGTTCGTCCAGCGATGACGTCAACTCGGACAAGGTAATGACATGTAATTCTGATGGTAGATTGAGCTTTTTCATTTTTAGTACATCGAATATATGATCTCAAGGAATGATGATTTTCTCCTTCCGAATCATTTGATAGATACTTCAATGATAAGCAACAAATTTGATAAATTAGAGAGAGATATGCTTTCATCAATTGCTTACCCTTGAAGAAATCATTTTGTTCTGCTTTATGGAAACCGCGCAGCATATATATTCTGGTGTTGGGATAATATGTGGACGTGATTCAGTCGCTTAGTATTCTGGATTTGCGGTTTAATCTCCTAAAGATGTTCAGTTTCATGCAGATGGTGCCCATCGACACTGCTACCTTCCGAAGGTTGTCATGCTATGGATTGACAACCATGGGCGTGTTTCTTCCATGCGCTGTAGAGCAGGTGGAGGAGGAGAAGGGGCCAGCCCGAGCTGGACGACAGAGTGTTTACGGAGGCGGAGGAGAGGACCAACAATAGCAGTGACACGGTGGTGTCTAGCAGGGTGACCCGCAGGGCTTGGCAAGGCCGTGAGACATGGCCGCAGCAGTGGAGCACGTCTTTGGAAAAACGAACACGTCAGACCAATAATATAGACCTATTAGCATATATGCATGAGACAGCACCGTGGCCTGCTCTGCTTTATAAATGAAAACTCTTCTACTGCAGTTCTATTTTACTCTCCGTACCTTAACTGCAATGTACTAACGTTCACAAGTACATCAGTCATAGTACATCAGCATGACTGATGCGCACAGTGACGCAGAGGAGGCGCGCCCCAGCCACTAGTGTTACTCCCATTAGTCCACTTCCAATGCATAGATAACGTCCTCGCGCCGCGTGTCTCAAAAATCTGCGTCCGCCATCAGGCTTTCTTTACAAAAGAAAAATTCACTCCCATTGCCGCGATGCTCCGCCTCCGAAACCACCTCCGCCGCCTCCCCTTCTCCACCGGCACCGCCTTCGTTCACACCCCGCCCAGTTCGTCGTCGAGGACTACCTCGTCGCCACCTGCGGCCTCGCACCAGCGCAAGCCCTCAAGGCCTCGAAATTCCTCGTCCCCCGTCTCAAGTCGCCCGCCAATGCCGACGCCGTCCGCGCATTCCTCGCCGACGCCGGCATCGCGAAAGCCGACATCGCCTCGGCGATTGCCTTGGACGCTCGGTTCCTCTGCTCCAGCGTGGACAAAACCATATCCCCACGCGTCGCCCGGCTCCGGAAATGGGCTCTCCCCTCCCCAGATCTCCCGCCTCATCACCATTGTCCAGGGGATCTTTCTCAATCCCGCCGGAATCTCCCGCCTCGAGTTCTACATCTCCTTGTTGGGCTCCTACGACAAGGTGGAAGCCGCACTGAGGAGTAACCTCCATCTCCTCAGCCAAAGTGTAGATAAGGTGGTCAAGCCTAACATGGCCTTCTTGCAGCAGTGCGGCCTAAGTGCTTGTGATATTGCCTGGCTCTACTTGTGCACCGGCAAACTGCTCACAAATAACTTAGAGCATCTGAAGGAAATGGTGGCACGCGCTGAAAAGCTAGGTGTGCACCGTTCTTCGGGGATGTTCAAGTCAGCCTTGGTCACCGTCTGCAACCTTACTCCTGAGATGACTAGAGCCAAAATTGAGTCATTGGAGAGGGCTCTTGGATATTGTGAGGTCAAGCTGGCTGTGTCCAAGTTGCCACGCATCCTTACTTTGTCAGAGGTCACGATGGGTCACAAGGTGGAGTTCCTGAGGACGGAATTTGGGTTGGAACCTTCATACATCGCACGAAGGCCGTCCATTCTGACATGCAGCTTGGAGAGGCGGCTGATCCCAAGGCATTATGTCATATATGTTCTCAAGGAGAAAGGGTTGGTTAAGAGAGACATCGACTTGTTCGGCGTGTTTTGCATGAGTCACAAGAAATTTGTAGAGACGTATCTTGACCGTCAATGAGTGTGTTCCAGGGGCTTGCAGATGCTTATGCTGCTGCTTGTGCAGGGAAAATGCTTCCCGAAGTTCAATTGTGAGAGATTAACATCTGGCATGTCCTCAGTCCAGACTGAATCTAGTGATTTGACTGCTCATGTGTTGTGCATTGTGATTCAGCTTATATGTTGTTATTTCTGAAACACGTGGATGATCTAATATTTGTGGGTTGTTGGTTCTTTTCCTGGTTTATTGCCCCTACTGATGATGCCTGCTGTTTGTTAGAAACCTCACATGAATAAATATTTCTCCTCCTTTCTTTTTATGCTGCTAACTTATTTGATACATGTATATGCTGTGTATTGCAGGCACATAGTATATGTATCTTTTGACATATCATCAGTTTAACCAGACTGGACTGCCTTTTAGTTTTATTGGTTTATTAACCTATCCTACTTTGGTAAGTTTATTACTGGGTCTTGAGGTTACACCATAATTCGTTTTTGATATTGCTGCATCAGAATGATATGAATTTATCATGTCCAAATGAAAGTTTGCATGAAGTGACCTTGGAAAATGATGGGATCTCAGAATAAGATTTTGTTTTGTTGGGCTTTGAAAAGCATGATGGCGGTTATTTAACTTGTCGTTTTGCTTGGTGGATGAATAGAGAAAATCTGATCTGAAAGACGGCAGGGGAATAATTAGGAAGAGCAGCTCCGTTGTTTGATTTCATCCTACAGAGTGTCGTTTGGTGTCCGGCATAAAGTGATGAAGGTGCTCCAGGAGAAAGAATTGATCCTGGAAGATCGGAGCTTCTATACAATGGTCATGCAAATACGGATCCAAATTTTAATGTCTAAATGGCAGCGACATTTCATTTTTACCGCATCCAGATACTTCTGATGTGTACTTTGCAACTCGGTATGCAAGAATCCAAATTCTGATGAAACTCACTGTGCTACAATTCTAGCTTATGATGCCCAGAGCTTGAGATTACCATTTAGCTCGCTGGGTTTAGGGGTTCAGATAAGTAAGTTGATATGCTACAATTCTGGTATGAGTTTGCAGGGGGTAATGCTTGTCCTGGAATTGTTCCATGTCTGTTATGGGCTTCCGAATATATTGGATGCTAGAATTGTGAGGAGGAATCTTGCCTTCTTTTTTTCACCTGACTGAAATTTTCAGTTTTGAATTACCGGCGTATATATTCATCTGACCACCTTCACATAGGTGCATCGCATGGGTGAATGTGTGCTGTCCAACATGATGGTTTGACGTTTCGTAAATATCAATCTTTTACATGGTCAGCTCTTTTCATCTGGATCATGAATGTATGAGTTTTTTGGCAATATCAATCTTTTACATGGCAGTTCTTTTCATCTGGATCATGAATGTATGAGGGTTTTTTTTTTCAGCTAGGAGAACAATTAATAGACCAATAAGATTGAGTGAATGCTGCATGACCTGTTGATGTATGTTGGCATGAATTATATCACTGACTGTCAACTAAACAAGGGCGGAATTTGGTACATTATGTTGATTTTTTTTGATGGGTGGTACATTATGTGGATAGTTCCTCTGGTTCGACTAAAATTGTTTGGGCTGGTACTGACAGTGCTATTTTGGCCCCCGGACTCTAGTGATCCTGCAATTTTTAAAAACCAAAAAGGGTACTTACATGTTCAAGAAACATTCTTTTTTTTTCATGGATACATATAGATATTTTCTATGTATCCGTAAAGTATTATTAAGTGTCTGGCAAAAAAAAGTATTATTAAGTGATATATGTTGATCTAATCAATCCAGTTACGTAGGTAGGTGACGTTGGCCTCAATCCCCACCCATGTCGCCCTCCCCGCGGGCGACCCGGGAGCGTGCCGCCGCCACCTAGGGCTCCCCTTCCCCGCCGACACTTCCCTTGCAGCCGCCAACGAGTGCCATTGGGCAAAGCCCTTGTGGTGTTGGCGGCAGCGGGGATCTCCTCCCCAGGTGTGCGGGATGGGGCGCGGGGCCTCCTCTCTTCTGCATGGTGGGGCGTCGCGGCGTCCCCTTCCATCGGCCCCTTCCCATGACGTGCTCGTCGGTGGGCAACCCCGTGGCACAGTGGCTCTGATGAGCCCCGAAGTGGGCCCTGGCCTTGGTGGCGGATATGAGAATCTATGCCCAAATCCGATCAGGGATGGAGGCGGTTGGGTTGGGGGTGGTCGACGACCCCGCGGGACAGTGGCGGTGATGCAACTGGCGGCCTAGTTGCGTCGGTGAGGCATGGCAGGTGTGCCAGGCGCGCTGGCCATGGCCTGGACGCACTTGGTGCTGTGGTGATTTGGCCCTAGCAATCGCCGTCCGCCATGGCGTCTTTCTACCAAACGTCGACCTCTTCAATCTAGCTGTTGTCACGTTCCAGTCTTCCCCATCACTGATCTATACGGATTGGCGAATGTCGCCCCTGGATATCTAAATTAGAAAGGCTCCTGTCGTGCGCGCTCATATTATCAACCAACACAGCTTCGAAAGGGCGCGACGTGAAGCTTCGCTTTTTATTGGAGTCATGGGACATTTCTAAGTCAACCAAGGCATGATAGAGGTGGAGAAAGCCATGGCGGCTGCGATCGGAGGTTTTGAAGCGTTGGCTGAAAGGTGTACTAGATGCGATGAAGACTGTGTGCTAGGTGTTTGGTGACTTGTAACAGGGGCCTCGGCAAGCGGGGGTGGCAGCACTGGAGGATTGCAATGGCACTCCTCGAGTATCGAGTCTTGATTCCTAGGGTGAAACCCCAAGTTTTGGCCTTCATTGGTTGTACCTGCCAATGGCCTCGTTGAGTCATTATTTTTAGGTGAACTTGGACTTTCTCCGGGGTGAAAACTCAAGATCTTCGATTAGGGAACGACAACGCTTGTGCATTGTTTCCTTCTTGGAGGCGTTACTTTTGGAGAACCTCTTTTGTAAGCTGGGTGTTGTCTTTGGTGGTGGTTATAGTGTTGTTGTTGCTAGTGACTTATCAGCATGGTGGGTCTTTTTTTTCTTTTTTGGCTGTGTGTATCCTTGATGTCTTTGGACATGTGCTACATAGACCGGGTATAATTGGTATCTTCGCGATATTAATATATTTTCTTTCTCGAAAAAAGTGATATATGTTGACTGTGGGCTAAACAACACAAAATTTGTGGCCAAAAACAACAAAAGGTAAGTCCATTTTCGTCCATGTATTTGGTTTTTTATACACCACATATGAAAAAATATATTGATGGAAATTCAAACACATGTACCAGACATCTGTATGTATATGTACAACTATTTTTAGATTTTTTTTGGGTCTAAAATTATTTGTCCAAAAAAAAGAGCTATCTATATGCATACCGATTTTCCGAATAAGAGACATGTAACATGTTTTTCAGTGGGTCAACGCCCCATGTACACACAACACACCATGCATATCGCCTTTTCGGATAAGAGACTTTTTTTTATGAAACTGCTGCTCTATATTAATTAAGTAGCGATACACTCGAGACAACTACCGAGCTCACAAACTCGGCTAGAACCCGAAACCAAGTCTTACAAATTTTATTCAAGGAGCCTTCCCTAGCAAAAGTATGTGTGACTTTATTCGCAGTCCATCGCACCCACTTATAACCATAAACTCCTGAAACTCATGCAAAAGTTCTTTCACCTGCTTCACCACAGAGCCACTCGCTGAGAGATCCTTCAACTCACCATGTAACTTTTGAACCGCCACTTGTGAATCTGATTCAGCCACACCATGTGATTTTTAAGTCCAATGTAGTAATGTTATGTACTACTATAATTATCCAAAAACTTATCTTAGTCATGTTTGAAAAGACTAGTGTGTGCAATTTTGTGATTTAGGGAGATAAATTTGGTGGAAGGACTGGTAATTAAAACTCTAGCGGGAGTTAAATTTTAGGAGGTGGTTTACCTGTTTAGTGCTGCTTTGATTCAAAGGAATTCTATGAGATTTCTGGAGAATTAAAATCCTTAAGAATTCTTTTCTATATTGGTCCTTCGATTCATATGTTTGGATCCTATAGAAACTTTTCCTATCGAATTTTTTGTACTACTTTTCATAGAAAATGTGATACCCACTCCAACCTCTTTTTTGCAATTTCTTTGTTTTTTCCGTGGCATCAAACACTCCTTGCTAATCCTATAGGATTCAATTGGGCATGTCATTCCAATCCTATAATTCTTCTATTGAGTTAAATACACTAAAGGCGCCTCAACTCGTCTTGTGTGGTCAGTTTGGTACCTAAAGTTAAAAAATATACGAAACTGGTGCTTGAATTTGTCTGGACGTGTAAATAAGGTGCCTCCATCCGTATCTGAACGTACGTCCTTGCTAATCCTATAGGATTCAATTGGGCATGTCATTCCAATCCTATAATTCTTCTATTGAGTTAAATACACTAAAGGCGCCTCAACTCGTCTTGTGTGGTCAGTTTGGTACCTAAAGTTAAAAAATATACGAAACTGGTGCTTGAATTTGTCTGGACGTGTAAATAAGGTGCCTCCATCCGTATCTGAACGTACGTCCAGCCCATGTGGCATGCCAGCGTGGCGGTGACCCACAGTGTTTGAAAGCGGGAAAAGTGCTGGGTACTCAGCGTGTGAGGATTTTTTTTTACAGAAACCCCTCATATTTTATTTAATCACATAGAAAAGACCTCAAATACGTTGGTGGTGATCCACCTGTAAGTGTTTGAGAGCGGGGAAAGTGCTGGGTACTCCGCGCGTGAAGATTTTTTTTTATCATGGAGGGTTCCGAACCTGGCACCTCCTGGTCAACTACGGCTCGATCTGTCCACTCGGCCGAAATATGCCACGCGTTCACCTCTTAGATAGAAAAGCTATGTAGACGCAGGCCCTACCCTGAGGGGGGTGGAAGGGGCGGCCACCCCGGGCTCTAGGCTCTGTACTGGGAAGGCCCAAAATAGCAGTAGCAAACAGCGCACAACGCAGGCCCTATCCGCACGACCTCAGAACGCTTGAGCTACGGTTTGTTTCGTTATCGCTAATGATAATGCAATCCGGCTAGGCTTTCTGAATGAATAATCTAGTACTAATTTATTTTGCTCACATTTGTAGTGTGTGTAAATTGTACCACTTGGAAAGATTGATAATATCCAACCTCAAAAGGCCATTCATGCGAACTTCCATAATGGTTTGTAACGGCATTAGGAAATGCTGTAAAAAATGGCACCAACGAACCAAGGGAAAGAAAGGGACATGTCCTATGCATTGTGGAAATCGCCACATGCATAAAAATGATTGATGTGGCCAATCATTCTCTCTCTGTCGCTCTCCCTCGTCTCGCCAAGCTCTAGAGAAGCACCTAGATCAGCTACAGAGCTTGATTCCCACATCGGTCCTATACTTGTGCCCTAAGGATCTGGGATGCATATGCCATGCCAGCCCTTGAGCACTATAAATACAGCACATCATCTCCACATATCTCTCACACGGCACGCAAGGAAAGAGTAGATCAGCCTCTGAGAGCCTAAACCCCAGCCATGGCCTGGCCTAGCCTGGCCGTGCCCCTTGTGTTTGGGTCGTTCTTCATCCTAGCCATGGCTGACCCTTCATTTGTGTGCCCCATTCTTCCTTGTGAGCGTGAGATAAGCCTGCGCTTGTACTTGCACCAAGTTATTGATGGGCCAGACCACAACCAGGTAGTAACCGTTAGTTCTCGCCACCCGGCTTGGTTCGGCACGACCGCCGTCATCGATTGGACAGTCACCGACGCGCCTCAACGCGGTGCGACTATTGTCGCTCGCGCGAAAGGCATGCAAGTGCAGGCGGACGTAGAGGGTCCTGGCTGGTTCCACTATTTCACCATGGTGTTCGAAGATCCAAGGTACGGTCATACTACTAGTGATTCAGCACTTGAGGACTGTAAATTTTACAGAACTACTGTCCACATGATAAAGATAGTCTATGTTTACGGTGATACTTAACATTTCTCGTTGCTCCTAAATGTATAGGTTCGGTGGATCGACGCTTGCAGTGATGGGTCAGTATCTATCAGAAGGCGAGATGGCTATTATGGGCGGGACAGGAGAGTTCGCCATGGCGCGTGGCGTCATCAAGTTCAGAACAGTCAAGAACACTGCCCATGAGAGCTACAAACAACTTGATATCCACACATTCTATGTCCCAACTCGTGTAAGTGAAATGTTCTTATGCTTAATCCATACTCCCTTCTTTTCAGAATGTAGTGCATTCTACACCTTTCAGAATTGCCATAATCTGTTCGTGCGTATGTCAAATCCAGAAGATATTCTTAGATAGCATGGTGAGAAAATTTATCCGAATGATGATGATGGCAATTTTACATACAATTTTACCAGCATAATTCAGCACATATTATTTATGTGGCAGATGTGCAACACGTTAACATTTGATGCGTACAGGCCTTACATTGCAACTGCTGATCTTCCGTTAAAATGGACAACTAATGTTTAAATCAATGAATGGTTTATTGATGTGCATGAAGCTAATATTTCATGATTTCCCTTATTTTGCATGCAGGGCAATACAACCATTACACCCATTACCGTCATCTAGAAAAGCGGTCTAAATTTGTCTGGACTACAGGAAACACATATGGCGTGACCTAAAATTGTTGAGCTTGTTGTTGTTTTATTTTCAAATAATACCTGGATTTTGAGTGTTCCATAGTCAATTAGTTAATCCCAAATCTGTGTGCTACTGCTTGTTGTTTGTATAACGTGTGTTGTTATATATTTTACTTTTACGATATATGATGAGTATGAATCAAACATGTATAAAGTTTCTCTTTGAATAACTTGGTTGCTTGATTGAAATGCTTTGTTCAAAGGCACATGACAAGATAACTGTATTTCTCGAAGTTTTGGTTCAATTTACGGAACAGATAACAAGATACACAGAGATGAAAGATGTTTAATTTACTCCTAGGAGAAATGTCCGTCAATTAGATGGCACATGACAACTTTATACAGTGGCTTTTTCAAAGCACTGAACATTGGTATAGAGTGGATTTTTGTTGATGATAATATCCTTGGTATACAGTGAAACGGAGTTTCCTGGAGACCCAGGACACATATAGTCTGTAAGGAGTGCCAAAAAATTGATTTGTTACATGGCTTTGGCTGATGGAAAATGAGTTGGGAAGGAGACAAGGTAAACTTCCAGAAAATAGCTTCCTTTATAATTCCAAAAATTTAAATGGGTTCTTTGATCAAACTGCCGAACAGAGAAAATCCTTAATCCAGCTAGAGAAAATGCAGGGCTATACGACCATTATCTAGTAATGCAATCTAAATTTGTGTGTATTACAGGAAACAAATATAGCTTGTCGTCGTTTTACTTTCACACAATACAAGTGATTGATCACACCACAGTACTTATGCTACATTCTTCCAGAGAAAGATTCAGGTACTGGGAAACTGAAAATCAGTCCAAACTAAAGAGGCCAGCCGCGAGCACGAAGGAGAGCTGCCCTCTCGGCCCGAGAGGCCATATCTCTCAAATTTGCTCGGGCAGTAGATATGGTGTTCTGTGGCTGCCTCTCTCCCTCACTGTCACGAAGGAGAACTGCCCTCTCGGCCCGAGAGGCCATAGCTCTCAAATTTGCTCGGGCAGTAGATATGGTGTCCTGTGGCTGCCTCTCTCCCTCATTGTCACGAAGGAGAACTGCCCTCTCGGCTCGAGAGGCCATAGCTCTCAAATTTGCTCGGGCAGTAGATATGGTGTTCTGTGGCTGCCTCTCTCCCCCCTCATTATCGAAAGCTGTCATGAACTCCTCCTGCTGCAACCTGTATGCAAGTGAAGCGTCGTCAGATTGGCCTGACCGCGCTGAACTCCTGGTGGCAACCAACTCTGACGCCCGGACAAAGCCTCTGCCACTGTCTCTGCTTCTTGTGCTCCTACCCTGTGTGTCAGAGCTCCCACTGCTGGTGTTCATGGTTCCTGGGACCGGCATACTTCTTCTGCCGCCTGCTGCTAAGGAGCTCCTGGTGCTGTTGCCTATTCTAGTGTAGTCCTGTGTGGTGAAGCTGCTACTGCCACTGGTGTTCCTAACGCCAACTTGTGTATAGTTGTTGCTTCTTGGTAGGCTTTGCTTCACATCGTCCTTGCTTGCTGAGGATGAGGCCATGGAGCTCTTCCTCGCCTCAACTTCGCTAGGAAATAGGAGTTGGATGGTGTTCCAGAGCACTGTGTTGATAGTGCAAGATCTTGAATTACTGCAGAATAACAAAAAATTAGTTGAACCCCTGTTTGTTTTTCTACCATATTTGGAGTAGTGCAAAATCTTGAAGATCGAAGCTTACCTGATTAACTGACGGCATTTTGGGCACCGCTTTCCACACTTAGAGGCGGCATGTTTTAAGCATTGCATGCAAAAGCTGTCAGTGAAAGAAAGGGGCAACAGTGTTATGAGGATCAAGAATTGCATTTAGTATTTGATCTCTGAATTACAGGGCCAATACTCTATGTAGGGAATTTTATGAATTGGCAAAGCACTAAGTGAAGTAAACACAGCTGCTCAGTTCGATATACCAAAACTCATGGCTGTTCAAGTTAACAGGGATGCTAATCTTTGTCACAGTCAACAATTCACGAAACAAATAAATACAGTATGAATTAGATACATTGCACATCTGCATCAAAAATAAGCATTGCCAAGTACAGTTGCCACAAGTGATTAACAACATACCGAATCTCGTAAAGTAACCAGAAACAAAGTTCCTAATTCGTGGTAGTACATGGGATGAATAAGGGGTTTATACACATCACACATTGAATCTTGGGGGAAAAAACAGGAGAACAATTCACGAAACAAATAAATATCATAATTTCTGGAAGTTAAAACTTGGCCCTGTGCTGCAAATGTTGTGAACCAATTCCTAATTCCTGGTACATGGGATGGATAAGGGGTTTATACACATCAAACATTGACATCTTGGGGGAAAGAAAGCATTGGAAAAGGGCAATATCATAATTTCTGGAAGTTAAAACTTGGCTCTGTGCTGCAAAGGTTGTGAACCAACAAACTATCTTTAGACAGTAGTAGCGTGCAAATTTACCTGTGACCACAAGGCGTGGTACTTGGCTGATAGCAGATATCCAAGCAAATCTGTGCAAAATCAAACACTAATCATACTCTACTCAGGGATAATCACATAGGCAATGAAAAGACATGAAACCAAGGATATCGATCTGCCAGACGCCCTTACAGCGCAAGACAGCTCCTCCCTAAGCCGATCCATACACGGCAGCTCGCCACTCGCCGCTGCTTCTCCTTCCTTGGCAGATCCGGACTTCTCCTTCCCATCCACCACAGAAACCTTCTCCTTCTCCTCCTCCGCCTGCTTTACCTCCTTCTTGCCACCTGCAAAGATTTCAAATTAACACCAGATCGACAATTCCCCAAACAGACACAACCCGAAACGCTCAACAGATCGGGGTAAGGAAGAACGCGAGGGGGGAACCACCGACCTTCATGGTCGTTCGGCTTCTCGTCGTCGTCGAGCACAAGCGCCACGGGCGGGATCGGTGTCTCATCCGCCGACTGCCTCCGCGACCTCCGCTTCCTGCAGGAGAGCGATAATTCGTACGGATCCAGAAACCAACCAAGACAAGAAAGAAAGAAAGAGGCGAGGAAGGCCGCGTCGCGCGATTGGTGGGGTGCGGGGATAGGTACCTGGTGTTAGATCCGGTGCTGCCGCCCGCCGTGGAGGAGCCGGAGGGCCGCCTCTTGCGGCGGGACTCGCGGACCGGCGTGTCCTCGACGACGAGCGCCGCGAGGAGGATGGACTCCTCGTCCCAGCCGGCCAGCTCGGCCGCCGAGCGGAACCGGGGACTGAGCAGGCCCGCGCCGCTCTTGGCGGCAGGCGTCCGCCGTGGTGCGGACCTAGGGCTCTCCGCCATCTCCCCCTTTTCTCTCGTGGAGACGGTAGCCGTTGGCTGGGCAAGGGGGGAGGAGAGGCAACGGTCGGCGATTACGAAATTATATTGGCAGATCCCGTCCTCCAAACAGGAAAGGTGTACGCAGCACGCTTCCGCTGCGCCCTTCGTCGCCAGGATCGTCGGCGCTGGCCTTCAACTGGGATAACAAAAGATATTTTTCCTATATGTTTTTTTCAGAAAAAAAATCCTCCGATCTATTACTAATATTATTTTTTGATAAAAGAGTACAAAGATCTCTAGAATAACAAAAAATTACAAATAAATTCATAGACCACTTGACGACGACTACAAACACCGGAGCGGGTCGAAGATGCGCCGCCGTCATCGTTCCTCTATCACCGAAGTAGGCGTTTGGTAGCCTACAAATTGTCCAACTAGCCTTGGGGATGCTTTTTGGGTGACTTTGGGCAGTTTGGTTTGTGTGCAAATAATGTTGAGTCTGGATGGCACGATACTTGAAGCACCTCCGAGTCTGGCTCCGAAGGAACAACAGAATCGATCGTTTCAAGCGAGTCGGGCTCGAGCAATGCAACTGAAACGCAGATGATGACTCATCGTTCAACTCAAGCGTATGAGGTGAAATTTTCTTTAACCACTAGTTTCATCTTGATGTTTCGCACGATTTTCGTGTTGTGCATTATACGATTGTAGACGAGTAGATCTACGTCTCACTATTGACCGTATAAACACGTTCATGTGTGTATGTTATGAACCGATTAATTTTGGCAAAATCTTCGCACATGGTGGGCCGTCGAAATTTCTTTGACCTTTAGCTTTATCTTACCGTTTCACACGACTTTTTACGTTATACGTTTTCTGGTTGGACGGTCGTAAATGAGTAGATCTATGTCTTCCTATTGATTATACAAACATGTCACAATCCAGCTGATACTCCAGTCGCCTGAAAAACGGTTCACACCCAGCTGATTTCATGATCGTTGGATGAGCATTCGAGGACTGTCACACCTTCTACCTTGAGTCGGCCCTTCACGTCTTCCTTCAACACCCCACTCCCATGTGAGGTAAGTTCAATAAGACATGAGATTAATCGTCCGTGCACACGTAACCAAAAATCAACACACTGCATCTTGGAGGAAATGCTTGCTACCAAATAGTCACATGTGTAATTTTTCTCATCCACGTTGGGAGGATGCAGGAGACTAAACGAGTTGCACAACATGGTTTTACCTGTGTCCACTTAGCCAGACCCAACTCCGACAACCTCCCGAAAAACGTAAAAGGCGTGTCAACTATCAAACGCCTCCTAAGAGCATCTTCAACGGGTACCCTGTTTTAGGGCATAACTGCTTTTTAGGGCATTTTGGTGCCAAAAACGTAACTCTAACATTGCCTTTGTTGTAAATCTTGCAAGAACATTCTAGGACATCCAAAAAATAGGGTAGTGCCAACTACAAAATATATGGCACTCGTGCGGCTGCCACAAATCAAAAATTGAGCCGCACACATCCCAACTGGCATGTCAAGAACCTTCCCCGTTGACAGTGTCATACACCAGGGATGGCTCACTGTGGGGAGCCCGGATGAAGGCTTGCCAAGGGGCCCACGAGGCCCAACGACAGAGGGAGTCCTAACGAGAAGATAGTCGCCTGATGACCATCTTGCCTCCCAAGCAAGGGCGGCGGTGACCTAGATCACATCCCTCCTCCTGTAAAATCCTAGCCTCCATCGTGTATATAAGGGGAGGCTAGATGACTCCCATTCCCATCTATTCTCAGATATATAAACTCTCGGTAGCAACCTCATACACCATTGTAATCCCTCGCACGAGGTATCCCTTCACCATGAATAACAAAAGCAAGCAGGATGTAGGGTATTACTCTCTGAAGATCCAAACCTAGGTAAAATCCTCGTATGACCTCCGATCCAAGACTTCCAACTATGCTTGGACCCCTACCGAGGGATCTGACGGTTTTCTGCACCATCACCCATAACCGTTTTCCATCCCACACTGCTGCCCCACCGAATCTAGCCACCAGCGTACCACCTCGCCCATCAGATCCACCGCCTCTCTTCCAATTGTCGCACCGCCACCGCCCCCGCTGCCGCAGCACCCCATTTACATTCGGCGGCCACCTCAATCGCCGTCGTGCCGCACTGCCTCGTCGATCTAATCCGACAGCTACCACCGTCGCGTTGCGTGGCACCTTCGGATTCGACGTCCACCCTCTTCCAATCGGCCGCCGCCACTAAGGATGCCATTGAAACACACGCCGAAGAGCAAGACCGGCTTCTATGGTGTTCAGTTGCGAGACTCCGGCTCGCTAAAGTGCCGAGATGAAGTGCAATGACTAGCAAAATTGGGTCGGCACCTTCCAGTCGGTGGACCTCGTCGCCTGTGCGCCTTCGGCACCAGCTATTGGAAGCTCAAGCCACGGAACGAGTTGAACTCCCAGAAATCGAATCCCGGGAGGCGGAGGAGTTCATTAGTCTATCGGTGAATATTCTATCCCGTGCGGCGAGAGGGATGCCCACATCGTCCTGGAGCATCGAGACACCCGGGAGAGCGATGAGGCGGCGATGGCGAGGTTGGTCGCGAAAAATCCACACCTTGTGCAGGTGGAGGCAGAATGGTTCTGGAAGATAGACAATGAGAGAATGAAAGAGGACGAGGCTGGCCTCTCCAGGGTGATCAAGGCCGATTCCAAATGACGAGGTTCAACTCGACGGTGTGGGTGAGAACTGCATACCTCCGAGGAGGAGACCATGACACTTTGGAACAATGTCGATACACAACTGACGATAACGAGTAGTATGTGCGTAGTGTGTCCGTAGGAGTATTGTGTTTAAGTTTGAATGTTTAGATGTTTAGATCGTTGCAAGTTTAAAAATTTGAATGTTCATGAGTTTGTATTGAAGTATGCAATGTGATCAAGTAGTTTGGATGAGTGCCCTATTTTTAGGGCAGCGGTTATTTGAGTGCCCTAAAAATCGCATTTTTGTGCCCTAAAGTTACTCCGACTGGTTTTTGATGGGGCGCTGCTAGACCGGCGCCAGTTTTTGGCCGATCATCTACAGGTCGCTCGATTCGTGCAACCCCAGCCATCTGATTGTGTCTTCCCCAAACAGACTCACGTGTGCACCTTCTTCCCTTCACGCACGCACATCCCGGTAACCACCCCCACCCCCTGTCGCCCCGGTCGTCCTCCATGGCCACCGCCCTCCTGCATAGGTCATCACCCTCATCACAGGGCGGAGTTCGCCGTCACCGTTGGTCATAGCTCGCTCTCATCGTCCATGCACAATCGTCACAATAGCATGCTCTGTTGTAGCTCTGCCTTCACATCTCCACGTCCTCTCCCCCGTCTCCCAGTCTCCATGTCCTGCGTCCCTGCTGTTGGGGAACGTAGTAATTTCAAAAAAAAAAATCCTACGCACACGCAAGATCATGGTGATGCATAGCAACGAGAGGGGAGAGTGTTGTCCACGTACCCTCGTAGACCGAAAGCGGAAGCGTTAGCACAACGCGGTTGATGTAGTCGTACGTCTTCACGATCCGACCGATCCAAGTAACGAGATTGAACGAGGTATTGGGATACCGGCGATCGAATCTCGGGCAAGTAACATACCGATTGACAAAGGGAATTGTATACGGGATTGATTGAATCCTCGACATCGTGATTCATCCGATGAGATCATCGAGGAGCATGTGGGAGCCAACATGGGTATCCAGATCCCGCTGTTGGTTATTGACCGGAGAGTCGTCTCGGTCATGTCTGCGTGTCTCCCGAACCCGTAGGGTCTACACACTTAAGGTTCGTTGACGCTAGGGTTGTAGAGATATTAGTATGCGGTAACCCGAAAGTTGTTCGGAGTCCCGGATGAGATCCCAGACGTCACGAGGAGTTCCGGAATGGTCCGGAGGTAAAGATTTATATATGGGAAGTCTTGTTTTGGTCGCCGGAAAAGTTTCGCGCATTATTGGTATTGTACCGGGAGTGCCGAAAGGGGTCCGGGGGTCCACCTGCCCCGGGGGGCCACATGGGCTGTAGGGGTGTGCGCCTTGGCCTATATGGGCCAAGGGCACCAGCCCCAAGAGGCCATGCGCCAAGAGATAAGGGAAAGGGAGAGTCCTAAAGGGGGAAGGCACCTCCTAGGTGCCTTGGGGAGGATGGACTCCTCCCTGGCCGCACCCTTCCTTGGAGGAAGGGCCAAGGCTGCGCCCCCCTCTCCCTTGGCCCTATATATAGTGGGGGGAAGGGAGGGCGGCCGTACCCAAGCCCTGGCGCCTCCCTCTCCCTCCCGTGACACATCTCCCTCTTCCCGCAGCGCTTGGCGAAGCCCTGTTGGAATCCCGCTACTTCCACCACCACGCCGTCGTGCTGCTGGATCTCCATCAACCTCTCCTCCCCCCTTGCTGGATCAAGAAGGAGGAGACGTCGCTGCTCCGTACGTGTGTTGAACGCGGAGGTGCCGTCCGTTCGGCGCTAGGATCATCGGTGATTTGGATCACGACGAGTACGACTCCATCAACCCCGTTCTCTTGAACGCTTCCGCTCGCGATCTACAAGGGTATGTAGATGCACTCCTCCCCTCTCGTTGCTAGCATCTCCTAGATTGATCTTGGTGACACGTAGGAAAATTTTGAATTTCTGCTACGTTCCCCAAAAGTGGCATCATGAGCCAGGTCTATGCGTAGATTCTATGCACGAGTAGAACACAAAGTAGTTGTGGGCGATGATTTGTTCAATTTGCTTACCATTACTAGTCTTATCTTGATTCGGCGGCATTGTGGGATGAAGCGGCCCGGACTGACCTTACACGTACTCTTACGTGAGACAGGTTCCACCGACTGACATGCACTTGATGCATAAGGTGGCTAGCGGGTGTCTGTCTCTCCCACTTTAGTCGGATCCGATTCGATGAAAAGGGTCCTTATGAAGGGTAAATAGCAATTGGCATATCACCGTTGTGGCTTTTGCATAGGTAAGAAACATTCTTGCTAGAAACCCATAGCAGCCACGTAAAACATGCAACAACAATTAGAGGACGTCTAACTTGTTTTTGCAGGGTATGCTATGTGATGTGATATGGACAAAAGGATGTGATGAATGATATATGTGATGTATGAGATTGATCATGTTCTTGTAATAGGAATCACGACTTGCATGTCGATGAGTATGACAACCGGCAGGAGCCATAGGAGTTGTCTTAATTTATTGTATGACCTGCGTGTCAATAAAAACGCCATGTAATTACTTTACTTTATTGCTAACCGTTAGCCATAGTAGTAGAAGTAATAGTTGGCGAGACAACTTCATGAAGACACGATGATGGAGATCATGGTATCATGCCGGTGACGAAGGTGATCATGCCGCGCCTCGAAGATGGAGATCAAAAGGCGCAAGATGATATTGGCCATATCATGTCACTTTATGATTTGCATGTGATGTTTGTCATGTTTACATCTTATTTGCTTAGAACGACGGTAGCATAAATAAGATGATCCCTCACTAAAATTTCAAGAGATGTGTTCCCCCTAACTATGCACCGTTGCGAAGGTTCGTTGTTTCGAAGCACCACGTGATGATCGGGTGTGATAGATTCTAACGTTCGCATACAACGGGTGTTGACGAGCCTAGCATGTACAGACATGGCCTCGGAACACAAGCAAAACACTTAGGTTGACTTGACGAGCCTAGCATGTACAGACATGGCCTCGGAACACAAGAGACCGAAAGGTCGAACATGAGTTGTATAGTAGATACGATCAACATCGAGATGTTCACTGATGATGACTAGTCCGTCTCACGTGATGATTGGACACGGCCTAGTCGATTTGGATCATGTATCACTTAGATGACTAGAGGGATGTCTATCTAAGTGGGAGTTCATTAAATAATCAGATGAACTTAATTATCATGAACATAGTCAAAAGGTCTTTGCAAATTATGTCATAGCTTACGCTTTAGTTCTACTGTTTAAGATATGTTCCTAGAGAAAATTTAGTTGAAAGTTGATAGTAGCAATTATGCGGACTGGGTCCGTAAACTGAGGATTGTCCTCATTGCTGCACAGAAGGCTTATGTCCTTAATGCACCGCTCGGTGTGCTGAACCTCGAGCGTCGTCTGTAGATGTTGCGAAACATCTGACATACACGTTTTGATGACTACGTGATAGTTCAGTGTGTGATGCTAACGGTTTAAAATTGTGGCACCAAAGACGGTTTTGAAACGTCGCAGAACATATGAGATGTTCCAAAGACTGAAATTGGGATTTCAGACAAGTGCCCACGTCAAGAGGTATGAGACCTCTGACAAGTTTCTTAAGCCTGCAAACTAAGGGAGAAAAGCTCAATCGTTGAGCATGTGCTCAGATTGTCTAAGTACTACAATCGCTTGAATCGAGTGGGAGTTAATCTTCCAGATGAGATAGTGATGGTTCTCCATAGTCACTGCCACCAAGCTATTAGAGCTTCGTGATGAACTATAAAATATCAGGGATAGCCATGATGATCCTTGAGCAACTCGCGATGTTTGACACCGCGAAAGTAGAAATCAAGAAGGAGCATCAATTGTTGATGGTTAGTAAAACCACTAGTTTTGAGAAGGGCAAGGACAAGAAGGGATACTTCATGAAACGGCAAATCAGTTGCTGCTCTAGTGAAGAAACCCAAGGTTGAACCCAAACCCGAGACTAAATGCTTCTGTAATGAGGGGAACGGTCACTGAAGCAAAACTACCCTAGATACTTGGTAGATGAGAAGGTAGGCAAGGTCGACAGAAGTATATTGGATATACATTATATTAATGTGTACTTTACTAGTACTCCTAGTAGCACCAGGGTATTAGATACCGGTTCGGTTGCTAAGTGTTGGTAACTCGAAATAAAAGGCTACGGAAAAAACGGAGACTAGCTAAAGGTGAGATGACGATATGTGTTGGAAGTGTTTCCAAGGTTGATGTGATCAAGCATCGCATGCTCCCTCTACCATCGAGATTGGTGTTAAACCTAAATAATTGTTATTTGGTGTTTGCGTTGAGCATAGACATGATTGGATTATGTTTATCGCAATACGGTTATTCATTTAAGGAGAATAATGGTTACTCTGTCTATTTGAATAATACCTTCAATGGTCTTGCACCTAAAATGAATGGTTCATTGAATCTCGATCCTAGTGATACACATGTTCATGCCAAAAGATATAAAATAGTAATGATAGTACCACATACTTGTGACACTGCCATTTGAGTCATATTGGTATAAAACGCATGAAGAAGCTCCATGTTGATGGATCTTTGGACTCACTCGTTTTTGAAAAGATTGAGACATGCGAACCATGTCTATAGGTAGATATGCATGAAGAAACTCCATACAAATGGATCGTTTGGACTCACTTGATTTAGAATCACTTGAGACATGCAAATCATAACACATGGGCAAGATGACTGAAAGGCCTCGTTTTCAGTAAGATGGAACAAGAGAGCAACTTGTTGGAAGTAATACATTTGATGTGTGCAGTCCAATGAGTGCTGAGGCACGCAGTGGATATCGTTATGTTCTTACTTCACAGATGATTTGAGTAGATGCTAAGAATATTTACTTGATGAAACACAAGTCTGAATTATTGAAAGGTTGAAGTAATTTCAGAGTGAAGTTGAAGATCGTCGTGACAAGAGGATAAAATGTATACGATATGATCATAGAGATATCTGAGTTACGAGTTTGGCACACAATTAAGACATTGTGGAAATTGTTTCACAACTAATACCACCTGGAACACCATAGTGTGATGGTGTGTCCGAACATCATAACTGCACCCTATTGGATATGGTGCATACCATGATGTCTCTTATCGAATTATCACTATCGTTTATGGGTTAGGCATTAGAGACAACCGCATTCACTTTAAATAGGGCACCACGCAATTCCGTTGAGACGACACCGTATGAACTATGGTTTAGAGAAACCTAAGCTGTTGTTTCTTAAAAGTTTGGGGCTGCGACGCTTATGTGAAAAAGTTTCAGGCTGATAAGCTCGAACCCAAAGCGGATAAATGCATCTTCATAGAATACCCAAAACAGTTGGGTATACCTCCTATTTCAGATCTGGAACCAAAAGTGATTGTTTCTAAAAACGGGTCCTTTCTCGAGGAAAAGTTTCTCTCGAAAGAATTGAGTGGGAGGATGGTGGTGACTTGATGAGGTTATTGAACCATGACTTCAACTAGTGTGTAGCAGGGCACAGGAAGTTGTTCCTGTGGCACCTACACCAATTGAAGTGGAAGCTTATGATAGTGATCATGAAACTTCGGATCAAGTCACTACCAAACCTCGTAGGTCGACAAGGATGCGTACTACTTCAGAGTGGTACGTAATCCTGTCTTGGAAGTCATGTTGCTAGACAACAATGAACCTACAAGCTGTGGAGAAGCGATGGTGGGCCCGGATTCCGACGAATGGCTCGAGGCCATAAAATCCGAGAGGATCCATGTATGAAAACAAAGTATAGACTTTGAAAGAACTACTTGATAGTCACAAGGCTGTTGGGTACAGATGGATTTTAAAAGGGAAGACAGACAATGATGGTAAGTGTCACCATTAAGAAAGCTCGACTTGTCGTTAAGATGTTTTTCGGCAAGTTCAAGGAGTTGACTGCGATGAGACTTTCTCACTCGTAGCGATGCTAAGAGTCTGTTGGAATTATATTAGCAGTTACTGCACTATTTATGAACTCTTGCAGATAGGATGTCAAAACATTGTTTCCTCGACGATTTTCTTGAGGAAAGGTTGTATGTGATACAACCAGAAGGTTTTGTCAATCCTGAAAGATGCTAACAAGTATGCAAAGCTCCAGCAATCCTTCTAAGGATTGGAGTAAGCATCTCGGAGTTGGAATGTACGCTTTGATGAGATGATCAAAGATTTTGGGTTTTTTTACAAAGTTTATGAGAAACTTGTATTTCCAAAGAAGTGAGTGGGATCACTATAGAATTTCTGATGAGTATATGTTGTTGACATATTGTTGATCAGAAATGATGTAGAATTTCTGGAAAGCATACAGGGTTATTTGAAAAGTGTTTTTCAATGGAAAACCTGGATTAAGCTACTTGAACATTGAGCATCAAGATCTATAAGGATAGATCAAAAACGCTCAATAGTACTTTCAAATGAATACATGCCGTGACAAGATTTTGAAGGAGTTCAAAATAGATCAGCAAAGAAGGAGTTCTTGGCTGTGTTACAAGGTGTGAGTATTGAGTAAGACTCAAGACCTGACCACGGCAGAAGAGAGAGAAAGGACGAAGGTCGTCCCCTATGCTTTAGACGTAGGCTCTACAGTATGCTATGCTGTGTACCGCACCTGAAGTGTGCCTTGCCATGAGTCAGTCAAGGGGTACATAAGTGATCTAGGAATGGATCACATGACAGCGGTCGAACTTATCCTTAGTAATTAGTGGACTAAGGAATTTTCTCGATTATGGAGGTGGTAAAAGAGTTCGTCGTAAAGGGTTACGTCGATGCAACTTTGACACTAATCCGGATGACTCTGAGTAGTAAACCGGATTCGTATAGTAGAGCAGTTATTTGGAATAGCTCCAAGTAGCGCGTGGTAGCTGCATCTACAGGATGACATAGAGATTTATAAAGCACACACGGATCTGAAAGGTTCAGACCCGTTGACTAAAACCTCTCTCGTAAGCATAACATGATCAAACCCTAGAACTCATTGAGTGTTAATCACATGGTGATGTGAACTAGATTATTGACTCTAGTAAACTCTTGGGTATTAGTCACATGGCGATGTGAACTTTGAGTGTTAATCACATGGTGATGTGAACTAGATTATTGACTCTAGTGCAAGTGGGAGACTGTTGGAAATATGCCCTAGAGGCAATAATAAAATGGTTATTATTATATTTCCTTGTTCATGATAATTGTCTATTGTTCATACTATAATTGTATTAACTGGAAACCGTAATACATGTGTGAATACATAGACCACAACGTGTCCCTAGTAAGCCTCTAGTTGACTAGCACGTTGATCAATAGATGGTTATGGTTTCCTGACCATGGACATTGGATGTCATTGATAACGGGATCACATCATTAGGAGAATGATGTGATGGACAAGACCCAATCCTAAGCATAGCACAAGATCGTGTAGTTCGTTTGCTAGAGCTTTTCTAATGTCAAGTATCATTTCCTTAGACCATGAGACTGTGCAACTCCCGGATACCGTAGGAATGCTTTGGGTGTACCAAACGTCACAACGTAACTGGGTGGCTATAAAGGTGCACTACAGGTATCTCCGAAAGTGTCTGTTGGGTTGGCACGAATCGAGACTGGGATTTGTCACTCCGTATGACGGAGAGGTATCTCTGGGCCCACTCGGTAATGCATCATCATAATGAGCTCAATGTGACTAAGGAGTTAGCCACGGGATCATGCATTACGGTACGAGTAAAGTGACTTGCCGGTAACGAGATTGAACGAGGTATTGGGATACCGGCGATCGAATCTCGGGCAAGTAACATACCGATTGACAAAGGGAATTGTATACGGGATTGATTGAATCCTCGACATCGTGGTTCATCCGATGAGATCATCGAGGAGCATGTGGGAGCCAACATGGGTATCCAGATCCCGCTGTTGGTTATTGACCGGAGAGTCGTCTCGGTCATGTCTGCGTGTCTCCCGAACCCGTAGGGTCTACACACTTAAGGTTCGGTGACGCTAGGGTTGTAGAGATATTAGTATGCGGTAACCCGAAAGTTGTTCGGAGTCCCGGATGAGATCCCGGACGTCACGAGGAGTTCCGGAATGGTCCGGAGGTAAAGATTTATATATGGGAAGTCTTGTTTTGGTCGCCGGAAAAGTTTCGCGCATTATCGGTATTGTACCGGGAGTGCCGAAAGGGGTCTGGGGGTCCACCTGCCCCGGGGGGCCACATGGGCTGTAGGGGTGTGCGCCTTGGCCTATATGGGCCAAGGGCACCACCCCCAAGAGGCCCATGCGCCAAGAGATAAGGGAAAGGGAGAGTCCTAAAGGGGGAAGGCACCTCCTAGGTGCCTTGGGGAGGATGGACTCCTCCCTGGCCGCACCCTTCCTTGGAGGAAGGGCCAAGGCTGCGCCCCCCCTCCCTTGGGCCTATATATAGTGGGGGGAAGGGAGGGCAGCAGTACCCAAGCCCTGGCGCCTCCCTCTCCCTCCCGTGACACATCTCCCTCCTCCCGCAGCGCTTGGCGAAGCCCTGTTGGAATCCCGCTACTTCCACCACCACGCCGTCGTGCTGCTGGATCTCCATCAACCTCTCCTCCCCCCTTGCTGGATCAAGAAGGAGGAGACATCGCTGCTCCGTACGTGTGTTGAACGCGGAGGTGCCGTCCGTTCGGCGCTAGGATCATCGGTGATTTGGATCACGACGAGTACGACTCCATCAACCCCGTTCTCTTGAACGCTTCCGCTCGCGATCTACAAGGGTATGTAGATGCACTCCTCCCCTCTCGTTGCTAGCATCTCCTAGATTGATCTTGGTGACACGTAGGAAAATTTTGAATTTCTGCTACGTTCCCCAAAAACGGGTTCGAGACCTATGTAGACATGACCGAGACACGTCTCTAGTCAATAACCAATAGCGGAACCTGGATACTCATATTGGCTCCCACATATTCTACGAAGAAATTTATTGGTCAAACCGCATAACAACATACGTTGTTCCCTTTGTCATCGGTAGGTTACTTGCCCGAGATTCGATCGTCGGTATCTCAATACCTAGTTCAATCTCGTTACCGGCAAGTCTCTTTACTCGTTCCGTAATGCGTCATCCCGCAACTAAATCATTAGTCACATTGCTTGCAAGGCTTATAGTGATGTGCATTACCGAGAGGGCCCAGAGATACCTCTCCGACAATCGGAGTGACAAATCCTAATCTCAAAATACGCCAACTCAACAAGTACCTTCGGAGACACCTGTAGAGCACCTGTATAATCACCCAGTTACGTTGTGACGTTTGGTAGCACACAAAGTGTTCCTCCGGTAAACGGGAGTTGCATAATCTCATAGTCATAGGAACATGTTTAAGTCATGAAGAAAGCAGTAGCAACATACTAAACGATCAAGTGCTAAGCTAACGGAATGGGTCAAGTCAATCACATCATTCTCCTAATGATGTGATCCCGTTAATCAAATGACAACTCATGTCCATGGCTAGGAAACTCAACCATCTTCGATTAACGAGCTAGTCAAGTAGAGGCATACTAGTGACACTATGTTTGTCTATGTATTCACACATGTATTATGTTTCCGGTTAATACAATTCTAGCATGAATAATAAACATTTATCATGATATGAGGAAATAAATAATAACTTTATTATTGCCTCTAGGGCATATTTCCTTCAGTCTCCCACTTGCACTAGAGTCAATAATCTAGTTCACATCGCCATGTGATTTAACATCAATAGTTCACATCTTTATGTGGTTAACACCCATAGTTCACATCGTCATGTGACCAACACCCAAAGGGTTTACTAGAGTCAGTAATCTAGTTCACATCGCTATGTGATTAACACCCAAAGAGTACTAAGGTGTGATCATGTTTTTCTTGTGAGATAATTTTAGTCAACGGGTCTGTCACATTCAGATCCGTAAGTATTTTGCAAATTTCTATGTCTACAATGCTCTGCACGGAGCTACTCTAGCTAATAGCTCCCACTTTCAATATGTATCCAGATTGAGACTTAGAGTCATCTGGATCAGTGTCAAACTTGCATCGACGTAACCCTTTACGACGAACCTTTTGTCACCTCCATAATCGAGAAACATATCCTTATTCCACTAAGGATAATTTTGACCGCTATCCAGTGATCTACTCCTAGATCACTATTGTACTCCCTTGCCAAACTCAGTGGTAGGGTATACAATAGATCTGGTACATAGCATGGCATACTTTATAGAACATATGGCTGAGGCATAGGGAATGACTTTCATTCTCTTTCTATCTTCTGCCGTGGTCGGGCTTTGAGTATTACTCAATTTCACACCTTGTAACACAGGCAAGAACTCTTTCTTTGACTGTTCCATTTTGAACTATTTCAAAATCTTGTCAAGGTATGTACTCATTGAAAAAACTTATCAAGCGTCTTGATCTATCTCTATAGATCTTGATGCTCAATATGTAAGCAGCTTCACCGAGGTCTTTCTTTGAAAAACTCCTTTCAAATACTCATTTATGCTTTCCAGAAAATTCTACATTATTTCTGATCAACAATATGTCATTCACATATATTTATCAGAAATGTTGTAGTGCTCCCACTCACTTTCTTGTAAATACAGGCTTCACCGCAAGTCTGTATAAAACTATATGCTTTGATCAACTCATCAAAGCGTATATTCCAACTCCGAGATGCTTGCACCAGTCCATAGATGGATCGCTGGAGCTTGCACATTTTGTTAACACCTTTAGGATCGACAAAACCTTCTGGTTGCATCATATACAACTCTTCTTTAAGAAATCCATTAAGGAATGTAGTTTTGACATCCATTTGCCAGATTTCATAAAATGTGGCAATTTGCTAACATGATTCGGACAGACTTAAGCATCGCTACGAGTGAGAAAATCTCATCATAGTCAACACCTTGAACTTTGTCAAAAACCTTTTTCAACAAGTCTAGCTTTGTAGATAGTAACACTACTATCAGCGTCCGTCTTCCTCTTGAAGATCCATTTATTTTCTATGGCTTGCCGATCATCGGGCAAGTCAACCAAAGTCCACACTTTGTTCTCATACATGGATCTCATCTCAGATTTCATGGCCTCAAGCCATTTCGCGGAATCTGGGCTCATCATTGCTTCCTCATAGTTCGTAGGTTCGTCATGGTCAAGTAACATGACCTCCAGAACAGGATTACCATACCACTCTGGTGCGGATCTCACTCTGGTTTACCTATGAGGTTCGGTAGTAACTTGATCTGAAGTTACATGATCATCATCATTAGCTTCCTCACTAATTGGTGTAGTAGTCACAGGAACAGATTTCTGTGATGAACTACTTTCCAATAAGGGAGCAGGTACAGTTACCTCATCAAGTTCTACTTTCCTCCCACTCACTTCTTTCGAGAGAAACTCCTTCTCTAGAAAGGATCCATTCTTAGCAACGAATATCTTGCCTTCGGATCTGTGATAGAAGGTGTACCCAACTGTCTCCTTTGGGTATCCTATGAAGACACATTTCTCCGATTTGGGTTTGAGCTTATCAGGATGAAACTTTTTCTTATAAGCATCGCAACCCCAAACTTTAAGAAACGACAACTTTGGTTTCTTGCCAAACCACAGTTCATACGGTGTCGTCTCAACGGATTTAGATGGTGCCCTTTTTAACGTCAATGCAGCTGTCTCTAATGCATAACCCCAAAACTAGAGTGGTAAATCGGTAAGAAACATCATAGATTGCACTATATCCAATAAAGTACGATTATGACGTTCGGACACACCATTATGCTGTGGTGTTCTAGGTGGCACGAATTTGTGAAACTATTCCACATTGTTTTAATTGAAGACCAAACTCGTAACTCAAATATTTGTCTCCGCGATCAGATCATAGAAACTTTATTTTCTTGTTATGATGATTTTCCACTTCACTCTAAAATTCTTTGAACTTTTCAAATGTTTCAGACTTATGTTTCATCAAGTAGATATACCCATATCTGCTCGAATCATCTGTGAAGGTTAGAAAATAACGATACCCGCCGCGAGCCTCAACACTCATCGGACCGCATACATCAGTATGTATTATTTCCAATAAGTCAGTTGCTCGCTCCATTGTTCCGGAGAACGGAGTCTTAGTCATCTTGCCCATGAGGCATGGTTCGCAAGCATCAAGTGATTCATAATCAAGTGATTCCAGAACCCATCGACATGGAGTTTCTTCATGCGCTTTACACCAATATGACCTAAACGGCAGTGCCACAAATAAGTTGCACTATCATTATTAACTTTGCATCTTTTGGCTTCAATATTATGAATATGTGTATCACTACAATCGAGATCTAACAAACCATTTTCATTGGGTGTATGACCATAGAAGGTTTTATTCATGTAAACAGAACAACAATTATTCTCTAATTTAAATGAATAACCGTATTGCAATAAACATGATCAAATCATATTCATGCTGAACGCAAACACCAAATGACATTTATTTAGGTTCAACACTAATCTCGAAAGTATAGGGAGTGTGCGATGATGATCATATCAATCTTGGAACTGCTTCCAACACACATCGTCACTTCACTCTTAACTAGTTTATGTTCATTCTGCAACTCCCGTTTCGAGTTACTACTCTTAGCAACTGAACTAGTATCAAATACCGCGGGGTTGCTATAAACACTAGTAAAGTACGCATCAATAACATGTATATCAAATATACCTTTGTTCATTTTGCCATCCTTCTTATCCGCCAAGTATCTAGGGGCAGTTCCACTTCCGGTGACCATTTCCTTTGCAGTAGAAGCACTCAGTTTCAGGCTTGGGTCTAGCTTTGGGCTTCTTCACGGGAGCAACAACTTGCTTGCCGTTCTTTTTGAAGTTCCCCTTCTTCCCTTTGCCCTTCTCTTGAAACTAGTGGTCTTGTCAACCATCAACACTTGATGTTTTTCTTGATTTCTACCTTCGTCGATTTCAGTATCACGAAGAGCTTGGGAATCATTTCCGTTATCCCTTGCATATTATAGTTCATCACGAAGTTCTAGTAACTTGGTGATAGTGACTAGAGAACTCTGTCAATCACTATCTTATCTGTAAGATTAACTCCCACTTGATTCATGTGATTGTAGTACTCAGACATTCTGAGCACATGCTCACTAGCTGAGCTATTCTCCTCCATCTTGTAGGCAAAGTACTTGTCAAAGGTCTCATACCTTTCGACATGGGCATGAGTCTGAAATACTAATTTCAACTCTTGGAACATCTCATATGCTCCGTGGTGTTTCAAAAACGTATTTGAAGCCCCGATTCTAAGCCGTAAAGCATGATGCACTAAGCTATCAAGTAGTCATCAAATCGAGCTTGCCAAACGTTCATAACGTCTGCATTTGCTCCTGCAAGCGGTCTGTCACCTAGTGGTGCATCAAGGACATAATTCTTCTGTGCAGCAATGAGGATAGTTCTCAGATCACGGATCCAATCCGCATCATTGCTACTAACATCTTTCAACTTAGTTTTCTCTAGGAACATATCAAAAATAAAACAGGGGAGCTAAACGCGAGCTATTGATCTACAACATAGATATGCTAATACTACCAGGACTAAGTTCATGATAAATTAAAGTTCAATTAATCATATTACTTAAGAACTCCCACTTAGATAGACATCCCTCTAGTCATCTAAATGATCACGTGATCCAAATCAACTAAACCATGTCCGATCATCACGTGAGATGGAGTAGTTTTCAATGGTGAACATCACTATGTTGACCATATCTACTATATGATTCATGCTCGACCTTTCAGTCTCCAGTGTTTTGAGACCATATCTGCATATGCTAGGCTCGTCAAGTTTAACCCGAGTATTCTGCGTGTGCAAAACTGGCTTGCACCCGTTGTAGATGAACGTAGAACTTATCACACCCGATCATCACGTGGTGTCTTGGCACGATGAACTTTGGCAACGGTGCATACTCAGGGAGGACACTTTATCTTGAAATTTAGTGAGAGATCATCTTATAATGCTACTGTCAATCAAAGCAAAATAAGATGCATAAAGAATAAACATCACATGCAATCAATATAAGTGATATGATATGGCCATCATCATCTTGTGCTTGTGATCTCCATCTTCGAAGCACCGTCATGATCACCATCGTCACCGGCGCGACACCTTGATCTCCATCGTAGCATCGTTGTCGTCTCGCCAACTATTGCTTCTACGACTATCGCTACCGCTTAGTGATAAAGTAAAGCAATTACAGGGCGATTGCATTGCATATAATAAAGCGACAACCATATGGCTCCTGCCAGTTGCCGATAACTCAGTTACAAAACATGATCATCTCATACAATAAAATATAGCATCATGCCTTGACCATATCACATCACAACATGCCCTGCAAAAACAAGTTAGACGTCCTCTACTTTGTTGTTGCAAGTTTTACGTGGCTGCTACGGGCTGAGCAAGAACCGTTCTTACCTACGCATCAAAACCACAACGATAGTTCGTCAAGTTAGTGTTGTTTTAACCTTCTCAAGGACCGGGCGTAGCCACACTCGGTTCAACTAAAGTTGGAGAAACTGACACCCGCCAGCCACCTATGTGCAAAGCACGTCGGTAGAACCAGTCTCGCGTAAGCGTACGCGTAATGTTAGTCCGGGCCGCTTGATCCAACAGCACCGCCGAACCAAAGTATGACATGCTGGTAAGCAGTATGACTTGTATCGCCCACAACTCACTTGTGTTCTACTCGTGCATATAACATCTACGCATAAAACCAGGCTCGGATGCCATTGTTGGGGAACATAGTAATTTCAAAAAAAAATCCTACGCACACGCAAGATCATGGTGATGCATAGCAACGAGAGGGGAGAGTGTTGTCTACGTACCCTCGTAGACCGAAAGCGGAAGCGTTAGCACAACGCGGTTGATGTAGTCCTACGTCTTCACGATCCGACCGATCCAAGTACCGAACACACGGCACCTCCGAGTTCAGCACACGTTCAGCTCGATGACATCCCGCGAACTCCGATCCAGCAGAGCTTTACGGGAGAGTTCCGTCAGCACGACAGCATGATGATGGTGATGATGTTGCTACCAATGCAAGGCTTCGCCTAAGCACCGCTACGATATGACCGAGGTGGAATATGGTGGAGGGGGGCACCGCACACGGCTGGGAGAGATCAACAGATCAACTTGTGTCTTGGGGTGCCCCCCTGCCCCGTATATAAAGGAGCAAGGGAGGAGGAGGCCGACCCTAGGAGGGGCGTGCCAAGGGAGTAGGATTCCTACTCCTAGTAGGAGTAGGTTTCCTCCTTCCTAGTCCAACTGGGAGAAGGGGGTAAAGGAGGGGAGGGGAGAAGGAAGGGAGAGGGGGGCCGCGCCCCAAACCCCTTGTCCAATTCGGACTGGGCTTGGGAGGGGCGCGCGCCACCTCCTGGCTGCTGCCTCTCCTTTCCCACTAAGGCCCATTAAGGCCCAATACTTCTTCCCCATATTCCCGTAACTCCCCGGTACTCCGAAAAATAATCGAATCACTCGGAACCTTTCCGATGTCCGAATATAGTCGTCCAATATATCGATCTTTACGTCTCGACCATTTCGAGACTCCTCGTCATGTCCCTGATCTCGTCTGGGACTCCGAACTACTTTCGGTACATCAAATCACATAAACTCATAATACCGATCGTCACCGAACGTTAAGCATGCGGACCCTACGGGTTCGAGAACTATGTAGACATGACCGAGACACGTCTCCGTTCAATAAGCAATAGCGGAACCTGGATACTCATATTGGCTCCCACATATTCTACGAAGATCTTTATCGGTCAAACCGCATAACAACATACGTTGTTCCCTTTGTCATCGGTAGGTTACTTGCCCGAGATTCGATCGTCGGTATCTCAATACCTAGTTCAATCTCGTTACCGGCAAGTCTCTTTACTCGTTCCGTAATGCATCATCCTGCAACTAACTCATTAGTCACATTGCTTGCAAGGCTTATAGTGATGTGCATTACCGAGAGGGCCCAGAGATACATCTCCGACAATCGAAGTGACAAATCCTAATCTCGAAATACGCCAACTCAACAAGTACCTCCGGAGACACCTGTAGAGCACCTTTATAATCACCCAGTTACGTTGTGACGTTTGGTAGCACACAAAGTGTTCCTCCGGTAAACGGGAGTTGCATAATCTCATAGTCATAGGAACATGTATAAGTCATGAAGAAAGCAATAGCAACATACTAAACGGTCAAGTGCTAAGCTAACGGAATGGGTCAAGTCAATCACATCATTCTCCTAATGATGTGATCCCGTTAATCAAATGACAACTCATGTCCATGGCTAGGAAACTCAACCATCTTCGATTAACGAGCTAGTCAAGTAGAGGCATACTAGTGACACTATGTTTGTCTATGTATTCACACATGTATTATGTTTCCGGTTAATACAATTCTAGCATGAATAATAAACATTTATCATGATATGAGGAAATAAATAATAACTTTATTATTGCCTCTAGGGCATATTTCCTTCTCCTGCACCTCCTCCCCCATCTCCCCCGCATGCTTCTCCTGCAGCACTGGCCAACTCGTTAGCGGCAGCCCGACAACTCCCCACGGACACAACTCCAGCTCCCTGTGGTCACCATTGTAGCATCACGTGGACACGGTTCCAGCACGCCACAGACATCATTGCAGCATCCCCCATGCAAGAAATCCATCTCGCCACAGTCACTGTTGCAGCATCATGCAGACGCGGTTCCAACACGCCATACACACCGTTTGTGCGTGCAAGAAAATCTAGCTCGTCGCGACCATCATTGCAGCTTGCCGCGGTCACTGTTATATCATCATGCAGACATGGTTTCAACATGGCACAAACATTGTTGCGGCATCATGCGTGCAAGAATCCAGCTCGACACAACCATCATTGCAGCTCGCCGTGGTGGCGGTCGTCGCATCTAGCCATAGGCATCGTTCCACCGAACCATGATCTCGATTGCAGCTCCCAAACTCGCGGTTCTAGCATCCCTACTGTCGCATAGCACCGGTCGCGGACGAGGTCGTCATCGCGATTGCAGCTTGCCCCGCAGCCGTTTCCAGCACACCAAGTAGCCCGTTCCAGCAAACTCCGTGTTCGGTTGCAAGCCAAAAAAATGTCACCATCATAGAAATTCTCGTGTCGGCGGCTCCAGCAAAAATGATGACCAGTTGCAGCAGCTCAAATCGCCGGTCGCAGCTCCTAGTGCCGACAACGGCTCGCCGCTTGTCGTCCCAGCCCCGGCTTGAAGCAAAAAGAAGAAGAGGAGGGGTGGGAAATCACTTAATTTGTAATAATCTTAAAAATAATTGATAAATTTGCACTCCCTCCAATTCATAGTTCAAAACTACGACGCTTATTAGTCGGACGTAGTAATACAATTGAAATTAGTTAATATGATCCGGTGGCATCAAAGTTACTAACTGTCAGTGAGCAGACGAGTCCCAGACTGTGCTCACGCCAGTGTGCCGCCGGCGATGCTCCGCCTCCAAAATCACCTCCATTTCGCCCTCCGCGCCAGCTCACACCTCCACGAATCCTCCCTCCACCGGACTCGTCTCCTCTCCACCGTCGTCGCTACCTCCACACCCTCAGCCCAATTCGTGGCCGCGGACTACCTCATCGGCTCCTTTGGTATCGATCCAGCCCAAGCCCTCAAGGATTCGAAATACCTCTCATGTCTCAAGTCACCCGCCTGTTGGGGAACGTAGTAATTTCAAAAAAATTCCTCCGCACACGCAAGATCATGGTGATGCATAGCAACGAGAGGGGAGAGTGTTGTCCACGTACCCTCGTAGACCGAAAGCGGAAGCGTTAGCACAACGCGGTTGATGTAGTCGTACGTCTTCACGATCCGACCGATCAAGTACCAAACGCACGGCACCTCCGAGTTCAGCACACGTTCAGCCCGATGACGTCCCTCGAACTCCGATCCAGCCGAGTGTTGAGGAGAGTTTCGTCAGCACGACGGCGTGGTGATGATGATGATGTTCTACCGACGCAGGGCTTCGCCTAAGCACCGCTACAGTATTATCGAGGTGGACTATGGTGGAGGGGGCACCGCACACGGCTAAAAGATCAAACGATCAATTGTTGTGTCTAGGGTGCCCCCCTGCCCCCGTATATAAAGGAGCAAGGGGGGGAGGTGCGGCCGGCCAGGAGGAGGCGCGCCAGGATGAGTCCTACTCCCACCGGGAGTAGGACTCCCTGTTGGAAATATGCCCTAGAGGCAATAATAAAATGGTTATTATTGTATTTCCTTGTTCATGATAATTGTCTATTGTTCATGCTATAATTGTATTAACTGGAAACCTTAATACATGTGTGAATACATAGACCACAACATGTCCCTAGTGAGCCTCTAGTTGACTAGCTCGTTGATCAACAGATAGTCATGGTTTCCTGACTATAGACATTGGATGTCATTGATAACGGGATCACATCATTAGGAGAATGATGTGATGGACAAGACCCAATCCTAAGCATAGCACAAGATCGTGTAGTTCGTTTGCTAGAGCTTTTCCAAATGTCAAGTATCATTTCCTTAGACCATGAGATTGTGCAACTCCCGGATACCATAGGAGTGCTTTGGGTGTGCCAAACATCACAACGTAACTGGGTGGCTATAAAGGTGCACTACGGGTATCTCCAAAAGTGTCTGTTGGGTTGGCACGAATCGAGACTGGGATTTGTCACTCCGTATGACGGAGAGGTATCTCTGGGCCCACTCAGTAATGCAACATCATAATGAGCTCAATGTGACCAAGTGTTTGGTCACGGGATCATGCATTACGGTACGAGTAAATGACTTGCCGGTAACGAGATTGAACAAGGTATTGGGATACCTACGATCGAATCTCGGGCAAGTAACGTACCGATTGACAAAGGGAATTGTATACGGGATTGATTGAATCCTCGACATCGTGGTTCATCCGATGAGATCATCGTGGAGCATGTGGGAGCCAACATGGGCATCCAGATCCCGCTGTTGGTTATTGACCGGAGAAATGTCTCGGTCATGTCTACATGTCTCCCGAACCCGTAGGGTCTACACACTTAAGGTTCGGTGACGCTAGAGTTGTAGAGATATTAGTATGCGGTTAACCGAAAGTTTTTCGGAGTCCCGGATGAGATCCCGGACGTCATGAGGAGTTCCGGAATGGTCCGGAGGTAAAGATTTATATATGGGAAGTCCTATTTTGGAACCGGGAAATGTTCGGGATTTTTCGGTATTGTACCGGGAAGGTTCTAGAAGGTTCCGAAGTGGGGCCCACCTGCATGGGGGGACCCACATGAACGTGGGTAGTGGGGGCAAGGCCCCACACCCCTGGTCAAGGCGCACCAAGATCCCACCTTAGAAGGAATAAGATCATATCCCGAAGGGATAATATCAAGATCCCTAAAAAAGGGGGATAACAATCGGTGGGGAAGGGAAATGATGGGATTTCTTTCCCCCACCTTTGCCAACGCCCCAATGGACTTGGAGGGCAAGAAACCAGCCCCCTCCACCCCTATATATAGTGGGGAGGCGCATGGGAGCAGCACCCCAAGCCCTGGCGCCTCCCTCCCTCCCGTGACACCCCAAGCCCTGGCGCATGGGAACACCACCACGCCGTCGTGCTGCTGGATCTCCATCAACTTCTCCTCCCCCCTTGCTGGATCAAGAAGGAGGAGACGTCCCCGCTCCGTACCTGTGTTGAAAGCGGAGGTGCCGTCCGTTCGGCGCTAGGATCATCGGTGATTTGGATCACGACGAGTACGACTCCATCAACCCCGTTCTCTTGAACGCTTCCGCTCGCGATCTACAAGGGTATGTAGATGCACTCCTCCCCTCTCGTTGCTAGCATCTCCTAGATTGATCTTGGTGACACATAGGAAAATTTTGAATTTCTGCTACGTTCCCCAACAGTGGTATCAGAGCCAGGTCTATGCATAGATTCTATGCACGAGTAGAACACAAAGTAGTTGTGGGCGATGATTTGTTCAATTTGCTTACCGTTACTAGTCTTATCTTGATTCAGCGGCATTGTGGGATGAAGCGGCCCGGAACGACCTTACACGTACTCTTACGTGAGACAGGTTCCACCGACTGACATGCACTTGATGCATAAGGTGGCTAGCGGGTTTCTGTCTCTCCCACTTTAGTTGGATCGGATTCGATGAAAAGGGTCCTTATGAAGGGTAAATAGAAATTGGCATATCACCGTTGTGGCTTTTGCGTAGGTAAGAAACGTTCTTGCTAGAAACCCATAGCAGCCACGTAAAACATGCAACAACAATTAGAGGACGTCTAACTTGTTTTTGCAGGGTATGCTATGTGATGTGATATGGCCAAAAGGATGTGATGAATTATATATGTGATGTATGAGATTGATCATGTTCTTGTAATAGGAATCACGACTTGCATGTCGATGAGTATGACAACCGGTAGGAGCCATAGGAGTTGTCTTAATTTATTGTATGACCTGCGTGTCAATGAAAACGCCATGTAATTACTTTACTTTATTGCTAACCGTTAGCCATAGTAGTAGAAGTAATAGTTGGTGAGACAACTTCATGAAGACACGATGATGGAGATCATGGTGTCATGCCGGTGACGAAGGTGATCATGCCGCGCCTCGAAGATGGAGATCAAAGGCGCAAGATGATATTGGCCATATCATGTCACTTTATGATTTGCATGTGATGTTTGTCATGTTTACATCTTATTTGCTTAGAACGACGGTAGCATAAATAAGATGATCCCTCACTAAAATTTCAAGAGATGTGTTCCCCCTAACTGTGCACCGTTGCGAAGGTTCGTTGTTTCGAAGCACCACGTGATGATCGGGTGTGATAGATTCTAACGTTCGCATACAACGGGTGTTGACGAGCCTAGCATGTACAGACATGGCCTCGGAACACAAGCAAAACACTTAGGTTGACTTGACGAGCCTAGCATGTACAAACATGGCCTCGGAACACAAGAGACCGAAAGGTCGAACATGAGTAGTATAGTAGATACGATCAACATGGAGATGTTCACCGATGATGACTAGTCCGTCTCACGTGATGATCGGACACGGCGTAGTCGATTCGGATCATGTATCACTTAGATGACTAGAGGGATGTCTATCTAAGTGGGAGTTCATTAAATAATCAGATGAACTTAATTATCATGAACATAGTCAAAAGGTCTTTGCAAATAATGTCGTAGCTTACGCTTTTGTTCTACTAAGATATGTTCCTAGAGAAAATTTAGTTGAAAGTTGATAGTAGCAATTATGCGGACTGGGTCCGTAAACTGAGGATTGTCCTCATTGCTGCACAGAAGGCTTATGTCCTTAATGCACCGCTCGGTGTGCTGAACCTCGAGCGTCGTCTGTAGATGTTGCGAAACATCTGACATACACGTTTTGATGACTACGTGATAGTTCAGTGTGTGATGCTAACGGTTTAAAATTGTGGCACCAAAGACGGTTTTGAAACGTCGCAGAACATATGAGATGTTCCAAAGACTGAAATTGGGATTTCAGACTAGTGCCCACGTCAAGAGGTATGAGACCTCTGACAAGTTTCTTAAGCCTGCAAACTAAGGGAGAAAAGCTCAATCGTTGAGCATGTGCTCAGATTGTCTGAGTACTACAATCACTTGAATCGAGTGGGAGTTAATCTTCCAGATGAGATAGTGATGGTTCTCCATAGTCACTGCCACCAAGCTATTAGAGCTTCGTGATGAACTATAACAAATCAGGGATAGATATGATGATCCTTGAGCTATTCGCGATGTTTGACACCACGAAAGTAGAAATCAAGTAGGAGCATCAATTGTTGATGGTTAGTAAAACCACTAGTTTCAAGAAGGGCAAGGGAAAGAAGGGATACTTCATGAAACGGCAAATCAGTTGCTGCTCTAGTGAAGAAACCCAAGGTTGAACCCAAACCCGAGACTAAATGCTTCTGTAATGAGGGGAACGGTCACTGAAGCAGAACTACCCTAGATACTTGGTAGATGAGAAGGTAGGCAAGGTCGACAGAAGTATATTGGATATACATTATATTAATGTGTACTTTACTAGTACTCCTAGTAGCACCAGGGTATTAGATACCGGTTCGGTTGCTAAGTGTTGGTAACTCGAAATAAAAGGCTACGGAATAAACGGAGACTATCTAAAGGTGAGATGACGATATGTGTTGGAAGTGTTTCCAAGGTTGATGTGATCAAGCATCGCATGCTCCCTCTACCATCGAGATTGGTGTTAAACCTAAATAATTGTTATTTGGTGTTTGCGTTGAGCATAGACATGATTGGATCATGTTTATAGCAATACGGTTATTCATTAAAGGAGAATAAACGTTACTCTGTCTATTTGAATAATACCTTCAATGGTCTTGCACCTAAAATGAATGGTTTATTGAATCTCGATCGTAGTGATACACATGTTCATGCCAAAAGATATAAGATAGTAATGATAGTACCACATACTTGTGGCACTGCCACTTGAGTCATATTGGTATAAAACGCATGAAGAAGCTCCATGTTGATGGATCTTTGGACTCACTCGTTTTTGAAAAGACTGAGACATGCGAACCATGTCTATTAGTATATATGCATGAAGAAAGTCCATGCAGATGGATCATTTGGACTCACTTGATTTTGAATCACTTGAGACATGCAAATCATACCACATGGGCAAGATGACTGAAAGGCCTCGTTTTCAGTAAGATGGAACAAGAGAGCAACTTGTTGGAAGTAATACATTTGATGTGTGCAGTCCAATGAGTGCTGAGGCACGCAGTGGATATCGTTATGTTCTTACTTCACAGATGATTTGAGTAGATGCTGAGAATATTTACTTGATGAAACACAAGTCTGAATTATTGAAAGGTTCAAGTAATTTCAGAGTGAAGTTGAAGATCGTCGTGACAAGAGGATAAAATGTCTGTGATATGATCATAGAGATGAATATCTGAGTTACGAGTTTGGCACACAATTAAGAAATTGTGGAAATTGTTTCACAACTAATACCGCCTGGAACACCATATTGTGATGGTGTGTTCGAACATCATAACTGCACCCTATTGGATATGGTGCATACCATGATGTCTCTTATCGAATTACAACTATCGTTTATGGGTTAGGCATTAGAGACAACCGCGTTCACTTTAAATAGGGCACCACGCAATTCCATTGAGACGACACTGTATGAACTATGGTTTAGAGAAACCTAAGCTGTCATTTCTTAAAAGTTTGGGGCTGCGACACTTATGTGGAAAAGTTTCAGGCTAATAAGCTCGAACCCAAAGCGGATAAATGCATCTTCTTAGAATACCCAAAATAGTTGGGTATACCTCCTATTTCAGATCTGGAAGCAAAAGTGATTGTTTCTAGAAACGGGTCCTTTCTCGAGGAAAAGTTTCTCTCGAAAGAATTAAGTGGGAGGATGGTGGAGACTTGATGAGGTCATTGAACCGTCACTTCAACTAATGTGTAGCAGGGCACAAGAAGTTGTTCCTGTGGCTCCTCCACCAATTGAAGTGGAAGCTTATGATAGTGATCATGAAACTTCAGATCAAGTCACTACCAAACCTCATAGGACGACAAGGATGCGTACTACTTCAGAGTGGTACGTAATCCTGTCTTGGAAGTCATGTTATTGGACAACGATGAACCTATGAGCTGTGGAGAAGTGATGGTGGGCCCGGATTCCGACGAATGGCTCGAGGCCATAAAATCCGAGAGAGGATCCATGTATAAAAACAAAGTGTAGACTTTGGAAGAACTACTTGATGGACGTAAGGCTGTTGGGTGCAGATGGATTTTAAAAGGAAGACAGACAATGATGGTAAGTGTCACCATTAAGAAAGCTCGACTTGTCATTAAGATGTTTTCCGGCAAGTTCAAGGAGTTGACTGCGATGAGACTTTCTCACTCGTAGCGATGCTAAGAGTCTGTTGGAATTATATTTAGCAGTTACTGCATTATTTATGAAATCTTGCAGATAGGATGTCAAAACATTGTTTCCTCGACGATTTTCTTGAGGAAAGGTTGTATGTGATACAACCAGAAGGTTTTGTCAATCCTGAAAGATGCTAACAAGTATGCAAAGCTCCAGCAATCCTTCTAAGGATTGGAGTAAGCATCTCGGAGTTGGAATGTACGCTTTGATGAGATGATCAAAGATTTTGGGTTTTTACAAAGTTTATGAGAAACTTGTATTTCCAAAGAAGTGAGTGGGAGCACTATAGAATTTTTGATGAGTATATGTTGTTGACATATTGTTGATCGAAAATGATGTAGAATTTCTGGAAAGCATCCGGGGTTATTTGGAAAGTGTTTTTCAATGGAAAACCTGGATTAAGCTACTTGAACATTGAGCATCAAGATCTATAAGGATAGATCAAAACGCTTAATAGTACTTTCAAATGAATGCATACCGTGACAGGATTTTGAAGGACTTCAAAATAGATCAGCAAAAAGAAGGAGTTCTTGGCTGTCTTACCAGGTGTGAGTATTGAGTGAGACTCAAGACCTGACCACGGCAGAAGAGAGAGCAAGGACGAAGGTCGTCCCCTATGCTTTAGACGTAGGCTCTACAGTATGCTATGCTGTGTACCGCACCTGAAGTGTGCCTTGCCATGAATTAGTCAAGGGGTACAAGAGTGATCCAGGAATGGATCACATGACAGCAGTCGAACTTATCCTTAGTATCTAGTGGACTAAGGAATTTTCTCGATTATGGAGGTGGTAAAAGAGTTCATCGTAAAGGGTTACGTCGATGCAAACTTTGACACTAATCCGGATGACTCTGAGTAGTAAACCGGATTCGTATAGTAGAGCAGTTATTTGGAATAGCTCCAAGTAGCGCGTGGTAGGTACATCTACAAGATGACATAGAGATTTGTGAAGCACACACGGATCTGAAAGGTTCAGACCCGTTGACTAATAACCTCTCTCACAAGCGAGATATGAACAAACCCCATGGGTGTTGGATTCATTACAATCACATAGTGGTGTGAACTAGATTATTGACTCTAGTGCAAGTGGGAAACTGTTGGAAACATGCCCTAGAGGCAATAATAAAATGGTTATTATTGTATTTCCTTGTTCATGACGATTGTGTGTTGTTCATGCTATAATTGTATTAACTGGAAACCGTAATACATGTGTGAATACATAGACCACAACATGTCCCTAGTGAGCCTCTAGTTGACTAGCTCGTTGATCAACATATAGTCATGGTTTCCTGACTATGGACATTGGCTGTCATTGATAACGGGATCACATCATTAGGAGAATGATGTGATGGACAAGACCCAATCCTAAGCATAGCACAAGATCGTGTAGTTCGTTTGCTACAGCTTTTCCAAATGTCAAGTATCATTTCCTTAGACCATGAGATTGTGCAACTCCCAGATACCATAGGAGTGCTTTGGGTGTGCCAAACGTCACAACGTAACTAGGTGGCTATAAAGGTGCACTACGGGTATCTCCGAAAGTGTCTGTTGGGTTGGCACGAATCGAGACTGGGATTTGTCACTCCATATGACGGAGAGGTATCTCTGGGCCCACTCGGTAATGCATCATCATAATGAGCTCAATGTGACCAAGTGTTTGGTCACGGGATCATGCATTACGGTACGAGTAAAATGACTTGCCGGTAACGAGATTGAACAAGGTATTGGGATACCGACGATCGAATCTCGGGCAAGTAACGTACCGATTGACAAAGGGAATTGTATACGGGATTGATTGAATCCTCGACATCATGGTTCATCCGATGAGATCATCGTGGAGCATGTGGGAGCCAACATGGGTATCCAGATCCCGCTGTTGGTTATTGACCGGAGAAATGTCTCGGTCATGTCTACATGTCTCCCGAACCCATAGGGTCTACACACTTAAGGTTCGGTGACGCTAGAGTTGTAGAGATATTAGTATGCGGTTAACCGAAAGTTTTTCGGAGTCCCGGATGAGATCCCGAACGTCACGAGGAGTTCCGGAATGGTCCGGAGGTAAAGATTTATATATGGGAAGTCCTATTTTGGCCACGGGAAAATGTTCGGGATTTTTCGGTATTGTACCGGGAAGGTTCTAGAAGGTTCCGAAGTGGGGCCCACCTGCATGGGGGGACCCACATGAACGTGGGTAGTGGGGGCAAGGCCCCACACCCCTGGTCAAGGCGCACCAAGATCCCACCTTAGAAGGAATAAGATCATATCCCGAAGGGATAAGATCAAGATCCCTAAAAAAGGTGGATAACAATCGGTGGGGAAGGGAAATGATGGGATTTCTTTCCCCCACCTTTGCCAACGCCCCAATGGACTTGGAGGGCAAGAAACCAGCCCCCTCCACCCCTATATATAGTGGGGAGGCGCATGGGAGCAGCACCCCAAGCCCTGGCGCCTCCCTCCCTCCCGTGACACCTCTTCCTCCCCGCTTGCGCTTGGCGAAGCCCTGCCGGGATCCCGCTACTTCCACCACCACGCCGTCGTGCTGCTGGATCTCCATCAACTTCTCCTCTCCCCTTGCTGGATCAAGAAGGCGGAGACGTCCCCGCTCCGTACATGTGTTGAACGCGGAGGTGCCGTCCGTTCGGCGCTAGGATCATCGGTGATTTGGATCACGACGAGTACGACTCCATCAACCCCGTTCTCTTGAACGCTTCCGCTCGCGATCTACAAGGGTATGTAGATGCACTCCTCCCCTCTTGTTGCTAGCATCTCCTAGATTGATCTTGGTGACACGTAGGAAAATTTTGAATTTCTGCTACGTTCCCCAACACTCCCTCCCTTCCTTGTTGGACTAGGAGAGGTGAGGGAAGGAGAGAGGGGGAAAGGAAAGGGGGGGCGCCGCCCCCTCCTTGTCCAATTTGGACTTGGGGGGGAGGAGCGCGCGGCTGCCCCTTGGCCGCCTCTCCTCTTCCACCAATTGGGCCCATGAGGCCCAATAGCCTCCGGGGGGTTCCGGTAACCCCCCCGGTACTCCGGTATATATCCGATAACCCCCGGAACCATTCCGGTGTCCGAATATAGTCATCCAATATATAAATCTTCATGTCTCGACCATTTCGAGACTCCTCGTCATGTCCGTGATCACATCCGGGACTCCGAACAACCTTCGGTACATCAAAACATATAAACTCATAATATAACTGTCATCGAAACGTTAAGCATGCGGACCCTACGGGTTCGAGAACTATGTAGACATGACCGAGACACGTCTCCGGTCAATAAACAATAGCGGAACCTGGATGCTCATATTGGCTCCCATGTATTCTACGAAGATCTTTATCGGTCAGACCGCATAACAACATACGTTGTTCCCTTTGTCATCGGTATGTTACTTGCCCGAGATTCGATCGTCGGTATCTCAATACCTAGTTCAATCTCGTTACCGGCAAGTCTCTTTACTCGTTCCATAATACATCATCCCACAACTAACTCATTAGTTGCAATGCTTGCAAGGCTTATGTGCATTACCGAGAGGGCCCAGAGATATCTCTCCGACAATCGGAGTGACAAATCCTAATCTCGAAATACGCCAACCCAACAAGTACCTTTGGAGACACCTGTAGAGCACCTTTATAATCACCCAGTTACGTTGTGACGTTTGGTAGCACACAAAGTGTTCCTCCGGTAAACGGGAGTTGCATAATCTCATAGTCATAGGAACATGTATAAGTCATGAAGAAAGCAATAACAACATACTAAACGATCGAGTGCTATGCTAACGGAATGGGTCAAGTCAATCACATCATTCTCCTAATGATGTGATCCCGTTAATCAAATGACAACTCATGTCTATGGCTAGGAAACATAACCATCTTTGGTCAACGAGCTAGTCAAGTAGAGGCATACTAGTGACACTCTGTTTGTCTATGTATTCACACAAGTATTATGTTTCCGGTTAATACAATTCTAGCATGAATAATAAACATTTATCAGGATATAAGGAAATAAATAATAACTTTATTATTGCCTCTAGGGCATATTTCCTTCTGTCTCCCACTTGCACTAGAGTCAATAATCTAGATTACACAGTAATGATTCTAACACCCATGGAGCCTTGGTGTTGATCATGTTTTGCTCATGAAAGAGTCTTAGTCAACGGGTCTGCAACATTTAGATCCGTATGTATCTTGCTAATTTCTATGTCTCCCACCTGGACTAAATCCCGGATGGAATTGAAGCGTCTCTTGATGTGCTTGGTTCTCTTGTGAAATGTGGATTCCTTCGCCAAGGCAATTGCACCAGTATTGTCACAAAAGATTTTCATTGGACCCGATGCACTAGGTATGACACCTAGGTCGGATATGAACTCCTTCATCCAGACTCCTTCATTTGCTGCTTCCGAAGCAGCTATGTATTCCGCTTCACACGTAGATCCTGCCACAACGCTTTGTTTAGAACTGCGCCAACTGACAGCTCCACCGTTCAATGTAAACACGTATCCGGTTTGCGATTTAGAATCGTCCGGATCAGTGTCAAAGCTTGCATCAACGTAACCATTTACGATGAGCTCTTTGTCACCGCCATAAACGAGAAACATATCCTTAGTCCTTTTCAGGTATTTCAGGATGTTCTTGACTACTGTCCAGTGATCCACTCCTGGATTACTTTGGTACCTCCCTGCTAGACTTATAGCAAGGCACACATCAGGTCTGGTACACAACATTGCATACATGATAGAGCCTATGGCTGAAGCATAGGGAACATCTTTCATTTTCTCTCTATCTTCTGCAGTGGTCGGGCATTGAGTCTTACTCAACTTCACACCTTGTAACACAGGCAAGAACCCTTTCTTTGCTTGATCCATTTTGAACTTCTTCAAAACTTTGTCAAGGTATGTGCTTTATGAAAGTCCAATTAAGCGTCTTGATCTATCTCTATAGATCTTGATGCCCAATATATACGCAGCTTCACCGAGGTCTTTCATTGAAAAACTCTTATTCAAGTATCCCTTTATGTTATTCAGAAATTCTATATCATTTCCAATCAGCAATATGTCATCCACATATAATATTAGAAATGCTACAGAGCTCCCACTCACTTTCTTGTAAATACAGGCTTCTCCAAAAGTCTGTACAAAACCAAATGCTTTGATCACACTATCAAAGCGTCTATTCCAACTCCGAGATGCTTGCACCAGTCCATAAATGGATCGCTGGAACTTGCACACTTTGTTAGCTCCCTTTGGATCGACAAAACCTTCCGGTTGCATCATATACAACTCTTCTTCCAGAAATCCATTCAGGAATGCAGTTTTGACATCCATTTGCCAAATTTCATAATCATAAAATGCGGCAATTGCTAACATGATTCGGACAGACTTAAGCATCGCTATGGGTGAGAAGGTCTCATTGTAGTCAATCCCTTGAACTTGTCGAAAACCTTTTGCAACAAGTCGAGCTTTATAGACAGTAACATTATCGTCAGCGTCAGTCTTCTTCTTGAAGATCCATTTATTCTCAATGGCTTGCCGATCATCGGGCAAGTCAACCAAAGTCCACACTTTGTTCTCATACATGGATCCCATCTTAGATTTCATGGCCTCAAGCCATTTTGCGGAATCTGGGCTCACCATCGCTTCATAGTTTGTAGGTTCGTCATGGTCTAGTAACAGAACCTCCAGAACAGGATTACCGTACCACTCTGGTGCGGATCTTACTCTGGTTGACCTACGAGGTTCAGTAACAACTTGATCTGAAGTTCCATGATCATCATCATTAACTTCCTCACTAATTGGTGTAGGCATCGCGGAAACCGGTTTCTGCGATGAACTACTTTCCAATAAGGGAGCAGGTACAATTACCTCATCAAGTTCTACTTTCCTCCCACTCACTTCTTTCGAGAGAAACTCCTTCTTTAGAAAGATTCCGAATTTAGCAACAAAAGTCTTGCCTTCGGATCTGTGATAGAAGGTGTACCCAACAGTCTCCTTTGGGTATCCTATGAAGACACATTTCTCCGATTTGGGTTCGAGCTTATCAGGTTGAAGTTTTTTCACATAAGCATCGCAGCCCCAAACTTTAAGAAACGACAACTTTGGTTTCTTGCCAAACCACAGTTCATAAGGCGTCGTCTCAATGGATTTTGATGGTGCCCTATTTAACGTGAATGCGGCCGTCTCTAAAGCATAACCCCAAAACGATAGTGGTAAATCAGTAAGAGACATCATAGATCGCACCATATCTAGTAGAGTACGATTACGACGTTCGGACACACCATTACGCTGTGGTGTTCCGGGTGGCGTGAGTTGCGAAACTATTCCACATTGTTTCAAATGAAGACCAAACTCATAACTCCAATATTCTCCTCCATGATCAGATCGTAGAAACTTTATTTTCTTGTTACGATGATTTTCAACTTCACTCTAAAATTCTTTGAACTTTTCAAATGTTTCAGACTTATGTTTCATTAAGTAGATATACCCATATCTGCTTAAATCATCTATGAAGGTGAGAAAATAACGATATCCGCCACGAGCCTCAACATTCATCGGACCACATACATCTGTATGTATGATTTCCAACAAATCTGTTGCTCTCTCCATAGTTCCGGAGAACGGTGTTTTAGTCATCTTGCCCATGAGGCACAGTTCGCAAGTACCAAGTGATTCATAATCAAGTGGTTCCAAAAGTCCATCAGTATGGAGTTTCTTCATGCGCTTTACACCGATATGACCTAAACAGCAGTGCCACAAATAAGTTGCACTATCATTATCAACTCTGCATCTTTTGGCTTCAATACTATGAATATGTGTATCACTACTATCGAGATTCAACAAAAATAGACCACTCTTCAAGGGCGCATGACCATAAAAGATATTATTCATATAAATAGATTAACCATTATTCTCTGATTTAAATGAATAACCGTCTCGCATCAAACAAGATCCAGATATATTGTTCATGCTTAATGCTGGCACCAAATAACAATTATTTAGGTCTAAAACTAATCCCGAAGGTAGATGTAGAGGTAGCGTGCCGACCGCGATTACATCGACTTTGGAACCATTTCCCACGCGCATCGTCACCTCGTCCTTAGCCAATCTTCGCTTAATCCGTAGCCCCTGTTTCGAGTTGCAAATATTAGCAACAGAACCAGTATCAAATACCCAGGTGTTACTGCGAGCATTAGTAAGGTGCACATCAATAACATGTATATCACATATACCTTTGTTCACCTTGCCATCCTTCTTATCTGCCAAATACTTGGGGCAGTTCCGCTTCCAGTGACCAGTCTGCTTGCAGTAGAAGCACTCAGTCTCAGGCTTCGGTCCAGACTTGGGTTTCTTCTCCTGAACAGCAACTTGCTTGTTGTTCTTCTTGAAGTTCCCCTTCTTCTTCCCTTTGCCCTTTTTCTTGAAACTAGTGGTCTTATTGACCATCAATACTTGATGCTCCTTTTTGATTTCTACCTCCGCAGCCTTTAGCATTGCGAAGAGCTCAGGAATCGTCTTATCCATCCCTTGCATGTTATAGTTCATCACGAAGCTCTTGTAGCTTGGTGGCAGTGATTGGAGAATTCTGTCAATGACGCTATCATCCGGAAGATTAACTCCCAGTTGAATCAAGTGATTGCAGTACCCAGACATCTTGAGTATATGCTCACTCACAGAACTATTCTCCTCCATCTTGCAGCTGTAGAACTTATTGGAGACTTCATATCTCTCAATCCGGGCATTTGCTTGAAATATTAACTTCAACTCTTGGAACATCTCATATGCTCCATGACGTTCAAAACATCGTTGAAGTCCCGGTTCTAAGCCGTAAAGCATGGCACACTGAACTATCGAGTAGTCATCAACACGTGACTGTCAGGCATTCACAATGTCTGCAGTTGCTGGCGCAGGTGGTACACCTAGCGGTGCTTCCAGGATGTAATTCTTCTGTGCAACAATGAGGATAATCCTCAAGTTACGGACCCAGTCCGTGTAATTGCTACCATCATCTTTCAACTTTGCTTTCTCAAGGAACGCATTAAAATTCAACGGAACAACAGCACGGGCCATCTATCTACAATCAACATAGACAAGCAAGATACTATCAGGTACTAAGTTCATGATAAATTTAAGTTCAATTAATCATATTACTTAAGAACTCCCACTTAGATAGACATCCCTCTAATCCTCTAAGTGATCACGTGATCCATATCAACTAAACCATGTCCGATATTCACGTGAGATGGAGTAATTTCAACGGTGAACATCATTATGTTGATCATATCTACTATATGATTCACGCTCGACCTTTCGGTCTCCGTGTTCCGAGGCCATATCTGTTATATGCTAGGCTCGTCAAGCTTAACCTGAGTATTTCGCATGTGCAACTGTTTTGCACCCGTTGTATTTGTACGTAGAGCCTATCACAACCGATCATCACGTGGTGTCTCAGCACGAAGAACTTTCGCAATGGTGCGTACTCAGGGAGAACACTTATACTTTGATAATTTAGTGAGGGATCATCTTATAATGCTACCGTCAATCAAAGCAAGATAAGATGCATAAAAGATAAACATCACATGCAATCAATATAAGTGATATGATATGGCCATCATCATCTTGTGCTTGTGATCTCCATCTCCGAAGCACCGTCATGATCACCATCGTCACCGACGCGACACCTTGATCTTCATCATAGTATCATTGTCGTCTCGCCAATCTTATGCTTCTACGACTATCGCTACCGCTTAGTGATAAAGTAAAGCATTACAGGGCGATTGCATTGCATACAATAAAGCGACAACCATATGGCTCCTGCCAGTTGCCGATAACTCGGTTACAAAACATGATCATCTCATACAATAAAATTTAGCATCATGTCTTGACCATATCACATCACAACATGCCATGCAAAAACAAGTTAGACGTCCTCTACTTTGTTGTTGCAAATTTTACGTGGCCGCTACGGGCTTAGCAAGAACCATTCTTACCTACGCATCAAAACCACAACGATAGTTTGTCAAGTTGGTGCTGTTTTAACCTTCGCAAGGACCGGGCGTAGCCACACTCGGTTCAACTAAAGTTGGAGAAACTGACACCCGCCAGCCACCTGTGTGCAAAGCACGTCGGTAGAACCAGTCTCGCGTAAGCGTACGCGTAATGTCAGTCCGGGCCGCTTCATCCAACAATACCGCCAAACCAAAGTATGACATGCTGGTAAGCAGTATGACTTATATCGCCCACAACTCACTTGTGTTCTACTCGTGCATATAACATCAACGCATAAAACTAGGCTCGGATGCCACTGTTGGGGAACGTAGTAATTTCAAAAAAATTCCTACGCACACGTAAGATCATGGTGATGCATAGCAACGAGAGGGGAGAGTGTTGTCCACGTACCCTCGTAGACCGAAAGCGGAAGCGTTAGCACAACGCGGTTGATGTAGTCGTACGTCTTCACGATCCGACCGATCAAGTACCGAATGCACGGCACCTCCGAGTTCAGCACACGTTCAGCCCGATGACGTCCCTCGAACTCCGATCCAGCCGAGTGTTGAGGGAGAGTTTCGTCAGCATGACGGCGTGGTGACGATGATGATGATCTACCGACGCAGGGCTTCGCCTAAGCACCGCTACAGTATTATCGAGGTGGACTATGGTGGAGGGGGGCACCGCACATGGCTAAAAGATCAAACGATCAATTGTTGTGTCTAGGGTGCCCCCTGCCCCCGTATATAAAGGAGCAATGGGGGGAGGTGCGGCCGGGCAGGAGGAGGCGCGCCAGGAGGAGTCCTACTCCCACCGGGAGTAGGACTCCCTCCCTTCCTTGTTGGACTAGGAGAGGAGAGGGAAGGAGAGAGGGGGAAAGGAAAGGGGGGGGGGCGCCGCCCCCCTCCTTGTCTAATCCGGACTTGGGGGTAGGGGCGCGCGGCTGCCCCTTGGCCGCCTCTCCTCTTCCACCAATTGGGCCCATGAGGCCCAATAGCCTCCGGGGGGTTCCGGTAACCCCCCGGTACTCCGGTATATATCCGATAACCCCCGGAACCATTCCGGTGTCCGAATATAGTCATCCAATATATCAATCTTCATGTCTCGACCATTTCGAGACTCCTCGTCATGTCCGTGATCACATCCGGGACTCTGAACAACCTTCGGTACATCAAAACATATAAACTCATAATATAACTGTCATCGAAACGTTAAGCGTGCGGACCCTACGGGTTCGAGAACTATGTAGACATGACCGAGACACGTCTCCGGTCAATAACCAATAGCAGAACCTGGATGCTCATATTGGCTCCCACATATTCTACGAAGACCTTTATCGGTCAGACCGCATAACAACATACGTTGTTCCCTTTGTCATCGGTATGTTACTTGCCCGAGATTCGATCGTCGGTATCTCAATACCTAGTTCAATCTCGTTACCGGCAAGTCACTTTACTCGTTCCGTAATACATCATCCCACAAGTAACTCATTAGTTGCAATGCTTGCAAGGCTTAAGTGATGTGCATTACCGAGAGGGCCCAGAGATACCTCTCCAACAATCGGAGTGACAAATCCTAATCTCGAAATACGCCAACCCAACAAGTACCTTTGGAGACACCTGTAGAGCACCTTTATAATCACCCAGTTACGTTGTGACGTTTGGTAGCACACAAAGTGTTCCTCCGGTAAACGGGAGTTGCATAATCTCATAGTCATAGGAACATGTATAAGTCATGAAGAAAGCAATAGCAACATACTAAACGATCGAGTGCTAAGCTAACGGAATGGGTCAAGTCAATCACATCATTGTCCTAATGATGTGATCCCGTTAATCAAATGACAACTCATGTCTATGGCTAGGAAACATAACCATCTTTGATCAACGAGCTAGTCAAGTAGAGGCATACTAGTGACACTCTGTTTGTCTATGTATTCACACAAGTATTACATTTCCAGTTAATACAATTCTAGCATGAATAATAAACATTTATCATGATATAAGGAAATAAATAATAACTTTATTATTGCCTCTAGGGCATATTTCCTTCACCGCCAGCCCAACACCGTCTGCGCATTCCTCGCAAACGCGAGCCTCACCAAATCTAACATTGCGGCGACGGTTGCCATGGATCCGCGGTTCCTCTGCTCCAGTGTGGACAAAACCCTAGCCACCCCACGTCGCGCAGCTCCGGGACATCGGCCACTCCACTTCCCAGATCTCCCGCCTTGTTGCCCTCCTCCCGGTTATCTTTCTCCAACCCGCCCAAATCCCCATCCTCAAATTCTTGATCTCCTTGTTTTGCTCCTATGACAAGGTAGAACCCGCCCTCAAGAGGAAGCACTATCTCCTCAACCACAACTTAGAGAAGGTGGTCAAGCCCAATATTGAGTCCTTGCAGCAGTGCAGCCTAAGTGTGTGAAATTGCTAAGCTCCATGGGGGCACCGGCAGACTACTCATTATGGAGCCAGATGATACGTCTCCAACGTATCTATAATTTTTTTATTATTCCATGCTATTATATTATCAATCTTGGATGTTTTATATACATTTACAAGCAACTTTATATCATTTTTTGGGACTAACCTATTAACTTAGTGCCCAGTGTCAGTTGCTGTTTTTTGCTTGTTTTTGACTTTGCAGAATATCAGTACCAAACGAAGTCCAAATGCCATGAAACATTTTTTCTGGCAATAAGAGACCCTGGAAACTCCGGGAGGGAACGAGAAGACGAAGGAGTGGCCCACTAGGCACCAGGGCGCGCCAGGGACCTCTGGCACGCCCTGGTACCTAGTGGGCCCCACAAGCCTCCGTTTGACCTAACTCCGCCTCTATAACTACTCTAAAATTAGAAAATCTACCAGGGAGTCCACGAAATACTTTTTCCACCGCCGCAAGTTCCAGAACCACGAGATCCCATCTAGGGGCCTTTTTCGGCACCCTGCCGGAGGGGGAAACGATCACAGAGGGGTTCTTCATCATCCTTGCTGCCCCTCCGATGATGCGTGAGTAGTTTACCATGGACCTATGGGTCCATAGTTAGTAGCTAGATAGCTTCTTCTCTCTTTTTGATCTTCAATACAATGTTCTCCTCAGTGTTCTTGGAGATCTATTTGATGTAATGACTTTTTGCGGTGTGTTTGTTGGGATCCAATGAATTGTGAGTTTATGATCAGATCTACCCATGAATATTATTTGAGTTTTCTCTGAACTTTTTTATGCGTGATTGTTATAGCCCGGCGTTTCTTCTTTGATTTATTGGTTTGGTTTGGCCAATTAGATTGATTTATCTTGCCATGGAAGAGGTGCTTTGTGATGGGTTCGATCTTGCGGTGCTCAATCCCAGTGACAGAAAGGGACATGACACGCATGTATCGTTGCTATTAAGGGTAACAAGATGGGGTTTATTCATACATAAGTTTATCTTGTCCACATCATGTCATGTTGCTTAACACATTCCCTCGTTTTTCATGAACTTAATACGCTAGATGCATGCTGGATAGCGGTTGATGTGTGGAGCAATAATACTAGATGTAGAATCATTTCGGTCTACTAATCTTGGACGTGATGCCTATATACACGATCATTGCCTTGGATATCGTCATAATTATTTGTTTTTCGGTCATTTGCCCAATAGTAATTTGTCTATCCATTGTATGCTATTTTTGTGAGAGAGGCCTCTAGTGAAAATCATGGCTCCCGATTCTATTTTCTATCACATCTTAAAACCAAAATATCTTGCTGCAATTATTTTATTTATCTTATTTTGTATTTTTTCAGATAGATCGATCAAAACCTATACAATTTAATCTTGCTCATAACCGTTGAGGGATTGACAACCCCTCTATGCATTGGGTTGCAAGTATTTGTTGTTTGTGTGCAGGTGTTGTTTACATAGTGTTGCTTGGTTCTCCTACTAGATTGATAACCTTGGTTTCATAACTAAGGGAAATACTTATCTCTACTGTACTGCATCATCCTCTCCTCTTCGAGGAAATCCCAACGCAGCTCACAAGTAGCACCAGACCATGTGAAAGAAATGGTGACCCATGTAGAGAAGCTCGGCATGAGGCGTTATTCAGGGATGTTCAAGAATGCTTTGGAGACCGTCTGCAACATCAGGCCCGAGAATATTACTTCAAAAATGGCCTGCTTGAAGAGGGCTCTTGGCCGCTCCGAAGCTGTGCTGGCGGTGTGCAAGTTGCCAAGCATTCTACTTATGTCAGAGAGGAGGCTGAGCCACAAGTTGGAGTTCCTGAGGATGGAATTTGGGTTGGAGCCTTCATACACCGCACACGGGCTGGCAATTCTCGCATATGACTTGGAGAAGCGTGTAATGCCCCGGCACTATGTCATAGAAGTTCTGGAGGTAAAGGATCTAGTGAAGAAAGACATTGACTTGTACATTGTGTTTGCTTACACAGAGAAGAAATTTGTAGGGAAATACATTGACCGTTATAGTGAGCGTGTTCTAGGGCTCGCAGACGCTTATGCTGCTGCTTGTGCAGGTAAAATTCCCGAAATCCAACCGTGAGAGCTTGAAGCGAAAATGTTGAAGGTCAATTCTCTGCTTTAGAAGCTAGCATATGTTGATACAATAGCACTTCTGACAAGCTTTATAGTGATATGATAACTCATAGTGGTTGCTGAGCTTATATATGTTGATGTTGCTGAAGCGATTGGATGATTTGCTTTTGGTGGACTATTGTTCTTTTCTTGGGTTTTAACCTTATTAATATTGCTTTCTTCTTGTTTAAGCCTTGCATAAAGGAGTATATGCACACCCTTATCATTGTTGTACTCCCATTAATGCTACTAGGTATGTATGTCTTATCTTACTTGGTAAGTATAATCCTTTCTACTTAGTTGGAAGTCCTGGTTACACCATAATTCCATGTTGATATCATTGCAAGAGAATAATGGAGTCGCATAGACTGCAGTCAACATATCTACTACTATAGCAAAAGAGCTCGTGCGTTGCAACGGGAGAAAAAGATACCACATGCCCGTGAACCAAATAATCATGAGTCAAGAAACCAATAGATCCATGTTCTTTATTTCAACATGACATCCCATCTTGTTGCCATTTGTCCGTCATCGGATTCTCGCATATGATGATCATAGTTCTTACAGAACCACAACACGCTTGAATGTGGTCAATCGTAAGCCGTCTCTCTCGTGGCATAAGATGAGGTTTTTCTCTTGCTACATTTATTTTGTCTGTAATTTGTTTGTGCGCCATTGATTAAGGTTGCACTCTAAAAAGCATTTTAAAAATGGTTAAGAGATAAAAATAACATCATATTCGGATTCTACACATTTTTAGTCAAATTTCATATATAACATATTAAAATTGGAGTTATGGTTTAAAAGATATGGATATTTCAAAAAAACATTTGTTCTACGTAGACTCCAGGTTAATTAGCATAAAAGACATGATATTTTCAGTACAAACGCAAAAAACGATTCAATTTGTCACTTAAAAGTGAACTGCGGGTTGATTACCCAAAAGTGCAGGGGGTTTTGTGTAAAATCCAAAAAACTTTTCGTTTTGCCACTTAAAATAGGACTGCAGGTTGAATATAAAAAACACAGGGACTTTTCTACAAAAATACCAACAACGTATGACCAGAAGCAGGAGGTGCTTTATTATTAGGTAAAGATTAACTGTAGTGACCTCAGTCTCGTTTTTTTAACTGTCATTCATCAAGCACTTTCTATGTTGTTTGTCATCAACTCGCCATGGTGTAACTAATGACAACTTCCTACAATTCACTTTTTTGTGCAATAAGATTTCATTTACCTTATTGAGCCGTCATTTTTTGGATTGCAATATTGCTACATAGTCTTTGTATAGTTCATTGCAATTGTGCAACAGTTTGTTGCAATGGGGTAGGTGTCATGCATGTACAATGGATTCAAATTTCCCCTTTGTTTAACGCTTGCAGGTAGTAATTCTTCTTATAAACGATGTATTTCCTGGAAAGCGGCAATGTGTGTTTTCTCAATACCTGTACCTGTTGTATATATCTTTGTGTTGTGTATTCCTGTGCAGTTTTTTTAGAACGAAGGCTCGCGAAGAGCCCGACTTTGAATTAACAAGGCCATCAACCGGCTAGGATTACAAACTCTGGATTACAACCTGGAAACAAACCAAATAGAAAGAAGAGAAAAAATGGCAAGATACAATGGCGCCGGGAGCAGCTCACATGCCAGACATACAACAAACTATAACAAGATCAACAAGAGGCACCTAGCTTGAAGATGACAAGGCCTCTTGCTCGCGCGAAGCCTAGGAGAAGGGAAATGCCGGCGAAGGAGAGGAAGATTAGATGACCGAAAGGGCAACCGTTGCCACAACACCTGGGACCTGACGAAAACACCACCATCCAGATCCATCGTCGAAGAAGGCCCCTGCCTCCTCGCCTGGCTCGAAAGGCGCTGCACCGTCGATGAATGGACACGTTCACCCTAGAACCTGGATGAGTGGCACCGATGGCAGCCACATTATTGGGACCAGGCAGACCCGTCCTGCTGTTGACTTCTCACCTAGAGCAGAACATCATAGAAAACCAAGGACCCAGGCATGCAAGAGGAGAGCTGACAAAATGAACTAAAGAACAGCTGTTGGAAATATGCCCTAGAGGCAATAATAAAATGGTTAGTATTATATTTCCTTGTTCATGATAATTGTCTATTGTTCATGCTATAATTGTGTTATCCGGAAATCGTAATACATGTGTGAATACATAGACCACAACGTGTCCCTAGTAAGCCTCTAGTTGACTAGCTCGTTGATCAACAAATAGTCATGGTTTCCTGACTATGGACATTGGATGTCATTGATAACGGGATCACATCATTAGGAGAATGATGTGATGGACAAGACCCAATCCTAAGCATAGCACAAAGATCGTGTAGTTCGTTTGCTAGAGCTTTTCCAATTGTCAAGTATCATTTCCTTAGACCATGAGATTGTGCAACTCCCGGATACCGTAGGAGTCCTTTGAGTGTGCCAAACGTCACAACGTAACTGGGTGGCTATAAAGGTGCACTACGGGTATCTCCAAAAGTGTCTGTTGGGTTGGCACGAATCGAGACTGGGATTTGTCACTCCGTTTGACGGAGAGGTATCTCTGGACCCACTCGGTAATGCATCATCATAATGAGCTCAAAGTGACCAAGTGGTTGGTCACGGGATCATGCATTACAGTACGAGTAAAGTGACTTGCCGGTAACAAGATTGAACGAGGTATTGGGATACCGACGATCGAATCTCGGGCAAGTAACGTACCGATTGACAAAGGGAATTGTATACGGGATTGATTGAATCCTCGACATCGTGGTTCATCTGATGAGATCATCATGGAACATGTGGGAGCCAACATGGGTATCCAGATCCCGTTGTTGGTTATTGACCGGAGAGTCGTCTCGGTCATGTCTGCATGTCTCCCGAATCCGTAGGGTCTACACACTTAAGGTTCGGTGACGCTAGGGTTGTAGAGATATTAGTATGCGGAAACCCGAAAGTTGTTCGGAGTCCCGGATGGGATCCCGGACGTCACGAGGAGTTCCAGAATGGTCCGGAGGTGAAGAATTATATATAGGAAGTCCAGTTTCGGCCACCGGGAAAGTTTCAGGGGTTATCGGTATTGTACCGGGACCACCGGAAGGGTCCCGGGGGTCCACCGGGTGGGGCCACCTATCCCGGAGGGCCCCATGGGCTGAAGTGGGGAGGGGAACCAGCCACTGGTGGGCTGGTGCGCCCCCCTTGGGCCTCCCCTGCGCCTAGGGTTGGAAACCCTGGGGGTGGGGGGGCGCCCCACTTGGCTTGGGGGCAAGCCACCCCCTTGGCCGCCGCCCCCTTGGAGATGGGATCTCCCAGGGCCAGCGCCCCCAGGGACCCTATATATAGTGGGGGGAGGGAGGGCAGCAGTACCCTAGCCCCTGGCGCCTCCCTCTCCCTCCCGTGACACCTCTCCCTCCCGCTTGCGCTTGGCGAAGCCCTGCCGGGATCCCCGCTACTTCCGCCACCACGCTGTCGTGCTGCTGGATCTCCATCAACCTCTCCTTTCCCCTTGCTGGATCAAGAAGGAGGAGACGTCGCTGCTCCGTACGTGTGTTGAACGCGGAGGTGTCGTCCATTCGGCGCTCGGTCATCGGTGATTTGGATCACGACGAGTACGACTCCATCAACCCCATTCACTTGAACGCTTCCGCTCGCGATCTACAAGGGTATGTAGATGCACTCATCTCTCTCGTTGCTAGATGACTCCATAGATTGATCTTGGTGATGCGTAGAAAATTTTAAATTTCTGCTACGATCCCCAACAGTGGCATCATGAGCCAGGCCTATGCGTAGTTTCTATGCACGAGTAGAACACAAACTTGTTGTGGGCGTAGATGTTGTCAATTTTCTTGCCACTACTAGTCTTATCTTGTTTCGGCGGCGTTGTGGGATGAAGCGGCCCGGACCGACCTTACACGTACGCTTACGTGAGACAGGTTCCACCGACTGACATGCACTAGTTGCATAAGGTGGCTAGCGGGTGTCTGTCTCTCCCACTTTAGTCGGAACGGATTCGATGAAAAGGGTCCTTATGAAGGGTAAATAGAAATTGGCATATCACGTTGTGGTTTTACGTAGGTAAGAAACGTTCTTGCTAGAAACCTATATAAGCCACGTAAAAACATGCAACAACAATTAGAGGACGTCTAACTTGTTTTTGCAGCATATGCCTTGTGATGTGATATGGCCAAAAGGATGTGATGAATGAGATATATGTGGTGTACGAGATTGATCATGTTCTTGTAATAGGAATCACGACTTGCATGTCAATGAGTATGACAACCGGCAGGAGCCATAGGAGTTGTCTTTATTTTTTGTATGACCTGCGAGTCATTGAATAACGCCATGTAAATTACTTTACTTTATTGCTAAACACGTTAGCCATAGAAGTAGAAGTAATCGTTGGCGTGACAACTTCATGAAGACACGATGATGGAGATCATGGTGTCATGACGGTGACGAAGATGATCATGGCGCCCCGAAGATGGAGATCAAAAGGAGCAAAATGATATTGGCCATATCATGTCACTATTTGATTGCATGTGATGTTTATCATGTTTTACATCTTATTTGCTTAGAACGACGGTAGCTTAAATAAGATGATCCCTCGCAATAATTTCAAGAAAGTGTCCCCCCTAACTGTGCACCGTTGCGAAGGTTCGTTGTTTCGAAGCACCACGTGATGATCGGGTGTGATAGATTCTAACGTTCGAATACAACGGGTGTAAGCCAGATTTACACACGCAATACACTTAGGTTGACTTGACGAGCCTAGCATGTACAAGACATGGCCTCGGAACACGGAAGACCGAAAGGTTGAGCATGAGTCGTATAGAAAATACGATCAACATGAAGATGTTCACCGATGTTGACTAGTCCGTCTCACGTGATGATCGGACACGGCCTAGTTGACTCGGATCATGTTTCACTTAGATGACTGGAGGGATGTCTATCTGAGTGGGAGTTCATTGAATAATTTGATTAGATGAACTTAATTATCATGAACTTAGTCTAAAATCTTTACAATATGTCTTGTAGATCAAATGGCCCACATTGCCCTCAACTTCAACGCGTTCCTAGAGAAAACCAAGCTGAAAGATGATGGCAGCAACTATACGGACTGGGTCCGGAACCTGAGGATCATCCTCATAGCTGCCAAGAAAGATTATGTCCTAGAAGCACCGCTAGGTGAAGCACCCATCCCAGAGAACCAGGACGTTATGAACGCTTGGCAGTCACGTGCTGATGATTACTCCCTCGTTCAGTGCGGCATGCTTTACAGCTTAGAACCGGGGCTCCAAAAGCGTTTTGAGCAACACGGAGCATATGAGATGTTCGAAGAGCTGAAAATGGTTTTCCAAGCTCATGCCCGGGTCGAGAGATATGAAGTCTCCGACAAGTTGTTCAGTTGTAAGATGGAGGAAAACAGTTCTGTCAGTGAGCACATACTCAAAATGTCTGGGTTGCACAACCGCTTGACTCAGCTGGGAGTTAATCTCCCGGATGACGCGGTCATTGACAGAATCCTTCAGTCGCTTCCACCAAGCTACAAGAGCTTTGTGATGAACTTCAATATGCAGGGGATGGAAAAGACTATTCCTAAGGTATATTCAATGCTGAAATCAGCGGAGGTGGAGATCAGAAAGGAACATCAAGTGTTGATGGTGAATAAAACCACTAAGTTCAAGAAAGGCAAGGGTAAGAAGAACTTCAAGAAGGACGGCAAGGGAGTTGCCGCGCCCGGTAAGCCAGTTGCCGGGAAGAAGCTAAGGAATGGACCCAAGCCTGAGACTGAGTGCTTTTATTGCAAGGGAAGTGGTCACTGGAAGCGGAACTGCCCCAAATACTTAGCGGACAAGAAGGCCGGCAACACCAAAGGTATATGTGATATACATGTAATTGATGTGTACCTTACCAGTACTCGTAGTAGCTCCTGGGTATTTGATACCGGTGCGGTTGCTCATATTTGTAACTCAAAACAGGAGCTGTGGAATAAACGGAGACTGGCGAAGGACGAGGTGACGATGCGCGTCGGGAATGGTTCCAAGGTCGATGTGATCGCCGTCGGCATGCTACCTCTGCATTTACCTACGGGATTAGTTTTAAACCTCAATAATTGTTATTTAGTGCCAGCTTTGAGCATGAACATTGTATCAGGGTCTCGTTTAATGCGAGATGGCTACTCATTTAAATCCGAGAATAATGGTTGTTCTATTTATATGAGAGATATGTTTTATGGTCATGCCCCGCTGGTCAATGGTTTATTCTTAATGAATCTCGAACGTGATGTTACACATATTCATAGTGTGAATACCAAAAGATGTAAAGTTGATAACGATAGTCCCACATACTTGTGGCACTGCCGCCTTGGTCACATTGGTGTCAAGCGCATGAAGAAGCTCCATGCAGATGGACTTTTGGAGTCTCTTGATTACGAATCATTTGACATGTGCGAACCATGCCTCATGGGTAAGATGACCAAGACTCCGTTCTCCGGAACAATGGAGCGAGCAACCAACTTATTGGAAATCATACGTACCGATGTGTGCGGTCCAATGAGTGTTGAGGCTCGTGGTGGCTATCGTTATGTTCTCACTCTCACTGATGACTTAAGTAGATATGGGTATGTCTACCTAATGAAACACAAGTCTGAGACCTTTGAAAAGTTCAAGGAATTTCAGAGTGAGGTTGAGAATCAACGTGACAGGAAAATAAAGTTCTTACGATCAGATCATGGAGGGGAATATTTGAGTCACGAATTTGGCACACACTTAAGGAAATGTGGAATAGTTTCACAACTCACGCCGCCTGGAACACCTCAGCGAAATGCTGTGTCCGAACGTCGTAATCACACTCTATTGGATATGGTGCGATCTATGATGTCTCTTACCGATCTACCGCTCTCATTTTGGGGCTATGCTTTAGAGACTGCCGCATTCACTTTAAATAGGGCTCCGTCGAAATCCGTTGAGACGACACCGTATGAATTATGGTTTGGGAAGAAACCTAAGCTGTCGTTTCTAAAAGTTTGGGGATGCGATGCTTATGTCAAGAAACTTCAACCTGAAAAGCTCGAACCCAAGTCGGAAAAATGCGTCTTCATAGGATACCCTAAGGAAACCATTGGGTATACCTTCTACCTCAGATCCGAAGGCAAGATCTTTGTTGCCAAGAACGGGTCCTTTCTGGAGAAAGAGTTTCTCTCGAAAGAAGTGAGTGGGAGGAAAGTGGAACTTGATGAGGTGATAGTCACCCCTTCCGAACCGGAAAGTAGTGCAGCGCGGGAAGATGTTCCTGTGGTGCCTGCACCGACTGGGGAGGAAGTTAATGATGATGATCATGAAGCTTCAGATCAAGTTACTGCTGAACTTCGTAGGTCCACAAGGACACGTTCCGCACTAGAGTGGTACGGCAACCCTGTCCTGGAAATCATGTTGTTAGACAACGGTGAACCTTCGAACTATGAAGAAGCAATGGCGGGCCCAGATTCCGACAAATGGCTAGAAGCCATGAAATCCGAGATAGGATCCATGTATGAAAACGAAGTATGGACTTTGACTGACTTGCCCGATGATGGGCGAGCGATAGAAAACAAATGGATCTTTAAGAAGAAGACAGACGCGGATGGTAATGTGACCATCTATAAGGCTCGACTTGTCGCTAAGGGTTATCGACAAGTTCAAGGGGTTGACTACGATGAGACTTTCTCACCCGTAGCGAAGCTGAAGTCTGTCCGAATCATGTTAGCAATTGTCGCATTCTATGATTATGAGATATGGCAAATGGACATCAAAACGGCATTCCTAACGGCTTTCTTAAGGAAGAATTGTATATGATGCAGCCGGAAGGTTTTGTCGATCCTAAGAATGCTAACAAGGTATGCAAGCTCCAGCGCTCCATCTATGGGCTGGTGCAAGCATCTCGGAGTTGGAACATTCGATTTGATGAGATGATCAAAGCGTTTGGGTTTACACAGACTTATGGAGAAGCCTGTGTTTACAAGAAAGTGAGTGGGAGCTCTGTAGCATTTCTCATATTATATGTGGATGACATACTATTGATGGGAAATGATATAGAATTCTTGGAAAGTATAAAGGCCTACTTGAATAAGTGTTTTCAATGAAGGACCTTGGAGAAGCTGCTTATATATTAGGCATCAAGATCTATAGAGATAGATCAAGACGCCTCATTGGTCTTTCACAGAGTACGTACCTTGACAAGATATTGAAGAAGTTCAATATGGATCAGTCCAAGAAGGGGTTCTTGCCTGTATTGCAAGGTGTGCAATTGAGCACGGCTCAATGCCCGACCACGGCAGAAGATAGAGAAAAGATGAGTGTCATCCCCTATGCCTCGGCCATAGGGTCTATTATGTATGCCATGCTGTGTACCAGACCTGATGTAAACCTTGCCGCAAGTTTGGTAGGAAGGTACCAAAGTAATCCCGGCATGGAACACTGGACAGCGGTCAAGAATATCCTGAAGTACCTGAAAAGGACTAAGGATATGTTTCTCATATATGGAGGTGACGAAGAGCTCGTCGTAAAGGGTTACGTCGACGCTAGCTTCGACACAGATCTGGATGACTCTAAGTCACAAACCGGATACGTGTATATTTTGAATGGAGGGGCAGTAAGCTGGTGCAGTTGCAAGCAAAGCGTCGTGGCGGGATCTACATGTGAAGCGGAGTACATGGCAGCCTCAGAGGCAGCACAGGAAGCAATCTGGATAAAGGAGTTCATTACCGACCTAGGGGTGATTCCCAATGCGTCGGGCCCGATGACTCTCTTCTGTGACAACACTGGAGCTATTGCCCTTGCCAAGGAGCCCAGGTTTCACAGGAAGACCAGGCATATCAAGCGTCGCTTCAACTCCATTCGTGAAAATGTTCAAAATGGAGACATAGATATTTGTAAAGTACATACGGACCTGAATGTAGCAGATCCGTTGACTAAACCTCTCCCTAGAGCAAAACATGATCAACACCAGAACTCTATGGGTGTTCGATTCATCACAATGTAACTAGATTATTGACTCTAGTGCAAGTGGGAGACTGTTGGAAATATGCCCTAGAGGCAATAATAAAATGGTTATTATTATATTTCCTTGTTCATGATAATTGTCTATTGTTCATGCTATAATTGTGTTATCTGGAAATCGTAATACATGTGTGAATACATAGACCACAACGTGTCCCTAGTAAGCCTCTAGTTGACTAGCTTGTTGATCAACAGATAGTCATGGTTTCCTGACTATGGACATTGGATGTCATTGATAACGGGATCACATCATTAGGAGAATGATGTGATGGACAAGACCCAATCCTAAGCATAGCACAAAGATCGTGTAGTTCGTTTGCTAGAGCTTTTCCAATTGTCAAGTATCATTTCCTTAGACCATGAGATTGTGCAACTCCCGGATACCGTAGGAGTGCTTTGGGTTTGCCAAACGTCACAACGTAACTGGGTGGCTATAAAGGTGCACTACGGGTATCTCCGAAAGTGTCTGTTGGGTTGGCACGAATCGAGACTGGGATTTGTCACTCCGTTTGACGGAGAGGTATCTCTGGGCCCACTCGGTAATGCATCATCATAATGAGCTCAAAGTGACCAAGTGGTTGGTCACGGGATCATGCATTACGGTACGAGTAAAGTGACTTGCCGGTAACGAGATTGAACAAGGTATTGGGATACCGACGATCGAATCTCGGGCAAGTAACGTACCGATTGACAAAGGGAATTGTATACGGGATTGATTGAATCCTCGACATCGTGGTTCATCCGATGAGATCATCGTGGAACATGTGGGAGCCAACATGGGTATCCAGATCCCGCTGTTGGTTATTGACCGGAGAGTCGTCTCGGTCATGTCTGCATGTCTCCCGAACCCGTAGGGTCTACACACTTAAGGTTCAGTGACGCTAGGGTTGTAGAGATATTAGTATGCGGAAATCCGAAAGTTGTTCGGAGTCCCGGATGAGATCCCGGACGTCACGAGGAGTTCCGGAATGGTCCGGAGGTGAAGAATTATATATAGGAAGTCCAGTTTCGGCCACCGGGAAAGTTTCGGGGGTTATCGGTATTGTACCGGGACCACCGGAAGGGTCCCGGGGGTCCACCGGGTGGGGCCACCTATCCCGGAGGGCCCCATGGGCTGAAGTGGGGAGGGGAACCAGCCATTGGTGGGCTGGTGCGCCCCCCTTGGGCCTCCCCTGCGCCTAGGGTTGGAAACCCTCGGGGTGGGGGGGGGCGCCCCACTTGGCTTGGGGGGCAAGCCACCCCCTTGGCCGCCGCCCCCCTGAAGATGGGATCTCCCAGGGCCGGCGCCCCCCAGGGACCCTATATATAGTGGGGGGAGGGAGGGCAGCAGTACCCTAGCCCCTGGTGCCTCCCTCTCCCTCCCGTGACACCTCTCCCTCCCGCTTGCGCTTGGCGAAGCCCTGCCGGAATCCCCGCTACTTCCACCACCACGCCGTCGTGCTGCTGGATCTCCATCAACCTCTCCTTTCCCCTTGCTGGATCAAGAAGGAGGAGACGTCGCTGCTCCGTACGCGTGTTGAGCGCGGAGGTGCCGTCCGTTCGGCGCTCGGTCATCGGTGATTTGGATCACGACGAGTACGACTCCATCAACCCCGTTCACTTGAACGCTTCCGCTCGCGATCTACAAGGGTATGTAGATGCACTCATCTCTCTCGTTGCTAGATGACTCCATAGATTGATCTTGGTGATGCGTAGAAAATTTTAAATTTCTGCTACGATCCCCAACAACAGCAGCCAGGGCCGGGCCAGTATCAAATTGAGGAGCTTCTGCACATCCGGGTCGTTGGAGTGACACTGCCGGAGGGAATCCCTATCCCCCCTCTCTAGTAGCCACGGGCACTAGAGTAGGATCACTACAACCACACAGTGAGCACTCAAAGATGGCCCGAACCAGGGGGACACCACCACCGCTGGAGTATGCAGCTGCCGCCGACACCAACCGCACACATCATAGCGAAGTCCAACTTCCCACCTTGCTCCCAAAGCAGCGCCTTCAAGAAGGATACGACGCCAAGGGCGTTGCCGCCGCCCAACAGCGTTGGGGTTTTCACCCGGGAGGCACAAGGGGGAAGGGCGGGGAAGATATACCTGACAGACGCCTCCAGGGAGGTGCGCGGCGCCCGCGGGCGTCACCGTCGTCACAGCCAGCAGGCTGGCTAGGGATTTCTCCTGTCTATATTCCCGTCACTGCTCCCACCCGGCGGAGAACCGGCATCCAGGATGGAGCAGGCCAGAGCTAGGGGGGAGACTTGCTGAATCCGCAGCAGGGGGTGGAAGGCGGCCATATTTGAGGGCGCGAAGCCGAAGCCGCCGCCGCCACGCCCTGGTCCGCATCCACCGGATAGCTCGCCGTTCACACGGCCAAGGGCACCGGCCCGCACCTGCGCCACCATGTGCCGAGGATCCGGTGGCGCCAATCCAGCCGGAGCCGCCGCCCTGGGTCCCGAGGCCCCCCGCGAGCGGTGCGGGGCAGCAGGAGAGGCCCCGCCGCACCTTCATCAGCAGTGCCCCGGACAAGGCCGGCGGCTGCCTCAGGCGGCGGCGAGGGGAGGTCGAGAGAGGAGGAGAGAGCGGCGGGGCTAGGGTTTCGGCCTTCGTGTCGCCCAAGAGGGCGACGCGAGGGAGAGAGGGGGGGGGGGGACTGATCTGCCACTCCTGTGCAGTTCACCAAGAAATATCCTCCATATGATAACTGTTGTGAAGTCCCTGGGAGGTGGAGGAGCTGAACATAACCTACTGTGAGTAGGTGCAAAAATGGTGCGTGTCTGTATGGCGTTCAGTCGACATCAATCAGCGGCCAGCGGGTTATGGACAGTTGATCAGGAGAACCGTGGCTGATGAAGATGGTTATGGTTTCTGAGTATAATCTGTCATGTTACTCTGAAACATTGTAGGTTTTGGTGTCGAAATGTTGTGAGCTGTAAACTCTTTCCATGATTTTGTTGTCCAGGTAATGCATTAACTTGTGAATTGAGTTTGACGAAATACAATTTGACAAGGAACGCAAGATGATCAAGCAGCCATGGGGCTATGCCATCTTAGAGCACCAAGAGATTAGATTAAGCAGTATGGGTGGCTCATGGGTATTTAAAAATACTGTCCAATTTTCCGTGGATATATTTTTGCATGTACATAGTGAAGTAATAACCTGATAAGAGACGCTACAGCGCACGTCTCTAAGTCCGTAACACATGATGCCAAATATAATAAGGAAAATATTTAAAACTGATGTTAGAATTTGGACGCCGATAAATGCCACACGTGTGGGCGTTAGAGAGTCTGCCCACACATTTTGTGTGGTGTATAAGAGGAACAGCCCACACACCTACGTGTGGGCAAAACAAGTAATGCCCACACACCTCTTTTTTCCCCTCCCGATCCCTCTCACGCGCATGCGTGTGGGCGAAACCCTCTCACGCGCATGCGTGTGGGCGAAATAAATAACGCCCACACGTCCCGTACGTCAGGCCTCGTACCTCGTGGTCCCGCACGCCCCGCGTGACAGTCACCGCGCGTCCCGCAGTTGCCATGGTCCAGACCCTCGTCCATGTTCGTTTAACAACATTTGCCATGTCACTGAACTTCGGTTGCCATGCCGGACAACTACAGTTGCCATGCTTGCTCAACTGCAGTTGCCATGTATGGTCTGGTCTACTGCAGTTGCCATGATTTCAAAACTTTAGGAGTTGCCACCCACTAACACTAGGCAGTTGCCATGTAGTACTACAAAAAGGCATGGCAAAAAAACATGTTCGGGTAAAAGAGAGAGTTGCCATGTGCTCACAAGCACGCTAGGGCAGTTGCCATGTAAAGAGAAAGAGTTGCCATCTGCTTACGTGCACGCTGGGGCAGTTGCCATGTACCATGCAAAAACACATGGCAACTCGGATAAAAGAGAGTTGCCATCTGCTTACAAGCAAAGCTAGGCCAGTTGTCATGTACCCTGCAGAAACACATGGCAACTGCCAGCTTTGGGTGTGGGCGAGGAGACGAGCGTGTGAGCGAAGTGATAAACGCCCACACACTAGCCCCCTCTGCGTGCGTGAAAACTGGCGTGTGAACGAATTGCTAAACGCCCACACACCAACCCTCGTGTGGTGAAAAAGGACGTGTGGGCGACCGAATGAATGCCCACACACCAGCTTAGTCCTACGTGGCACTCAAAAACTGCTAAAACGCGCTAAGATTCGTGCAGAATTGGTTGGACGAGGATCTATGTGTGTGGATGAGTTGCCAGACGCCCACGCTTGTGGGCGTTAGCGTTTTCGTAGAATTTTAAGCATAGCAAAACGACTGTTTCTATGACAATTTTTTTTGTCGTGAGAATGACAGTTTTCTTTTCGCAAACACAACAAATCCTGACAAAAAATTGACACATGAAAACCGTTCATTATGCCCCTTTTCAAGAAATCTGTCGTTCCACCGACGGCCGAATTCACTGTTTTTACCCTTTTGCCATAATTTAGCACCATTTGACCCTGGAGCCACCGCCGCGCTTGTTGCCCTCTCGGACGCCGCCAGTCCGCCACTACCATGTTCCACTTCCAGTAACCCTATCCCCCAGTCCGGGAACCACCCTCTGAATCCCAGTAGCGCCTTTCGCCGCCGCGGCCGACGGAGCCCCCAGCTCGCTCGCCGGGCAGCTTATCTTCTCGCGGGTTAGTGACACTACATCTTGGGCCCTGGAGAGGCGGGAATTTTGTTTCGGCGGCGAGTCGGATCCAAAGCTCGATTCATTTCCGGATTTGAACTGCCCCGAGTCCCAGCACACAGCGAAATTCCGTGTCTGGATTCGGATTTGGATCTCCGTCGCCGACTGGAGCAGGCCCTCGGTTGGTTTGTCTTTCTTGCCTATATAAGTATCGCCGGAGCCCCGATGGAGGCCTGTATCGTAATAAAGAGTTTACGGCAGCTAGCTAGACATCCGACGAGTTTGTGCTCTCTCATCTTCAGAGCTTTGGCTGATCTGATGGGACTTTCCCCCAGTGTACTCGGCAAATTCAGAGGAGACCCGCCGCCCATGGAGAATATGGTGGGCAAATCGCCGGAGCCGGAGCCGGAGCTGCCACCGGATATGCTGTCGAGCATCTTTGCCCTCCTCGAGGTCCCTGACCTCGTGCGCGCAGGCTCTGTCTGCTCCTCCTGGCGCTCGGTGTACACCGGACTACGCCGTCAGCTTCGGCAGCACAAACAGCGCCAGACGCCTTGCCTCCTCTACAGCCTTGCCGGAGAGAACGCAGCTTGCCTCTACAGCCTTGCGGAAAAGAGGGCCTACAAGTTAACCCTCCCGGATCCACCGATCCGCAGTAGGTATCTGATTGGCTCTTCGCATGGTTGGCTGATCACTTCCGATGAGAGGTCCGAGCTGCAAATTGTAAATCCAATCACTGGTGAACAGATTGTTCTCCCGTCAGTGATTACTCTTGAGCAAGTCAAGCCGGTCTTTGACGATGAAGGTGCTATTCATAAGTATGAGTTGTGGGAGCCACGGTACACTGCACTTGCAGAATTCCTTGGTCACGAGCCCTCAGTTTATGCTCTCGATGAGCTCCGTGACTATCTCTACTTGAAGGCATATTTGTTTCCTGACCCGCAAACGGAAAGCTACATTGTGGTGCTCATTCATAATCCAGAATATCAGATTTCATTTGCAAGGGCAGGGGACTGTGGGTGGACCTTTCTGCCACCAGGTTGGAACTATCAAGAATGCATCTACAAGGATGGTATACTGTATGCAGTGACAAGAACTGGATCAATTGATGCTTTTGATCTCTCTGGTCCTACTGTCACAAGGAAGACGGTTCTGGGTGACATGAAGAATTATATTTGTGAGCACATATACATTGTTCAGGCACCGTGGGGCGATATGCTGCAAGTTTGGAGGGAACAGCCCACTGTAGATGGCGATGCTGGTTCAGAGAACATAAAGGAAACCAGCAAAATATTTGTATATAAGATTGATATGGCAGCAAAAAAGCTTGTGGAAATAAATGGCTTGCATGGCCATGTGTTGTTTCTTGGGCATAGCCAGACTCAGTGTCTCAGTGTGGAAGAATATCCGCAATTGAAGGCAAACTGTGTCTACTTCACCGATGATGTAAGATTTATTTCGTTGTATCAGAATAGTAAACGTGATGTAGGTGTTCTAAATTTGGAAAATGACACCAGGGAAGAAATTATACCTCAGATTTATTGCAGCTGGCCAAATCCCATATGGATAACACCCAGTCTTACAATGATGTACTCGGGATTGATGTAACTGTGTTCAATGCTATGACAATGGAGGCTTGTTCCATTTATATTATATTTATCAAAGCAATAATATAAATGTTTTTTGCCATATTTTATTTTATTTATGGAGAACTTTTATCATGTGTTAAATTACTGCCGCTGTCATGTGCAAAGTTGGAGCTTAGATGGCCTGACCCAAGGTCCTTGTGGAAATGTTAACGCAAATGTGTTGTACAAGGAAGATAGTTAGTGAACAGTCAAGTTTAGGATATTCAGGTACTTTGAGATGCTTAATTTGGTGGATCTGATGTGTCCTTTCACTCAATTCTTTCAAAAAAACTGTTCAAGCCAATAACATACCATTAGATACCATTGGAAAAGTAATACCTTGTCATTATGAGCATTAGATACATTAGTTTTCTACTGGTGATCAGCCAATAAGGACATCCTTATCTTTGAGTATATAGGACAGACCCAGTGCATAGAAGCTCCCACACAAGGTGGGGTCTGGGGAGGGATTATATGAACCTAGTCTTACCCCTGCAAAGTGCAATGCAGAGGCTGGTTCGAACCCAGGACCTCTTGGTTGAGTGCTCTGTAAAAAAATAAAATCGTCTACCTTTTAGGATTTTATTTGGTTTCCATATCAGTTGAATTCGTATGGTTGCCATCGTCGTCATTGTTATTCTTTGGAGATGGACGATCAAAAGCCTACAGATGTTTGTCGAGGTACTCTCCTTCCTAAAATTAGATTATGTTCCCTGCCCTTTTGATATAAATGTTCAGTATTGCATTTCGCACAAAACGTTCCTTCCAGCATGTTTTATTTTTGCTAGGCAAAATTTCAGTATTTAGGTATTGCAGAAGTGAGGTATGTCAAATTTTATTTGATTTTTAGGTTTTTGCTACAAGATCTGCTATTCGAAGCTGCACTAATGAAGAGTAAGATCTACTGTCTTTCTCTGTTTACAAACATATCTGTACGGATCCAAAGATATGGTTATACAGAGATATTTCTAGGTGCGAAAATAAAGTTTGCTTTGGCTTATTGTTTTAATTCCCAGGTTTTAGTGTTTCGTTTTTGGCATGTTCCAGTTATATGTTCAATTTTTCAAGATTTCTATGCACGTCTCTCTGATATTGCCATGAGTATGTATTGTATCATCATATTAGTTTTTAGACTAGAGTTATCTTTTTTCAAGTGGTTCTGCAATAATGCAGTCCTCCTATTGTAAAGTGGTATGTTGCACAATGCACACTGGATGCATGCCTGAGGACATGATTCATAATTGAAACAGTATCGACGTAAGTCTAGAAAAAAGTTTATATTACTCAAGAGATGGAAATGATCTGTAAGGCCGGGTGTTTCAGTGTTTTGCTGCCATATCATCTTCTTTTGTACTGTAGTTAGCTAAAGTTTGATATATTGGTGTTGATATTATGGTACCTCCTTGTCAGATGCAGATTTGTGTAATTCTTAACTTCCTATGAAGACTTGTTGAGGTTGGCTCCTTACCTTCCCTTTATTGGAAGAATTTTCCTCAGTAGTGAATTGGCCCGTTGTGGTTGCAGATCCCACCAGAGCAAGAACACACCACACAGGATTATAACGATTTCTTACTAACTGATTCAGATGAAATCGAATCAGCTTCATCTTTATTAGTTTTAGATGGAATTTTTCATCATTATTGTTCAAGCACCAGCAAAGTGATCTAGAAAATACCTCCTGAGAATAGTAAAAAAAACTATTTCGCAGATGCACCTGATGCAGATTGCCACTATGCACAAGTGGTCAGGCAGCTGAATAGGTTGTCAAGACCAGAGGAAATTTTGCTAAAGATCAACTTTGATGCTTCTTTTCTACTCCTCCACCCCATAATATAAGATTGTTTTGCAAGCTAAAACAGCTTGCAAAATCATCTTATATTGTGGGACGGAGGTAGTATAAAATAATAGAATGGCCAAACTTGCAATGGTGTCATGGCTTGCAAAGTCGCATTTTTTTTCAAGGATACGTCAAGCAGACGTATTGCGATCATAGATAGAAGATGCCAAGATGGCGGATTTTTACAACGTTACAACAGAACCCACGGCTGCACGAGCCCGAGACCGCATGCTAACTACTCGCTACCACTCAACCGATCTAACCTAGTTGGGAGTGAACTTGCCTCCCTCAGCAGGGCCACAGCCCTCCAGTTCTGTCCCTCCGCCTCGATCTGCCGGAGGGCCGTGCTGACAGATGGGGAAGCTCCGTTGAACACGATGTCGTTCCTATGTTTCCACACTGTCCATGCTTCCTTCCTCCTAGTCTTCTCGATGTGAAGGGAAGTCCACCATCGAATGAGTTCAGCCTCCGGCTCCGGAGTCCAGTGAGGCTTTCCCCAGTTGCCCATAATGGCGGACCATATTTGTCGAGCGAGAACACATCCAAGGAGTAGGTGATCGATCGTTTCTGGCTCCTGATCGCAGAATGGGCATGCCGCCGGATGTGGCAATAAACGTCGCTGCAATCTGTCCGCCGTCCAACATCTTTTCTGCGCCGCCAACCAGGAAAAGAATTTGCACGTTGCCGGTGCTCTGGACTTCCAAATCACCATTGCTCCTGCGGACTCAATACGTGCAGCAAAATGAGCTCGATAAGCTGACCGAGCCGAGAACAAGCCATCTCTTTCCCAAGACCAGACCACTTTGTCGTCAGTCCCGTCCGCTAGTTGGATATTCCGTAGTCGGTCGACCAATTGTATGAACTCTTGTAAGGCCTGGGTGTTCATGTTGGGCGACACATCGCGCCACCATTGTCTTGACTTAGCTTGCCTCATTGTCCTTATTTTTGTTGCGCTCTTTTTGATGACACCAAATAGGTTTGGCAGGATATCATGTATGCGTCCCTCTTGGAGCCACCAATCCGTCCATAATAAGACCGTGGATCCGTCCCCAATGGTGCACTTTGTGGCTGCTCTGTAAATGGCTAGCGAGTCCGAGGAGACTTGGATGTTGAATTCTGCCCATGGTCTAGCCGGGTCCGTCCTTGCAAGCCACAGCCATCTTGCTCATAGCGAGATATTAAGCAGGCGCAGATTGGGCACTCCCAAACCCCCAAACTCCTTCGGCGAGCAAACTTTGTCCCAGGCGACCAAACAATGCCCTCCATGCACGTCCCGGCGACCCTTCCACATAAAACCTCTGCAAATTTTGTTGGCAGCTTCTATCGTTTTGACGGGCAGGTCCAGCGCCATCATGGCGTGTATTGGCATCGATGTCAGGGTGGTCTTCACTAGTTCCAATCGCCCGGCACGGTACATCAGTCTCGCTTGCCAAGCTGGTAGTCTGTCCGCCATCTTGTCCACCAGGAATTGTAGTTGACTCGCTGTGATCTTCCTTAGTCCGAGTGGCAGGCCAAGGTATCTACATGGCCACCCCAACACTGGGCAACCCAACTCGGCAGCTATGATGCCGATCTGCTCATCGGTGCACCTAATCGGGTGCGCAGAACACTTCCCTAGGTTCGTGTGCAGGCCTGATGCCTTCCCGAAGTCTTGCAGAAGAAGGCTACATGCCCGGATACTTTGGGCCTCCGGCCTGATAAAGGTGACCACATCATCCGCGAAGATCGAGGTGCGGTTCCTCAGACCCGTCGGAGTGAGTGGTGCTAGAACTCCAGACTCCGCGGCGTGGTTGAGTAGGGCGTGGAGGCAGCTCATAACCATGACAAAGAGTAGTGGGGAAACTGGGTCTCCCTGCCGGAATCCACACTTGTTGTAAATAACCTTGCCTGGCATGCCGTTGAGCAGCACCCGAGTGGAAGATGAGGCCAACAGACCGGCCACCCAAGCGATCCACTTGTCTCCGAAGCCTAGGTGTCGTAGGACCTCCAGCAAGAATGCCCAATCCGCGGTGTCGAAAGCTTTTGTTATGTCTAGCTTCAGCATGAGCGCGGGCCTTTTGGTCGATTGTAGCCACCTGACAGTGCCTTGCACGAGCATATAGTTGTCATGGAGACACCTCCCTTGAATGAACGCGCTGTGGTGAGTTCCCACGATGTTCGTCATCTCTGGTGCCACGCGAAGAGACATGACCTTTGCAACTAGTTTGGGGAAGCTGTGAATCAAGCTTATTGGTCTGAAGTCTCTGACCTCGAGCGTTGTTGGTGATTTCGGCAATCACGAAGGGAATGTTCTACTGGCTGCTGCTCTAAACATCTAAAGGTGCAGCAATGAAGAGAGAAGCACATTAAACGAAATTTAAACTAATATAGCACACAAACTAAACAAAGTACTCGCTATCGGTCATCTCGGCCATCACCCTCTCCTATTCCTCGTTGATCATGGGGCCAGTGTCCTCGCCCGCTCCGCCGCCACTGCCCTGGTGTTGGAGCTAAATTCAGCAGATCCCTCGATACAGTGTCCTAAGGTGGGCTGGTTGGCACGATGGAAACAAAGACAAGGATTTTACCCAAGCTTATGACCTTCGGGGGGGGGGGGGGGAGATAAATACCCTACCTCCTGCTTGTGTTTTATTGCGTTGGAGTGTATCAAGCGTACAAATGACTGAGAGATTGTAAATTATCTAGAAGTCAGTTAAATGGATCCTAGTCGACTATGTATGAGGAGGTAGAGACCTCCACGAATCCAGTTTTTTGTCTTGTATGTCAAGTTGTCTGGAATCTTCAGTTATCCGCCATGGGCCGCCCTATGTGGCCTAGGACGAAACTGATAAAGGGAGTCCTCAGATCGGCCCACTAGGTCGGGAGTCATCATGGTGATATGCCCCTTAGTCGGAACACCGTCAGTAGCCCCTGAACCGGTCTTCAAGCATGGTGTACCTCAGGCTATCCGAGCTGCACGTCTTCTTCGGTCGCCGGTCTTAAAACTGGTTCAACGATAGTCTCCCGATCAGTGCCTTCACGTAGTCGACCTCCACTAGCCGAGTTGCATATCAAGGTGACGTAGACCACCTTGGTTTTTTAAATGTTGGAGTACAACCAAGCAACGCATTGCAAATCTTCCCCGTGCTACCGACCAGTTGGCAGGAAGAACTCTCGTGGTCCACAGTAAAGGTTATATGGTCAGGCTCCGACAGACTAGACCGGTCTTATCCATGGGCCTACTTGTCCATGTGGCGCGCATGACCTGACGGTCAACATGATGTGCGGGGGTGGGTCAGGGGCCTATTGAGGAAGTCCTGGACTAAGGGGTCCCCGGGCTGTCGACCCATTATGTATGGGTCGGACTGATGGGCCACTATGGGGCCAAGCTAGAGTGCGGACCCGTGGCCGGACAAGGAAGCTTCGGAGTCGTGGTGTGCCCTCCAAGCCAAGATTAGGCAGGATCTTCCCTTCTTTGTAACTGGTCACTTGTAACCCTTACCCTACTAGTGTCTATATAAACCAGAGGGCTTTAGTCTTTAGAGGGAGAGCTACATCCATCACCTCATCACCTTAGGGTTTAGCTCGCTTGATCTCGAGGTAGATCTACTCTGTAACCATACCATACATCAAATACAATCAAGCAGGGCGTAGGGTTTTACCTCTTCGAGAGGGCCCGAACCTGGGTAAACACCGTGTTCATCGTCCCTTGTTCCCCATTGATCCTAGATCCACAGCTCGGGACCCCCTACCCGAGATCCGTCGGTTTTGACACCGACATTAGTGCTTTCATTGAGATTTCCGCTGTGGATCGCCGAAGAATCGATGGCTGAGCCATTCGTAAGAAACCCCACCAAAGCCAGGGACATCTTCGTCCCCGACCAGATTTTTTCGTTCAACAGCATCACTTTCCACGCCGACCTCACCGGATGTTTAAACCCGGTTGAAAACCTCACCGTCGATCGCAAAACTAGCCACGGGAACTCAGATCGGCGTCTGCCCTCGGTGAAGCCCTGCTTCCGAAGAACCCGCTGAGCCCGATGCCTTGACCTCGGATTCAGTGGATGTAAAGGGAACCAACGCAACCCTAGATCTGGCCCTAAAGCTGGATCCCATTGAAGTGTCTGAAGAACGTCCCGCCGAACACCCAGGAGGCATGTCCCCGACAGGAACCTCTTTGGTAAACGACCTTTTGGATTGATTCCTAGCTATGGGAATCTCCGTCAGCAGGCCTGCGGCCTATGACCAGATTGGGCTTAAACCCTATGACAGAGAGATCCACACCCCGCCCATCAGTCACCTCGTCGCTACCATCAAGGAAAGGGCGAAGGGATCGCGATCTCCAAAGCTTATGACAGTATACACCCGGGTCTCTAGCCCGAATTCGGACACCCGTTAGGATAAGAGTTTGTACTCGGCTTGTGATACGGGATCTGACCTTAAGTCGACCCAACCACATGCAGTCGTTCACCGAATACTGCGCTATTAGATCCGGGTATAGCCCAGGCACGGCTCGCCGCTGCTGACGCCCTGGACCCATAGAAGACGGGATCGCCCAAAAATTTCCCACCCGCCTCCCACGCCGAATATTGCCCGGATGCGGGAAAACTGAACGTATGGGACCTGTTGTACGTCAAGCAGCAGCCCGAAGAAACGGTTCATCATTACCGGGCCAGATTTCTCCTGGTAAAAACAAGATAATTGACTACCGCGACGAAGAGATAATCGAAGCCTTCCGACTCAATTGCCGGGACGCAGGGATCTTAGATGCTCTCGCCCGCCGCCGCGTGCAAAACTTTGCCGAATTATCGGACATGGTACACAAATATTGCGCCATGGAAAGCACCTGGAGGTTACAACAAATGCGCAGGGAGCTAGTCCCTACCCCGAGGCATAGGAAAACCCAAGCAGAGCGGGCATATGCGAGAGGTTCACCCGTACACGAGCCCGCAGAAAAGAGAGATAAACCCAAAACGGTTCTGGATGAATTGATGGATAAACCATGCCCTATACACTCAGCCCTGCTTAACGCAAATCTGACTCACATGCTTCGAGCTTGTTAGGTGGTAAGGCAGGTGGCCAAAAGTGGTGAAAACATACTTGGTCTCACACCCCCTGATAGACAATCAACAATGCCACCTCATGATGACATCTTGACAGTTTACGAGACTTTCTCCTCAAACAACCAAAGGAAAAGGGCTCTTCGAGAGCTCGGCCAAGTCTACCAGGTGATGGACACACAACCATGGGCGGACGCACCTATCACCTTTGATTAGAAGGACGAGCCAAGGTCCCGCCCCACCCACGCGCCTGCCGCACTAGTCCTCGACCCCATAATCGACGGCTTTAGGCTAACTAAAGTACTGATGGACGGGGGCAGCAGCCTCTATGAGGACACGCTCGACAAAATGCAGCTCAACAAATCCCACATCAAGCACAGTCATACCACATTCCGGGGAATTGTACCTGGTAAGGAGGCACGTTGCTCCGGATGCATAACCTTGGATGTAGCATTCGGTACTCCCGATAACTACAGATCCGAACCCTTGTTATTCCATGTCGTGTCCTTCCGCAGCAGATACCATACCCTCTTGGGACGTGAAACATTCGCATGATTTCAAGCTGTACCGCATTATGGAGACATGAAGCTTAAAATGCCAGGGCCTAATGGTGTGATTTCACTCGCCAGCGATCCGACCACAACCCTTCGAGCTGAAAACAAGACTGCATCGCTTGCCCTCGCTGTACTGTCTGAGGCACTAGCAGCCGAAGAACTAACAACGCTCCGCACTACAGTCAACAGGGACGACGTGGTCCTCATTAAAAGGCCAAAATCCACATCATTTAAACCAGCTGACGAGATAGTAAAATTCCGGGTACACCCGACAGACCCGAATAAAACGGCGTCCATCAGAACACAACTAGATCCCGCAGTTGATGAAGCACTGCGCGTTTTTACGTGAAAACTGGGACATATTCACCTGCACCCTTTTGATATGCCAGGCATCCCAAGGAGGCTGGCAGAGCACAACCTGGACATCATCAAAGGCTTCAAGCCAGTCAAACAGACACTACGCCGATTCTCCAAACCTAAACGACAGGCTATGGGTGAGGAACTGACAAAACTATTGGAGGCCGGATTTATCCGTGAAATAAAGCATTCGGAGTGGCTAGCAAATCTGGTCATGGTACCCAAGAAGGACAAGTCATGGCGGCTCTTGTCGACTTCAAGGACCTAAACAAGGCCTGCCCCAAGGATCCCTTCCTCCTACCTCGCATAGACCAGATCATCGACGCCACTACTGAACATGACTCACTATGCTTTCTCGACGCATACTCCAGATATCATCAAATAAAGATGAAGGAGTCCGACCAAGCTGCAACCGCGTTCATCACCCCCTACGGGCTATTCTGCTTCAACACGATGCCTTTCGGGTTAAAGAACGCAGGAGCCACATACCAACGCATGATTCAAACATGCATGGAAAACCAAATTGGCAAAACAGTCGAGGAATACGTAGACGATGTGGTCACTAAAACCAAAAAATTCGATCAACTCGTGGACGATCTCTGCTTGACCTTTGAAACCTATGGGCCTACGACATACGGCTCAACCCGGAAAAATGTGTCTTTGTAGTCCTCGCTAGCAAACAGCTCGGATTTATTGTCTCCCATAGAGGAATTGATGTCAATCCGGCCAAAATCAAGGCCCTATCCCAGTTTGCAATACCAACGGAGCTCAAACACGTTCAGAAGTTGGTAGGTTGCGTGGCAGCTCTAAGTCGTTTCATCTCCCTCCTCGGCGAAAAAGCACTACCTCTCTACAGGCTACTTAAGAAAACTAAAAACTTCGAGTGGACCAACGAGGCAACCGCCGCACTAGAAGAAAGCATGGCACTCCTGGCAAGCAAACCCATCCTGGCCGCACCAGGTATCGGTGAACCTATGCTGCTATACATCTTAGCTACCAACCAGGTGGTGAGTGCGGTGCTCGTTGTAGAACAGGAATCAGAGGGACACAAGTTCCAGGTCCAAAAGCCAGTATACTACGTGTCAGAGGTCGTCACACCATGCAAATCCCGATACCCTCACTACCAAAAGATAGCATACACGGTCTTTATGGCATCCCGAAAATTGCGACACTACTTTCAAGAGTGTTCGGTGACAGTAGCATCCGAGGTACCCCTCAACGATATAATCAATAACAGGGATGCCACGGGCCACATTGTAAAATGGGCCACAGATCTCCTTCCCTTCGAGATCGTATATAAACCATGCCGAGCTATTCAATCTCAGGTGTTGGCCGATTTTTTATCCGAATGGGTAGAAGCCGAACTCCCCAAGGAATATAGTGCATATGCACACTGGACGATGTACTTTGACGGCTCTAAAATTCTAGCCGGACTGGGGGCTGGGGTAATCCTAATATCCCCCACAGACGATAATATCTAGTACATTTTACAGATCATGTACACAGACTCCAATAATGCAGCCGAATACGAGGCACTGTTGCACGGTCTTCGAATGGCAACATCGATGGGTGTTCGGTGGCTTGAGGTTTGCGAGGAGATTCGGACCTCGCCATCTCCCAGGTCAACGGCGAATTTGATGCCAAAGATCCAAAAATGGCGGCATATAGGAATGTCGTCCTTAGGATGTCAGCCCGATTCGAGGGTCTAGAATTCCATCATGCCTCTAGAGACAGTAACCAGGCCGCGGATGTGCTTGCCCGCATGGGCGCCAAGCGAGACCCAATACCTTTCTAGAAAGGCTATTCAAGCCATCCGTGGCATGGCAGAGTGGGGACAACGGCACCTCAACCAATGAGCCCGCCCAGATTGCCCCCGCCCCACCCAGAAATTGAACCAGACGATCATATCATTGGAGGCTTCACACTTGAATAAATACCTTCAACCCATGAGATCATGGCCATAATCGCCCCTTGGACCGAACCATTCACTGGTGCGCGTCGGTCCTAAACAAATGTTTTTTTACCCCTTTCCGCGACGGCATTTGGAACCGTCGCCAAGTGAGTGTGGGCGATAGGGGGGTCCTTCCCACACGACCCAGAAACCGTCGGGGATAGGGAGCCTTGATGCATACAGTTGTCCCTATATAACCGTTTTCGATATCTCGAATATCCCAAATGCTTCATCCTTGCTACTCATTTGTGCTCGCATTGCCATCGCGGTCGGAGTTTTGTGGTTCTACCTAAAACCAGGCAGATTCTAGGCACGGGAGCTTTCCAGGCAGATTCTAGGTAGATTCCAGGCTCGGGAGATTTACGATGCCTGGCACATCACAAACAGTTCATGATTATAAACCGTGTACGATAGGTAGACAATCACACACATTTAGTTTTCCCGCACCGTATGTGATAGTGTCTGACATCACACACGCTTTGCGAATGGCAACTGTGTGCATGCTTGCACACGTTTCCTCTGTGTGAACCGTCTCAGATTATGGTGTATATCGCAAACGTTTGTGTTTTACCAACCGTGTGTGCCGTAATGACCTGCACAACGTAATTTCGCCCTAATTTAATTGCTGCTATTTAAAATTGTACCTAATTTAAACTTGAATGTAGGCTATAGCTTTATTCATATCCACCAGGTTCAAACAACCAATGCATTATTCGATTCACATGTACATATGTTTAAGAATTACAGAAGCACCAAATAAAGAATGATGTACCAGGGTTCTATACATGTACTATTACAGATGGTAAAGAAAGAGGCGATAGACATTCCAGTTGCTGAACAAGGTGAAGCGGAATGGCCCTATTGTGCTCTCATGGATGCAGAAGGCATGCAGGACTCTAGTCCAACCCCTTGTGATGGCCGCCCGCCAATCATGTAGTTTGAGAGGTAATCTTGAGTAAACTTCTCCAGGATCCACTGGAAAAGAAAAAAGATTCAGATATTGTCATCTAACACAACTCATTAGGGGAAGTAAAAAGAAGGCTACAGGGATCTTACTTACCATCCTGCACTTCATTGTTGTCTTGTATAAAGTGTAAACAAATAGTTCGATTGACATCTTTTGACCCATTTTAGTAACAATCTTTATCAGTTTCCTCACTTGATGTTGGTTCATGAATATCTCATTGCCCCATGCGCAGAAAGGGTCGAAGTGTGGATCTTTGGCAATGATATATGTACCTAAAAGCACCAAGTTAATATTAGAAGCTAAACAACAATTGAAAAATGATGTAGCAACATTCCATCCATCCCATTATATAAGATTTTATTACATGTATATCTAGACATCATAAGAACGTTAAGGCAACACTCTTCCTTGTTGCTATGTAGCCTGGGATTGCATATTTACTCATTCAGTACAATGCATGTTGCTAAACAACAATTGAAAAACGAAAAGGCATTTTAACTGCAATATCCTTAACAGCAACCAAATATCGTAATTCATAGTGGTATTGTTGAAACTATTATTGATGAAATTGAACTGCACAACAAATAGTTGCACATATAGAGCATCACATTGTGAAGAATTGAAATAAACAAGTCATAAGGACATCTCTAGGCGATCCTTAAAAAGTTAAAGGACTAAAACCCTTAGTGGATATATATATACTCCAGCATTTTTGGCCTTTTCTAGTCGATCCCCTAAACTTAAGGTTTTAAACTTCAATTTGATCAAGTTCAAAGCAGGTTCAATCGAAAGTAGCATGCATTCAAACATAAACATAGATAGTTTTGCATAACCGAACATAAAACATAAATTTAAACTAAGCTAAACTACTTTCGGTCAAAGTAGAGGTCGAGCCAATCCTTCCTCGTCATGTACGGTGTGCCGCGAGCCGGGTCCGGGCCAGTACCGTCGTCGGGGTCGTTGGGGAAGGCACTCCTCCACTCGTCGACGCCGATCTCCTCGTCCTGGGGTGCCATCTCGACGCCCTCCGCGCCACCGTCGCCACCGCCTTCGACCTCGTCATCAGAGGAGAGCGCGATAACCTCGCCGCCTCCGACCTCATCATCGGAGGAGAGCGTGATAACCTTGCCGCCCTTCGCACCGGCAAAGATCACCCGCTCCGCCTCCACGAGCTCCGGGTGTTGCTGGTGGAGCTCTTGCATGTAGGCCTCGTCGGCGGCCTCGGCCTCAAGACGCTCCCACGCCTCGCGGTCCTCCCGCGCCAAGGCCGAGCTCACCACCCATGGCTCCAGCGGAACAAGGTGGACCGGGCGTGTGCCAAAGGGGAAATTGAGCCTAGCCGCCGCGCCATGGTAGCGGACCTGCCAGTGGTCGTACTCCATGGCCGCGAGCTCGGCCGTGTGGAAGCTACCGAGCCACCGGCGGGTGTGGGTCTCTTGATTTGTAATCTCGGCGACCCACGTCCCCCACCGCCGCTGTCGGACCCTGAGGTAGGACTTCGTCGGCTACTGGGTCCGGGGGAGGACGGGGAAGTCCTCGAACCGGCGTAGGGGCGCGGCAGCGGGCGGATCGGGGGACCGGCGACGGCGGATCAGGCCCGCGGAGGACGACGGGGACACCTCGGCGGCCACCTCGCCGGCGTCGGACGAAAAGGCCGCGATAAACCTCATTTTGGCCATTTGCTACTCGAGCTCCCCGGCACACAGGTAGAGGTTGAGGATGGAGGCACCGGCGATGGCGGCGACCTACCAATGGTTTTGAGGGTTGTGTGTGTCTGTTTGAGCGGAGGTTGTGTTTGAGGAAACACTGCGGCAACTGAAAATTTTACTAGGCGGGAGTAACAAGGCGGGGCTACTGAAAATTTGGATCAAGGGCGAGCATATATATTTTAGATTGCGAGGGATGCAGGGGCGGGAGTAAAATGCTGGGGCTACTGAAAATTTTAATCAAGGGACTGAGGGATGCAGAGGCGGGAGTTTTGGGGGAGCGAGCTAGTGTGCTTGACACGCCGGCTGTGGACTGTAGCCGACGCACCTTCTCGCGTAAGCCATAGGCGTACTAACCGACGGTGCTGCAAGATATTTTGTACTACATCTCACACGGTTGGTGAGAATAAACTGTGTGGGATCTACTTGATTTGAATTACAAAATGGGGTCACAGCGGCAATGGACGGTGTTCGAATTGCTGGACCTTTTATCTATAGTGAACATGCAACTGTATGTGTGTCGTAAAAGAATTGGAATTATTCAGGCTTCGTTTGGACATTTCATACATTAAATTGGTTTTCTAGCCATTTCAGGTGCACAATTCAAAATTAAACTACATGCACATGCTCCGGTGCATACAAATTGGTTGAAAAATCAAATCTGTGTCCTTTAGTGCATGCTTAGGTCCCATGGAAGAAATGGGAATGAGTTTTTCGGGGTTCGTTTGGCCTTTTTTATACATTAACTGGGTTTTCTAGGCATTTTATGTGCATAATTCAAATTTTAACTACAAGCACATGCTCCAATGCACTAAAGTTGGTTGAAAAATCACATGTGTGTCCTAGGGTGAATTTCTACGTCCCATGCAAGAGATGGGAATGAATTTGAAACACCAGGGCACTGTTGATTGCTGGCAAAACGTTGAGATACCGGGTTTTTAAATTCTAGTAAATCCAAAACTCGTCTGAAATTCATGAAACTTGGCATGCTATCATGGAGCGGCATCAACATGCCGTGGTGAAAATTTTGTCCCATTTGGGGCAGGTTTGGGTATAAGCTTCTCACAAACCAGAGCTTCTCACAACAAGCATGATGGTTTCGATAGGGAACGTACCACCTTTGGGGACGAGACGATATCCGTTGCCTCTTATTGCTTTCAAAAATTCTCTAGTGTCAACATAGAACAACAGGAGTGTTGTGTCAATTTTTGTGATTTTTCGGGGTTTGTTTGGACATTTTTATGCATTAACTGGGTATTCTAGGCATTTTATGTGCATAATTCAAATTTGAACTACAAGCACATGCTCCAATGCACCAAAGTTGGTTGAAAAATCACATGTGTGTCCTTGGGTGAATTTCTAGGTCCCATGCAAGAGATGGGAATGAATTTCAAACACTAGGGCACTGTTGATTGCCGGCAAAACATTGAGATGCCTGGTTTTTAAATTCTAGAATATGCAAAACTCGTCTGAAACTCATGAAACTTGGCATGCTATCATTGAGCGGCATCAACATGCCGTGGTGAAAATTTTCTCCCATTTGGGGCATGTTTGGGTATAAGCTTCTCACAACAAGCATGATGGTTTCGATAGGGAACGTACCACCTTTGGGGACGAGACGATATCCGTTGCCTCTTTTTGCTTTCAAAAATTTTCTAGTGTCAACATAGAGCAACAGGAGTGTTGTGTTCAATCTTGGAATTTTTCGGGGTTCGTTTGGCCTTTTTTATACATTAACTCGGTTTTCTAGGCATTTTATGTGAATAATTCTAATTTGAACTACAAGCACATGCTCCAATGCAACAAAGTTGGTTGGAAAATCACATGTGTGTCCTTGGGTGAATTTCTAGGTCCCATGCAAGGGATGGGAATGAATTTCAAACACCAGGGCATTGTTGATTGCCGGCAAAACGTTGAGATGCTTGGTTTTTAAATTCTAGTAAATCCAAAACTCATCTGAAATTCATGAAACTTGGCATGCTATCATGGAGCGGCATCAACATGCCGTGGTGAAAATTTTGTCCCATTTGGGGCAGGTTTGGGTATAAGCTTCTCACAAATCAGAGCTTCTCACAACAAGCATGATGGTTTTGATAGGGAACGTACCACCTTTGGGGACAAGACGATATCCGTTGCCTCTTTTTGCTTTATTTTTTTTCTAGTGTCAACATAGAACAACAGGAGTGTTGTGTTCAATCTTGGAATTTTCCGGGGTTCGTTTGGCCTTTTTTATACATTAACTGGGTTTTCTAGGCATTTTATGTGCATAATTCAAATTTGAACTACAAGCACATGCTCCAATTAATGCACCAAAGTTGGTTGAAAAATCACATGTGTGTCCTTGGGTGAATTTAGGTCCCATGCAAGAGATGGGAATGAAATTCAAACACCATGGCACTGTTGATTGCCGGCAAAACGTTGAGATGCCTGGTTTCTAAATTCTAGTAAATCCAAAACTCGTCTGAAATTCATGAAACTTGGCCTGCTATCATGGAGCGGCATCAACATGCCGTGGTGAAAATTTTGTCCCATTTGGGGCAGGTTCGGGTATAAGCTTCTCACAAACCAGAGCTTCTCACAACAAGCATGATGGTTTTGATAGGGAACGTACCACCTTTGGGGACAAGACGATATCCGTTGCCTCTTTTTGCTTTAATTTTTTTTCTAGTGTCAACATAGAACAACAGGAGTGTTGTGTTCAATCTTGGAATTTTCCGGGGTTCATTTGGCCTTTTTTATACATTAACTGGGTTTTCTAGGCATTTTATGTGCATAATTCAAATTTGAACTACAAGCACATGCTCCAATTAATGCACCAAAGTTGGTTGAAAAATCACATGTGTGTCCTTGGGTGAATTTCTAGGTCCCATGCAAGAGATGGGAATGAAATTCAAACACCATGGCACTGTTGATTGCCGGCAAAACGTTGAGATGCCTGGTTTCTAAATTCTAGTAAATCCAAAACTCGTCTGAAATTCATGAAACTTGGCCTGCTATCATGGAGCGGCATCAACATGCCGTGGTGAAAATTTTGTCCCATTTGGGGCAGGTTCGGGTATAAGCTTCTCACAAACCAGAGCTTCTCACAATAAGCATGATGGTTTCGATAGGGAACGTACCACCTTTGGTGACGGGACGATATCCGTTGCCTCTTATTGCTTTCAAAAATTTTCTAGTGTCAACATAGAACAACAGGAGTGTTGTGTCAATTTTGGGGATTTTTCGGGGTTCGTTTGGACATTTTTATGAATTAACTGAGTTTTCAATGCATTTATGTGCATAATTCAAATTTGAACCACATGCACATACTCCAGTGCATATAAATTAGTTGAAAAATCAAATCTCTGTCCTTGGGTGCATGCTTAGGTCCCATGCAAGAAATGGGAATGAATTTCAAACACCAGGGCACCGTTGATTGCCGACAAAACATTGAGATGCCTCGTTTTTAAATTCTAGTAAATCCAAAACTCGTATGAAATTCATGAAACTTGGCATGCTTTCATGGAGCGGCATGAACAAGCCGTGGTAAAAGTTTTGTCCTGTTTGGGGCAGGTTTGGGTATATGCTCCTCACAAACCAGAGCTTCTCACAACAAGCATTATGGTTTCGGTAGGGAACGTCCCACCTTTGCGGACGAAACGATATCCATTGCCTCTTATTGCTTTCAAAAAAATTCCCGTGTTAACATAGAACAAAGGAGTGTTGTGTCAATTTTTGGGATTTTTCAGGGTTCGTTTGGACATTTTTATGCATTAACTGAGTTTTCAATGCATTTATGTGCATAATTCAAATTTGAACTACATGCACATGCTCTAGTGCATATAAATTGGTTGAAAAATCAAATATGTGTCCTTGGGTGCATGCTTAGGTCCCATGCAAGAAATGGGAATGAATTTCAAACACCAGGGCACCGTTGATTGCCGTCAAAACATTGAGATGCCTCGTTTTTAAATTCTAGTAATCCAAAACTTGTCTGAAATTCATGAAACTTGGCATGCTTTCATGGAGCGGCATCAACATGCCGTGGTAAATTTTTTGTCACGTTTGGGGCAGGTTTGGGTATATGCTTCTCACAACAAGCATCATGGTTTCGGTAGGGAACGTCCCACCTTTGGGGACGAAACGATATCCACTGCCTCTTATTGCTTCGAAAATTTTTCTCGTGTCAACATAGAACAACAGGAGTGTTGTGTCAATTTTTATGATTTTTCGGGGTTCTTTTGGACACTTTTATGCATTAACTGAGTTTTCAATGCATTTATGCGCATAATTCAAATTTGAACTACATGCACATGCTCCAGTGCATATAAATTGGTTGAAAAATCAAATCTGTGTCCTTGGGTGCATGCTTAGGTCCCATGCAATAAATGGGAATGAATTTCAAACACCAGGGCACCGTCGATTGCCGACAAAACATTGAGATGCCAGGTTTTTAAATTCTAGTAAATCCAAAACTCGTCTGAAATTCATGAAACTTGGCATGCTATCATGGAATGGCGCCCGACATGATGTGGTATTTTTCGTGTCCATTTTGAGAGAAGGCGCACTCGAATAGTGACAGCCAACAAAGGCATTTTGAAAAATAGCTGCCACTTAATATCTCAAACATTTTTATAATTCAAAACGTGTGCATTCTGTTAACCATTCACGTGACGCCACGTGTCTTGGTTTTAATGGCTGTAGGAGGTGCCGCGCGGACAGCTGCTTGACCTTGACTGAACGGGAGGCGTGCGAGCGCAGTCCGGTGCGCAGGCTGACCGAGAGGCGTGCAAGCTGTCCTCCAATGTGCAGGCTCACTGGGAAGCGTGCGAGCTTTATGCTGCGCAGGCTCACTGGGAAGCGAGCCCTTTGACTTCCATGGCCGCCCGCCTTCTTCTCCATTAATGGCACCCGAGCCGCTGTTTAATACGGGCGGCCTTACTGTTCGCCTCCCATTCCCCTCCCCCCGCAGACCTCCACCACCATGGCGCAGAATGATCATCTGCCACTAGTCTTCAAGTTTGGTAAAGTCGACTCTGAGCCGAAGGAGATAGAAAATAAGGAGGAATGGGGCCTCATGGACATGGCCCAGAACAAGCTGGCCGCGGTGGTTGCTGCCCCTGCTCCCGTCCCAGCTCCCATCCACGCGCCCGCACCAGCGACCATCCCCATAGCATTGACGGGCTGGTTGCCGAGCATTATCGCAGAGCTGGAAGCCGCGGGCGTCAGCGAGGTCTCCGCGGCCCCGCGTGAGCTCGTGTACATGCCAGCGCCAGCGCCCGTGCCCGTGCGCGCCGCTCCACCCACCGTGCCGCCGGTCCCCGTGCGTTTGGCTGCATCCGCCATGCCCGTGTGCGCCCCTCCACCCACCGCGGCGCCGTGTTGGGGAACGTAGCAGAAATTCAAAATTTTCTATGCATCACCAAGATCAATCTATGGAGTATTCTAGCAACGAGGGGAAGGGGAGTGCATCTACATACCCTTGTAGATCGCGATGCGGAAGCGTTGCAAGAACGCGGATGAAGGAGTCGTACTCGTAGTGATTCAGATCACGGTTGATTCCGATCTAAGCACCGAAGAGCGGTGCCTCCGCGTTCAACACACGTGCAGCCCGGTGACGTCTCCCACGCCTTGATCCAGCAAGGAGAGAGGGAGAGGTTGGGGAAGACTCCGTCCAGCAGCAGCACGACGGTGTGGTGGTGGTGGAGGAGCGTGGCAATCCTGCAGGGCTTCGCCAAGCACTGTAGGAGAGGAGAAGGGAGAGGGGAAGGGCTGCGCCAAGAGAGAGGTGTTCTCACGTGTCTGGCAGCCCCAAATACCTCCAGTATATATAGGGGAAGGGGAGGGGCTGCGCCCCCATCTAGGGTTCCCTCCCCAGGGGTGGCGGCAGCCCCAAAACCCATCTAGGGTGCGGCCAAGGGGAGGAGAGGGGGGCACCACTAGGGTGGGCCTTAAGGCCCATCTGGACCTAGGGTTTGCCCCCTCCCACTCTCCCATGCGCCTTGGGCCTTGGTGGGGGGGCGCACCAGCCCACCTGGGGCTGGTCCCCTCCCACACTTGGCCCACGCAGCCTTCTGGGGCTGGTGGCCCCACTTGGTGGACCCCCGGGACCCTCCCGGTGGTCCCGGTACATTACCGATAACACCCGAAACTTTTCCGGTGACCAAAACAGGACTTCCCATATATAAATCTTTACCTCCGGACCATTCCGGAACTCCTCGTGACGTCCGGGATCTCATCCGGGACTCCGAACAACATTCGGTAACCACGTACATACTTTCCCTATAACCCTAGCGTCATCGAACCTTAAGTGTGTAGACCCTACGGGTTCGGGAACCATGCAGACATGACCGAGACGTTCTCCGGTCAATAACCAACAGCGGGATCTGGATACCCATGTTGGCTCCCACATGTTCCACGATGATCTCATCGGATGAACCACGATGTCGGGGATTCAATCAATCCCGTATACAATTCCCTTTGTCTATCGGTATGTTACTTGCCCGAGATTCGATCGTCGGTATCCCTATACCTTGTTCAATCTCGTTACCGGCAAGTCTCTTTACTCGTTCCGTAACTCACATCATCCCGTGATCAACTCCTTGGTCACATTGTGCACATTATGATGATGTCCTACCGAGTGGGCCCAGAGATACCTCTCCGTTTACACGGAGTGACAAATCCCAGTCTCGATTCGTGCCAACCCAACAGACACTTTCGGAGATACCTGTAGTGCACCTTTATAGCCACCAGTTACGTTGTGACGTTTGGTACACCCAAAGCATTCCTACGGTATCCGAGAGTTGCACAATCTCATGGTCTAAGGAACTGATACTTGACATTAGAAAAGCTCTGAGCAAACGAACTACACGATCTTGTGCTAGGCTTAGGATTGGGTATCGTCCATCACATCATTCTCCTAATGATGTGATCCCGTTATCAACGACATCCAATGTCCATGGTCAGGAAACCGTAACCATCCATTGATCAACGAGCTAGTCAACTAGAGGCTTACTAGGGACATGGTGTTGTCTATGTATCCACACATGTATCTGAGTTTCCTATCAATACAATTCTAGCATGGATAATAAACGATTATCATGAACAAGGAAATATAATAATAACCAATTTATTATTGCCTCTAGGGCATATTTCCAACATGCCGGTCCCCGTGTGTTTGGCTGCACCCGCCGCGCCGCGCCCGTGCGCCCCCCAGCGGCATAGGATGCTGCCGTCGGCTGCTACCTCTCAGCGGGGCCAGTTGCCGTCCTCCCGTGCCCCGCCCGTCGATCGCGCGATGACATGATGTTTGATTTACAAGTGAAGAACATTTTGTGCTGCCTTGAAGGCTTCAACAACGGCGTCCCGGAGGATGAAAATGACAACGACGGCGCGGCACGCCGCCTCCGCCGCCGCCGGAAATATTTTTTTGCGGTTTAATACTGTATCTCGAATTCTCAATCATATGAATTTAAATTCGCAGTGTGACTGAATGAAAGATATGGTTTGAACGAACTTGTGTTTTTCTCTCTTAATGTACAGACTTATCAAACGATTTCTTTTGAAAAAAATGTCAACGGTTTTTAAATATAAAACACTCATCGCAAACGTTTTAGTTAGAACACCCGTATGCAAACCGACAGCTTCCCCAGGAAGCCAAGGGAAAATGTACCGAGCAGGATTTCTGCATCCCTTCAACGCAAACGGTTGTTTTGCATGACCCGTGTGCAACCACGTACAAACAATTGGGCAAGATTTGCATATCTGTCATTTTGGGTACGTTGCCATTTCTCAAACTGGAAAGATTGACATTTTTTATCTAGTAACATTGCCATTTGTCAACCTTGTAACACTGCGATTTGTCAAAATATGCAGCTACAAATCACTAGCACTATCTAATTTTTGCAACTAAAATCACTAGCACTGTTCATATGGACACCACTAGCAGGCGTGAGTTCATGGACGCATATGCAAATGTACCATTGGTTACATACAACAAGTCATCCGCCCACAACGACAACGAGGATACACGTTGGGTTATAGCTCATTTCCAACAAAACATTCTAGTAAAGTTTTTCTCACACAACAAATAACAAAGCGATGAAATGAACTTCAGCTCAACCACTCGTCGGCGCTGGAAACGCTTGCTTTGAACCAGAAGTGATTCTCTGGGAAGGGCCAGCTACTGTCAATCTCGAGACCAACGCGGGACTGATCAATCGAGGCTGAAGCGGCCTATGTCAGGACCCATATTGGGACGATAGGGAAGCATAGCAATGTTCGAGGTATAGATATAGTTGCTTCTCATAAATGGTAGTAACGTTGTGTCAACAGCAACTGGATCGCCTTCCACCATCATTTGATAGTTTTGTCCAAGGAAGAGTGAGTTTCCTCCAAGACTTTCAATACTGAACCAGGGAGAAGGTGTTGGCACTAGTACACTAGTATCCATCCCGAATACCCTGCAACGGATGTTGGAATAGGTCCGGAGAGTGCAACCATGCGAGACAACACCTGCTTCCTTAGTAACATCAGTAGTGCCCTGTATACAGACAAGAAGAAGAGGTGATCCATCGAAATAAGTTGCCAGGTGCCACTGAGTGTATGGGTCCAGCTCGTCCTCATGCTCGTGATCATCAGCATCGTCATCTCCCCCTTGGTTATGAAAATTTAAAAGTATAGGGGGTGGAATGCTCACAGGACCTTGGAAACACAAGAAGGTTAATTAATTAGTTAAGGGAAACTAGCTAACCCGCATGCATGTGGATGAAACAATTATAATTACGGTGGAAGACAAACGTACCGAAAGCATGATGATTCCATGCAAAAACAGTGCCACGAGTGGTGGCAGCAAACACAAGACCCTCGTATTGAATTGCATCACAGTACTCATCCGTGTACAGAAATTGATTTTTGAGCAATATCCATCGAGGCCTGGAAGTAAGGAAGGCAACAAGCTTGTCGAAGATAGCAACAACTTCATAGTTCGAGTAATCCCAATAGTGGTTGGGAACTCGACAAATTGCTATCTTCCGTAGATGACAGTCACCATGATCGTATTTTAACTCACGTAGATTACCGGTGTACTCAACCTCTGGGCAGTCGTATGAGATTTTTGGAAGTGGAACCCGGTGACGTGTGTACACGTTCACAAGTTCCCACTCGTAGTTGTACCCAATATAAAAAACCCAATCTCCATTTGCGCCCGCCCAAGCCTTGCCCTCAAGCGATGGCATCTTAACATCATACGTATCATTATCAAGTGGCATCAACTTGCACAAGGCGAGGCTTCCCTCGTCCCCGCGCCAGTCAGCAGGGTCACGGCGAAGGAGATAAGGGAGATCAAACCGCTCCCGGACCCTTGGGTTCCTTGTAATGATGTTATTAGTTGAGTCAAGAATGGTCTTGAATGAACCTGCCATGCTAGCCGAGGTGATGACATCGCACCGATCAATGAGTTCCTCCACCACGTCATCTTTCATATCGGGGCAAGAATAACGGGGTCGTTTCCGGCCTGTTCCCTCCATGGAGAAGATGATCGAACAATGGCAGAAGGAAGGGTAAAGGCAAATGGAGGGAGGAAGAGCGTGCGACAGCAGTTCCAAATCAAGAGGGAAAGGCGAAGAGGCGGTGGCCGGTTGCCACGGTACACGAAGAGGCGCCTGGGGGAGCGAACGGTTGCCACAGAGGTCACACACTGACGACAAGGGCCTAGTGAACCACATGCGTATATTGAACACACCTTCATCTGGCTGACCGTTTCTTTTGTGTTGACTAATCACAAACAGTTCATCCGAGTGAACTGTATGCTGTATATCGCACACACCTTCATCTGGCTGCCCATTTCTTTTGTGTTGCCTAATCACGAACAGTTCATCCGAGTGAACCGTATGCTGTGTATCGCACACGCCTTCATCTGGCTGCCCGTTTCTTTTGTTCCTCCTCATCGCAAACAGTTCATTAAACTGAACCGTATGCCCTTCATCGCACACGCTACTAAAACTTGAACCGTGTTTGATGCATCCGTCATCGCAAACGTTTTATACATTTCTTACGGTTTTCATACGGCACCGTTTGCGATTATGGCATCGCACACAGTTTCTCGAAGGGTCTCTTATTGTAGTGTCGCATTAGCAGCATCCTGCAGTTGTGATTGCTCGCCTACCTCCTGCGACAGGAACTCCCTGACGATCAGACGGAGGCTCGACGCATAATCCAGTGCTCTAAAGCGTACAATGTCCATGAAGCCGAGCTCTATGAAAGGAGCACTACGGGGGTCCTTCAGAGGTGCATCTCCGAAGAGGAGGGGCAACAGCTTCTCGCTGAGATACATGCCGCCATGGGCGGCCACCATGCAGCAGCTCGGGCCCTGGTCAGCAAAGCCTTTCGAGCAGGGTTCTTCTGGCCCACGGACCGCGTGGACGCACGTACCCTAGTCCAACATTGCGTTGGGTGCCAGCTATTTGCAAATCAAAGCCATATGCCTCCCACAGCTCTTCGGACTATACCCATAACCTGTCCATTCGCCGTTTGGGGGCTTGACATGGTCGGACCACTTAAGGGGGGGGGGCAAGAAAAAGAAATACCTACTAGTTATGGTGGATAAATTCACTAAGTGGATTGAAGCAAAGCCGGTAACCTCTGCGGAATCCGGACCAGTTGTTGACTTCATATCCAGTGTTGTACACCGTTATGGTGTCCCCCCAGCATAATCACCGATAATGGGTCTAATTTTACCGCCCAATAGGTTAAAGATTGGTGTGCTAAGATGGGCATAAAACTCGACTACGCTTCGGTGTACCACCCACAAACTAATGGGCAGGTGGAACGAGCAAACGGATTAATTATGAGCGGCATAAAACCTTGTTTAATCCGCTCCCTCGAAGAATTAGATTGCCACTGGGTAGAGGAGCTGGACTCCGTGCTATGGGGGCTGCGCACTACTCCTAATCGGTCGATAGGATACACCCCATTCTTTATGTTGTACGGCGCCGAAGCAGTCCTCCCATGTGATTTGATCCATGACGCACCCAGAGTACGCTTGTACGAAGAAAAGGAGGCCTGATACGTCTCCAACGTATCTATAATCTTTGATTGCTCCATGCTATATTATCTTCTGTTTTGGACATTATTGGGCATTATTATTCACTTTTATATTATTTTTGGGACTAACCTATTAACCGGAGGCCCAGCCCAGAATTGCTGTTTTTTGCCTATTTCAGAGTTTCACAAAAAAGAATATCAAACAGAGTCCAAATGGAATGAAACCTTCGGGAGCATGATTTTTGGAACGAACAAGATCCAGGAGACTTGGACCCTACGTAAGAGAAGCTTCCAGGAGGCCACGAGGTAGGGGGCGTGCCTACCCCCCCAGGGTGCGCCCTCCACCCTCGTGGGCCCCCTGTTGCTCCACCGACGTACTCCTTCCTCCTATATATACCTACGTACCCCCAAAAGATCAGAACAGGAGCCAAAAACCTAATTTCACCGCCGCAACCTTCTGTACCCACGAGATCCCATCTTGGGGCCTGTTCCGGAGCTCCGCCGGAGGGGGCATCCATCACGGAGGGCTTCTACATCATCACCATAGCCCCTCCGATGAAGTGTGAGTAGTTTACCTCAGACCTTCGGGGCCATAGTTAGTAGCTAGATGGCTTCTTCTTTCTTTTTGGATCTCAATACAATGTTCTCCCCCTCTCTCGTGGAGATCTATTCAATGTAATCTTCTTTTTGTGGTGTGTTTGTTGAGACCGATGAAATTGTGGGTTTATGATCAAGATTATCTATGAACAATATTTGAATCTTCTCTGAATTCTTTTATGTATGATTGGTTATCTTTGCAAGTCTCTTGGAATTATCAGTTTGGTTTGGCCTACTAGATTGATCTTTCTTGCAATGGGAGAAGTGCTTAGCTTTGGGTTCAATCTTGCGGTGTCCTTTCCCAGTGACAGTAGGAGCAGCAAGGCACGTATTGTATTGTTGCCATCGAGGATAACAAGATGGGGTTTTTATCATATTGCATGAATTTATCCCTCTACATCATGTCATCTTGCTTAAGGCGTTACTCTATTTTCATGAACTTAATACTCTAGATGCATGCTGGATAGCGGTCGATGAGTGGAGTAATAGTAGTAGATGCCGGCAGGAGTCTGTCTACTTGTCTCGGATATGATGCCTATATACATGATCATACCTAGATATTCTCATAACTATGCTCAATTCTGTCAATTGCTCAACAGTAATTCGTTCACCCACCGTAAAATACTTATGCTCTTGAGAGAAGCCACTAGTGAAACCTATGGCCCCCGGGTCTATCTTCATCATATTAATCTTCCAACACTTATTTATTTCCTTTGCTTTTTAATTTGCTTTTATTTTACTTTGCATGTTATCAGAAAAATACCAAAAATATTATCCTATCATATCTATCAGATCTCACTCTCGTAAGTGACCGTGAAGGGATTGACAACCCCTTATCGCGTTGGTTGCGAGGATTTATTTGTTTTGTGTAGGTACGAGGGACTCGCGTGTAGCCTCCTACTGGATTGATACCTTGGTTCTCAAAAACTGAGGGAAATACTTACGCTACTTTGCTGCATCACCCTTTCCTCTTCAAGGGAAAACCAACGTAGTGCTCAAGAGGTAGCAAGAAGGATTTCTGGCGCCGTTGCCGGGGAGGTCTACGCAAAAGTCAACATACCAAGTACCCATCACAAATCCTTATCTCCCGCATTACATTATTTGCCATTTGCCTCTCGTTTTCCTCGCCCCCACTTCACCCTTGCCGTTTTATTCGCCCTTTTTCCGTTCGTCTTTTCGTTTTCCTTGATGTCTTTCTTGGCTCGTTTGCTCGCTTGATTGAAATAGTTGAGTATTTATTCCTAAACAGAGAAGCTAAGATCTATGGATCCTCATTCGCTTGCTAATCTTTTTAAGAGATCCAATTATGATGAACCAATTGCTAGTGAGTTTTGTGCACTAGATTATCTTTATGAAGTTTTGCTTGAAATTTGTGAATCTGAAAATTGTGATGAAGAAATTTATGAAGAGATTCACGATAGCTCCTTGAATAAAAAGCATGATTGCAATAATTTTATTATAAATTCTCTTGATGTCAATTATGCTAATATTATGCAAAACCCTAAGCTTGGGAATGCTAGTTTTTCTATGTCTACTACTTGTTGCAATGATCATGATTGGGGTGATAGTTCTTCTTATAATCTTGAAAATTTATTTAAGCCCCATGATGAATATGAGATTGATAATAATGCTTGCAATAATATTGAAAGTGGGTTTGGAAGAGTGTCGACTTTAGATCCCACATATTTGGAGAATGTTCAATCTTATGATATTTTTGATAAAAGTGGGTTTGGAGAGGTCATGACTTTAGTTAATGTTAATCCCACTATTTTGGAAGAGTGTGAACTTTGCATGCATGTGGATCATGTTGGGAATATTGTATGTGATAGTTATATTATTGAATTTGATAATGATCCTACATTTAATTATTATGAGAGAGGAAAATATTGTTATAGAAATTTTCATGTTACTAAATTACCTCTCGTTATGTTGAGATTGCTATTGTTCTTTTCTGCTTCCTTGCATATGCTAGTTTTTGCTTGCTATGATAATTTGTTTTTCTATAAGATGCCTGTGCATAGGAAGTATGTTAGACTTAGATGTGTTTGTCACGTATTTCATGATGCTCTCTTCACGCTTCAATTTTTGTCTTTTATGCGAGCATCATTAAAATTATCAATGCCTAGCTAAAAGGCTTTAAAGAAAAGCGCTTGTTGGGAGACAACCCAATATATTTCCTTTCTGTCGTTGAATAAATGTTTGTTCTAGCCTCTGGTTAGATGTGTTTTTATGTTTTAATTAGTGTTTGTGCCAAGTTAAACCTATAGGATCTTCTTGGAAGATAGTTATTTGATCTTGCTGTAATTTCCAGAAACTTTCTGTTCACGAAAACAATTGTTAAAAATCACCAGAACGTGATAAAATACTGATTCCAATTGATTCTGATCAATAAGCAAATTGTCTAGGTCGTCCTATTTTGGCTGATTTTTTGGAGTTCCAGAAGTTTGCGTTAGTTACAGATTACTACAGACTGTTCTGTTTTACACAGATTCTGTTTTTCGTGTGTTGTTTGCTTATTTTATTGAATCTATGGCTAATAAAATAGTTTATAAACCATAGAGAAGTTTGAATACAGTAGGTTTAACAAAAATATAAATAAATAATGAGTTCATTACAGTACATTGAAGTGGTCCTTTGTTTTCTTTCGCTAACGGAGCTCACGAGATTTTCTGTTGAGTTTTGTGTTGTGAAGTTTTCAAGTTTTGGGTGAAAGATTTGATGGATTATGGAACAAGGAGTGGCAAGAGCCTAAGCTTGGGGATGCCCATGGCACCCCCAAGATAATCTAAGGACACCAAAAAGCCAAAGCTTGGGGATGCCCAGGAAGGCATCCCCTCTTTCGTCTACTTCCATCGGTAACTTTACTTGGAGCTATATTTTTATTCACCACATGATATGTGTTTTGCTTGGAGTGTCATGTATGATTTGAGTCTTTGCTTTTTAGTTTAACACAATCATACTTGCTGTACACACCTTTTGAGAGAGCCATGCATGATTGGAAATTATTAGAATACTCTATGTGCTTCACTTATATCTTTTGAGTTATATAGTTTTGCTCTAGTACTTCACTTATATCTTTTAGAGCACGGTGGTGGATTTGTTTTATAGAAACTATTGATCTCTCATGCTTCACTTAGATTATTTTGAGAGTCTTAAATAGCATGGTAATTTGCTTAAATAATCCTAATATGCTAGGTATTCAAGTTTAGTAAAAACTTTCTTATGAGTGTGTTGAATACTAATGGAAGTTTGATGCTTGATGATTGTTTTGAGATATGGAGGTAATAATATCAAAGTCGTGCTAGTTGAGTAGTTGTGAATTTTAAAAATTCTTGTGTTTAAGTTTGCAAGTCCCGTAGCATGCACGTATGGTAAATGTTATGTAACAAATTTGAAACATGAGGTGTTTTTCGATTGTCCTCCTTATGAGTGGCGGTCGGGGACGAGCGATGGTCTTTTCCTACCAATCTATCCCCCTAGGAGCATGCGTGTAGTGCTTGGTTTTTGATGACTTGTAGATTTTTGCAATAAGTATGTGAGTTCTTTATGACTAATGTTGAGTCCATGGATTATACGCACTCTCACCCTTCCATCATTGCTAGCCTCTTCGGTACCGTGCATTGCCCTTTCTCACATTGAGAGTTGGTGAAAACTTCGCCGGTGCATCCAAACCCCGTGATATGATACACTCTTTCACACATAAACCTCCTTATATCTTCCTCAAAACAGCCACCATACCTACCTATTATGGCATTTCCATAGCCATTCCGAAATATATTGCCATGCAACTTTCCACCATTCTGTTTATCATGACACATCCATCATTGTCATATTGCTTAGCAGGATCATGTAGTTGACATAGTATTTGTGGCAAAGCCACCATTCATAATTCTTTCATACATGTCACTCTTGGTTCATTGCATATCCCGGTACACCGCCGGAGGCATTCATATAGAGTCATACTTTGTTCTAGTATCGAGTTATAATCATTGAGTTGTAAATAAATAGAAGTGTGATGATCATCATTTTCTAGAGCATTGTCCCAAGTGAGGAATAAAAAAAGAAAAGAGAAAAGAGAAAGGCCATAAAAAAAGAGAAGGCCCAAAAAAAATGAGAGAAAAGAGAGAAGGGACAATGTTACTATCTTGTGCCACACTTGTGCTTCAAAGTAACACCATAATCTTCATGATAGAGAGTCTCTTGTTTTGTCACTTTCATATACTAGTGGGAATTTTTCATTACAGAACTTGGCTTGTATATTCCAACAATGGGCCTCCTCAAGTGCCCTAGGTCTTCGTGAGCAAGCAAGTTGGATGCACACCCACTTAGTTTCTTTTGTTGAGCTTTCATACATTTATAGCTCTAGTGCATCTGTTGCATGGCAATCCCTACTCCTTGCATTAACATCAATCGATGGGCATCTCCATAGCCCATTGATTAGCCTTGTTGATGTGAGACTTTCTCCTTTTTTGTCTTCTCCATATAACCCCCATCATCATATTCTATTCCACCCATAGTGCTATGTCCATGGCTCGCGCTCATATATTGCGTGAAGGTTTATAAGTTTGAGATTACTAAAGTATGAAACAATTGCTTGGCTTGTCATCGGGGTTGTGCATGATGAGAGCATTCTTGTGTGGCGAAAATGGAGCATGACTAAACTATATGATTTTGTAGGGATGAACTTTCTTTCGCCATGTTATTTTGAGAAGACATAATTGCTTAGTTAGTATGCTTGAAGTATTATTATTTTTATGTCAATATGAACTTTTATCTTGAATCTTTCGGATCTGAATATTCATACCACAATTAAGAAGAATTACATTGAAATTATGCCTAGTAGCACACCGCATCAAAAATTCTGTTTTTATCATTTAACTACTCGAGGACGAGCAGGAATTAAGCTTGGGGATGCTTGATACGTCTCCAACGTATCTATAATTTTTGATTGCTCCATGCTATATTATCTTCTGTTTTGGACATTATTGGGCTTTATTATTCACTTTTATATTATTTTTGGGACTAACCTATTAACCGGAGGCCCAGCCCAGAATTGCTGTTTTTTGCCTATTTCAGAGTTTCGCAGAAAAAGAATATCAAACGGAGTCCAAACAGAATGAAACCTTCGGGAGCGTGATTTTTGGAACGAACAAGATCCAGGAGACTTGGACCCTACGTAAGAGAAGCTTCCAGGAGGCCACGAGGTAGGGGGCGCGCCCTCCACCCTTGTGGGCCCCCTGTTGCTCCACCGACGTACTCCTTCCTCCTATATATACCTACGTACCCCCAAACGATCAGAACAAGAGCCAAAAACCTAATTCCACCGCCGCAACCTTCTGTACCCACGAGATCCCATCTTGGGGCCTGTTCCGGAGCTCCGCCGGAGGGGGCATCCATCACGGAGGGCTTCTACATCATCACCATAGCCCCTCCGATGAAGTGTGAGTAGTTTACCTCAGACCTTCGGGGCCATAGTTAGTAGCTAGTTGGCTTCTTCTCTCTTTTTGGATCTCAATACAATGTTCTCCCCCTCTCTCTTGGAGATCTATTCGATGTAATCTTCTTTTTGCGGTGTGTTTGTTGAGACCGATGAATTGTGGGTTTATGATCAAGATTATCTATGAACAATATTTGAATCTTCTCTGAATTCTTTTATGTATGATTGGTTATCTTTGCAAGTCTCTTCGAATTATCAGTTTGGTTTGGCCTACTAGATTGATCTTTCTTGCAATGGGAGAAGTGCTTAGCTTTGGGTTCAATCTTGCGGTGTCCTTTCCTAGTGACAATAGGGGCAGCAAGGCACGTATTGTATTGTTGCCATCGAGGATAACAAGATGGGGTTTTTATCATATTGCATGAATTTATCCCTCTACATCATGTCATCTTGCTTAAGGCGTTACTCTGTTTTCATGAACTTAATACTCTAGATGCATGCTGGATAGCGGTCGATGAGTGGAGTAATAGTAGTAGATGCCGGCAGGAGTCTGTCTACTTGTCTCGGATATGATGCCTATATACATGATCATACCTAGATATTCTCATAAGTATGCTCAATTCTGTCAATTGCTCAACAGTAATTCGTTCACCCACCGTAAAATACTTATGCTCTTGAGAGAAGCCACTAGTGAAACCTATGGCCCCCGGGTCTATCTTCATCATATTAATCTTCCAACACTTATTTATTTCCTTTTCTTTTTACTTTGCTTTTATTTTACTTTGCATCTTATCATAAAAATACCAAAAATATCATCCTATCATATCTATCAGATCTCACTCTCGTAAGTGACCGTGAAGGGATTGACAACCCCTTATCGCGTTGGCTGCGAGGATTTATTTCTTTTGTGTAGGTACGAGGGACTCGCGCGTAGCCTCCTACTGGATTGATACCTTGGTTCTCAAAAACTGAGGGAAATACTTACGCTACTTTGCTGCATCACCCTTTCCTCTTCAAGGGAAAACCAACGCAGTGCTCAAGAGGTAGCAAGGCCGAGCTGGATCGGCAATAAGACCTTGATGCACTGGAAGGAGGGCGTGACATCTCTCAGGCATGCTCCGCATTCTATCAACAGCAAGCAAGGCGTTACCAGAATCGACAAGTTTGGGCGAAGGCGTACAATGTGGGAGAGCTCGTCCTGCGCCTCCCCAAGAAGCAGAAGCACAAGCTTTCACCTAAATGGGAAGGCCCCTTCATTAAAGATGAAGTACTCGCAGGTGGGGCATATCGCCTTTGCAGCCGATGGGATAATCGCCTCGAACCGAACCCGTGGAACACCGCTCGGCTTCATCATCGTTTTTACGCCTAATCCGGCATCGTCATCAACACTCCCCACTCTGTCTTCGTCTTTTTCTCTTCGTTTTAATTTTTGGAGCTTTAGCCTCCCCGACCTAGAGTTCGGATAAACCATAACACGACAGGTCACCGTTGTACACATCTTCGGATGTACTACCCAGCTTTACCTGGGGGCTTCTTATAAAAGCGGCCAATTATAATATACTTCTTGCAACCTTGTGTCCTGTTGTTGGAATTGATCTCCTTCCCATATCTTTCAAGCCATTATATGCACCTATTTGACTTAAGTCCTTTGCCAAGTTGGGTTGCCTGGCTCCTTTTACCACTACGTTTCCGATTGTTTGGCTAGGAAGTAAAGGGAGCACCTCTGCGATTTCTACGCCCGGGTAATCCGGATATGTACCTCAGATGGGTGAAGCCGAAAGCTAGAGTTCTTACAGAAAATAATGGGTCGGCCTCCAGGGAAGTGAAAATAAACAGGCGCTAGCCAACATCCAACTATTCCTGGTTCCTAAAAACCACGAAACATCCGTGTGTCACCGGCTTCCGAAATCACGGTGTATGGTCAACATATCTCACCCGAAGAAAGGAACCCTTGGAGGAACTATTTTCTTCGGAAGATGTTTCTCACGTTACAATGTAATATAACATTGCTCGCTGCGGTCTGTTCGCACCAAATGGACGGATTGCTTGGTTACCAGAATTATCCCCTGTTCATCAGGGCATATAGTACGGAACACTCCCCGATCACTGATCAGGGAGGCAGAAGCCGATGGCCGGTTAAGACAATGTTTTTACCACAGTTTGAGAATTGCGCGATGTAAAGTACATGGATACATAGAATCACGCACCATACTCTTTCTCAATACCATCTATCAAATTGTCCAAGGCACAATCCTTCTGGGAGTACCAAGCAGCGGGCATCACTTGGTCATATACTAGTATTTCCTGCCCATCCGGCCCCACGGGTCCCACTAGAGCCATATGTTCGGGTTCGAGTTTGGTAAATCGGGTCTTCACCATTGCCCAGGCCTCGCGCACTCCTTCCCGGTAGGCCGACAGCTTCCATAACTCAAAGTGCCGCCTCGCCCCTTTAAAGTGGCTAGCCAGTTCAGCCATGCTCTCTGGTGGCACTTCCAGTAGCCATAGTGCCTTAACCATGCTTTTCATGGCCTTCTGGGCTCGTTCATGCGCCTTGGTCAGTTCCTTCAAAAGGTTCCCACTAAAGGAACCCACCTCCTCCTCGGGCCGCCCTGTTAGGAGACCTAGCAAACAGGGGAGCACGTGTTTCAACATATTGTGATCACCCACATACGCGTGATATCGAATCCGTGACTTGGCGAATGTACCACCTTTTAGCTGTTGATTCTCCTACAAGGCCTGAGCCAACTAAGACTTCAATTGCTCAATTTCCTTGGCTTTTCGGTGTTTTTCCGCCTTGAGCTCATTCTTATCTTCCTGACTTTGTGTCAGCACTCGTTTGCCAGCCTCCAGTTCCCTTCGCAATTGACTCATCGCTTCGGCGGCTGCGCGGAGAGCATGGCATCAATATGCAGGAAACGCCATACAGTTCGTAGCATTCTAAAGCTTTTTCACTTACCAGGATTTTCGCTGGTAGCCTTTTTGGCCGCTTCTAGATCGGCTTTAGCGTCGGCTAACTGTGTTCGGCTCAGCTTGAGGTCTTCGGACAACTTGCTGTTCTGCTCCCTCACCGCCTGCAAAATCAAGACAATATAAGGATCCTTAACTCGGTTGTCCCACCCAAATTAAGGAGTGGGGGCTGTTAGGTTAAGAACTATAAACTGCTTTTAAGCTATCTCGCACCTGCATTTTTGAAGAAAAGAGACGGGTCATCCCTTCAATCCCGGTTGGGGCCGCTCCAAGGTACGCGTCCACCGAATTAAATGCGTTAAACTCCTGATCGGTAAAGGCAGCATGGCGCAAGGATTCTCTCCGGCGGCGGTGATTCATAACACTTTCAACCTCGGAGCTCGTCACTGAAACATCGCCAGGGTCCTCTGGATGTGCGCCAGCCGCTGTATGTTCGGCAGGGTCAATAGCCTGCGCCAAGGGCCCTGATGTCGGCTAGGACTACGTCTATATTTCCCCAAAGAGGAAGGGATGATGCAGCACAGCGATGGTAGGTATTTCCCTCAGTGATGAAACCAAGGTTATCGAACCAGTAGGAGAACCAAGAAACACAACGTAAACAGCCCCTGCACACAAATAACAACCACTCGCAACCCGACGTGTTAAAGGGGTTGTCAATCCCTTTCGGGTAACGGCGCCTCAAATTGGTGCGTGGACGGGAGAAAGTTGTAATAGATTGGATAAATAGATCGCAAATAAAATAAAGTGCAGCAAAGTAATTTTGTATTTTTGGTTTAATGGATCTGAAAATAAATGCAAAGGAAAGGTAGATCGCAAAGGCAAATATATGAGAAAGAGACCCGGGGGCCGTAGGTTTCACTAGTGGCTTCTCTCGAGAAAAATAGAAAACGGTGGGTGAACAAATTACTGTTGGGCAATTGATAGAACTTCAAATAATCATGACAATATCTAGGCAATGATCATTATATAGGCATCACGTCCAAGATTAGTAGACCGACTCCTGCCTGCATCTACTACTATTACTCCACACATAACCCGCTATCCAGCTTGCATCTAGTGTATTAAGTTCATGGGGAAACGGAGTAATGCAATAAGAATGATGACATGACGTAGACAAGATCTATCTATGTAGAGATAGACCCCATCGTTTTATCCTTAGTAGCAACGATGCATACGTGTCGGTTCCCCTTCTGTCACTGGGATCAAGCACCGTAAGATCGAACCCACTACAAAGCACCTCTTCCCATTGCAAGATAAATAGATCAAGTTGGCCAAACAAAACCCAAATATCAGAGAAGAAATACGAGGCTATAAGAGATCATGCATAAAAGAGATCAAAGAAACTCAAATACTTCCATGGAAATAAAAAGATATAAATGATTATAAACTCAAAGTTCATCAGATCCCAACAAACACACCGCAAAAAGAGTTACATCATATGGATCTCCAAGAGACCATTGTATGCACTTCGATGGATCCAAGATGCGCACCGGCTTGGGAGCCGGCATCGTCCTCACCTCTCCCAAGGGCGACAAACTCAGATATACACTGCAAATTCATTTTGCCGCCTCCAACAATGTGGCTGAGTATGAGGCACTCATACACGGGCTCCGGCTAGCCAAAGAGCTCGGCATACGCCGGATCCTGTGCTATGGCAACTCGGATTTGGTAGTCCAGCAGTCATCCGGCGACTGGGACGCCAAGGACACAAACATGGTGAGCTATCGATTCCTCGTCCAGCAAATCAGCGGCTACTTTGAAGGATGCGAGTTCCTCCACGTGCCACGGGCCGACAACGAGCAAGCAGATGCCCTGGCACGGATCGGCTCCACCCGACAAGCTATACCAACCGGCGTCTCTCTCCAACGCCTCCTCAAACCGTCTGTCAAGCCGTCTCCAGAATCAGACTCCATCTTCGTACCGCCTGCCCCTGATGCAGTCGGATCCGACTTGGGGAACCCAGCAGGCGGCTCGGGGACTTCAACAGGCGGCCCGGGGACTGCCGTAGTCGCACCCGGCTCAGGGACTTCAGAACCCGGCCCAGGGACTGCAGCTGTCGGCCCGGGGACTGCGACGACACAACAGGCGGTGGCCGACTCCAACTCATCACCACCCAACCCACCCACCCGGGTCACGGTAGCCGTATTGACAATAGAAGAAGTCACAGCTCCATCATGGGCCCAACCCATCCTCAACTTCCTAGTAAACAGAGAGTCTTCGACTGATGAGATCTCGGCAAGACAAGTTCAACACCGAGCCGGAGCATACACAATAATAAACAGAGAACTTGTTAAGCGTAGCGTCACTGGAGTCTTCCAGCGCTGCGTCGAGCCAGAGAAGGGCATAGCAATCCTCAAGGATATCCACCAAGGCGAATGCGGCCACCATGTGGCCTCAAGATCACTTGTCGCCAAAGCTTTCCGCCATGGTTTCTTCTGGCCGACTGCTTTGGAAGACGCTAAGGAATTAGTCAAAAGCTGCAAAGGGTGCCAAGTCTTCAGCTCCAAGCAACACCTGCTGGCTTCTGCACTCAAGACCATCCCCCTCACCTGGCCCTTTGCCGTCTGGGGGCTGGACATGGTGGGCCCATTCAAGACGGCGCGCGGTGGCATGACACATCTGCTTGTCGCTATGGACAAATTCACCAAGTGGATTGAAGCGAAGCCAATCAAGAAGCTGAACGGGCCGACTGTCATGACATTCATCGCAGATATCACCACCCGGTATGGTATACCACACAGCATCATCACCGACAACGGCGCGAATTTTGCCAAGGGAGCACTGGCACGTTTCTGCGCAGCACAGGGCATCCGACTGGACTTAGCATCCGTTGCCCACCCGCAGTCAAACGGCCAAGTCGAGCGAGCAAACGGCCTCATCCTCTCCGGCATCAAGCCCCGACTGGTCGTACCACTGGAGCGTTCGGCAAGATGCTGGCTCGATGAGCTACCGGCTGTCCTCTGGAGTCTGCGTACTACCCCGAACAAGTCAACCGGCTTCACTCCTTTCTTCCTTGTATATGGTGCCGAGGCTGTCATCCCAACTGACATCGAGTTTGACTCACCTCGGGTCACCATGTACACGGAGGCGGAGGCCAAGGAAGCGCGAGAAGACTGTGTCAACCTGCTGGAAGAGGGCCGGCTGTTAGCATTCAGCCGGTCCGCCATCTACCAACAGGGTTTGCGCCGTTACCACAACCGGAAGGTCAAGCTAAGATCCTTCCAAGAAGGCGATCTTGTGCTCCGGCTGATCCAGCGAACAGCCGGCCAGCACAAGCTCCCGTCCCCTCGGGAAGGCCCATTCGTCATCAGCAAGGCCCTAGGCAACGACTCCTACTACCTGATCGACGCACAGAAGCCGAAGGCACGCAAGAGGGATGATTCCGGCAAGGAGTCGGAACGACCATGGAACGCCAATCTCCTGAGAAGATTTTATAGTTAAAAGCAGTATGTACCACGCTACCTTTTGTATTAACTACAAGACAACGGCCCCCCCGAGGCGCACTCGGGGACTACCCTCTTTTATCTATGAATGACGAGTGTCATACCTATGAATGTACTATTACATTTGATTTTCTGTCCGGCACCGGGTTCGACCAGTCGGCCCGGGGACTTGCCGCCCTGAGTTATATTAAAGTTCTACCTGCAGTCAGACAAGTAGTGTGCCAGCACCCGAGCCCTCTCTTATTGAAAGTCGCAGCTCGAAGAACCGACTGTCCGACTTGCAAGAGCCAAAGGCAGGAAAGGATGCCCACACGAAAAAACGTCTAAGGACTAACGAACCTATATAACACAAGCCGGCCTCCCACCACGCCTACCGGCTGACAGAACAGCCGGCTGGCCGGCTTCCCATTTACTTTGCTACAATCCAAGAAAGCTAGAGTACTCGCCCTCCCAACCGGCCAAGCACTTCTCCAGCCACAGACTGCAGAGCAGCTGTCCGGCTGGGAAGGCGGCGACCAAGGGAGGGTGGCAAAGGAAACAACCAAAGGATGAAAAGCAAGAACAATGGGAAGCCAAACACATGCATGATTATATTTACACAAAAGACCTTCAATAGGCCGGCAGTCAACATAGTTTGAATACACCCCAAGTGGGTGGAACTGCGCAAACTTAACAAAATATTGTTCAAAGAGCAATAAACAGGAAAGCAAAGGCGGCGGATCAGACTAATGGCGCAACAGGCGAGCCGGGCCGGTCGGTGGAGACGGCAGTACCGGCTGGAGGAGTGGCCGGCTGGCGAGTCTCGGCTTGATCATCACCGGCTGCAGGCGGCGCGCTCGCACGTGCCTCGTCGCTGGAGGCACGATCAAGTTGAGGCTGGCCGGCTGCTCCACCGTCTGGCACGGCGTCTTCACCATCCTCTCCCTCATCCTCTTCGCCCTCGTCGCTGGAATCGATCTCCTCCGCTGAGTCCTCACCATCCGCCGGGTTCAGCCCGAACCACTCCTCCGGCTGAGCAATGCCGTTATCATCCACCTCAGGAGCAAAGGCGCTGGTGTCGGTGTAGTCGGCGATTGCCGAGGCGTGCTGGATGATATCCGGCCGCACCGCCTCCAACTCCTCGTCGGCCTCCTGCCGCCAGGTGGCTAGCTGGTCCAAGCTCAACTCGGGATACCAGGCTTTGACGAACTCCAGCGCCCGCCTGGCGCCTGGCCGAGCTGCAGAAGCCTTCCAGGCCTCGAAGCGGCCAACCGCTACCTCCAGCCAGTTGGCAGTCCGACTGGGGGTACGGGGAATCGCCTCGCCGGGCTAGAGGGCGGCCAGCACTTGCGCCCCAACGCGCTGAAGATGGCGGAGCATGCGGTGAGCCGGCTGGAGGCAGGCTTGGATCACCAGAAGCTGCTCCTCAAGCGACCGACGAGCATTCGGCGCGATCTCCACACCGGCTTGCCTTCGTGCCTCGCGGTGGGCCTCGATGACCTGGTTGGCGGCGGTAGAGTAACCAGGGAAGTACTCTGCACAAGAAAGAAAGGAAGAGAAAAAACACAAAGTCAGAGAATGGACCAAATGGCAAGCGGCAAGCAAGAAACGAAGAAGAAGGCGGCCTACCGTCAACCAAGTCTTTGATCTGGCCGTAGCCGCTGATCAGCGACTGCCTTGCCTCAGCCCAGCTCGCCGCCTCGGTCTCGTACTCGGCCTGGAGGGCTGCCTCGCTTTCCTGCACCGCCTTCAGGGGCGCCTTGTGACTCTCCTCCTGGTCGGCCAGCCTCTTGACCAAGCGGTCACGCTCGTGAACCAAGGCGTCGAACTCGGCTTCCTTGGCGCGAAGGGCGGTCTGGGTCCCACCCAGCTGCTCCCTCAAGTTGGCATTGGCCTCTGCAGATATGGCAAAGAAGAAAAAATATATAAGAAAGAAGTCGCCAGAAAAGATCCGACCCGACTGCTCAGCAGTCAGCCCGAATCTCGGGGACTACACCTAGTGGGTGCGCTGACACGCCCCCACATGAGATAAAAGATGAAGCACTTACTCCGGCTCTCAGTTAGATCAGCGGTCTTCTGGGTCAGCTCCCGAGCCTGGGAGTTGAAGGCAGCCGCGCGGAGGTTGTGGTAGTCCTGCAAGTCGGACAGAGAAGCGAACAAGAGCAAGATAAGCAATCAAAGTCTACTAAGAAGTTCCAAGCTGCCTGCTCAGCAGCCGACTCGGAACTCGGGGACTACACCCAGTGGGTGCACTGACGCGCCCCCACGGAAGAAATCAAGATCAAGAAACAGAAAAGCGGGAAGACTCACCCGAACGGCCGCCCTTGTCGTGAGGAACTCTTGATTGTACTGCCTCAGCACGGCGGCCTGGGACTGAAGCCGGTTCCGGACTTCTTGCGCCGCCACATTCACCACGGCCGTCCCACCACCCGGCGTCCACCCCGAGCTGGCGCTGGCCACCTCCAGATCTTGGGTCGACGAGCTAGAGCCCGCGGCCTTCTGCGGGTCCGGCGCCGAAGTCGCCTTCCCCGCGCGCTGGCGTGATGGCGACCGGACCACCAGGTCCGTCCTCGCAGCCGGCTCACCTCCAGCCGGCCGCACGGGCGGCGCGTCAAGCCGGCTGCCTCGGTCCGCCCCAGTCGGCGATGGCGGTGCCGCCTCCCTCTCCCGGACGACGACGTTGTCCTCCTCCCTCTCCATCCCCGGCATGTCGCCGCCGGCTTCCTCCGGCGGGGGCTCCGGGATCTCGGGCGCCACGGCGCGCAGGGGGGTGACAAGCAAGGCCCCCGCCGCTGCCGCTGCGGCTGCAGCCTCCGCCTGAGCCTTGGCCGCCGCGTCGGCTTGTGCCTTCGCTGACTCCTCCGCCATCTCCTGCGCCGCCTTGGCAGCGGCCGCCCTCAGCTCCTCCGCCTCCCGCGCCTCCCGCGCTTTCCGCTCCGTTGCCGCTTGAAGCTCGACACGGGGGTCCACGCGGCGGGTGCTTGCGGATCCTCCCACCGATCCAACCACGGAGGCGGCAGCGATCCGCTCAAGAGAGAGCGGAGCCCTGTTTGATAAGTCAAGACAAGGATTCAGAAATCGACAAGAAAAGAAGAAGGAATATGCAAGAGAATCGACACTTATGCCGAAACCTTTTGCGGCTGCTTCACCACCTTGCGGAAGCGGGCCGCCTTCGTGGCCGCCTCATCCCGCCTGGTCGCCGCCGCCCCGCTCTTGGGCTTCTTCGGGCGACTGCCGAACAAGCCCTACGTGGCCCGACGCTTCTGCGCGCCGCCTCGAGCAGGCGGCGCGGCGGATGAACCCGCGCCATGGTCGGACGCCGGCTGGCGGCGCGGGATGATTTCCGCCTCGTCGTCGTCCGGCCAGTCGTCGAAGCTGGCTCCAAGCCCGGAGCCGCCTGCTTCGCCGCCTCCTGCCTCGGTGTTATCGTCCATAGCGGCCACCCCCAAGTCGGGGTCCTCCAAGTCATGCTCCGCCCGGTCGGGGAGAAATTGGCGATCCGCCCTGCTGACCCAGCCGCAGGTCGAAGGAGAGGGCTCTGCCAAGACTAGCCGACTGGTCAGAGTCGGCCAAGAAAAACTTGGTGACAAAACTAAAGAAGAGAAGATAAAGAAAGCATACCATAGGCGGGGGATTGGCACGGGAGTACGGCTCCTTGCCAAACTGCCACTCTGCGGAGAGCTTGCAGTTCGCGAGATAGTTCACCATGTGAGCCACCTCGTCATGAGGCATCTCCTTGGTGCACATCCGACTCGGATCGAGTTGGCCGCTCATTTGACAGATCAAATGAGGGCGGTCTTGAAGCGGGAGCACCCGGCGCACCATGAAGGCGACCAGCAAGTCGGGCCCAATCAGGCCCTCTGACTGGATCATTACCCAGAGTCGGGCGACGGCGGCGGCTCCAGCCGGCAACAGCGTCCTGGCCCGATAGGACCACTGGGGCCGCCTCCCAGCCGGTGGGCCGGCTACGTAAGCCGACAAATTGACGTAGTCGCCTTGCGAGGCGACGTTCTTCACGTAGAAGTACGATTTCTGCCAAAGCTTCACCGACTGGATCGACATGATGGCAGGGAAGGGGTTGTCGGCTGCCGGCCTCCGCACCGCGATGAAGGCGCCGCTCTGAGCCAGCACGCCCTGCATGCGGGTGCCGAGCTTGGATTGGAAGAATTCCCCCCAGAGCTCGAGGGTGGGAAGGACGCCGAGGAAGCCCTCGCACAGAGTGACGAAGGCAGCCAGCAGCACCATCGTGTTTGGAGTGAGGTGGTGCGGCTGGAGCTGGTAGAATTCGAGGAAGGAGTGGAAGAAGGCGCTCGCGGGCAGGCCAAGGCCGCGCAGGAAGTGCGAGCAGAAGATTACCCGCTCGCTTTCCTCCGGCGCCGGCGAGATCTCCTTCTTCGGCGCAAGACGGACCCGCACCTGGTCCTCGCCGGGCAGCCGCCGCGTCTTGCAGAGGAATTCGATGTGGTCCGCGTGGACGTTGGAGCCGTCCCAGTCTCCACGGTGCTGCATGACAGCCAGAAGCTGACGAGAAAGGGCGTGGCGACAGCGAAACCACGGCCCCGCGGCAGCGAAGCTGCGGGGTAGTGCGAAGACTAGAGGGACGGCGCGGCGGCGAAGGGCTGCTGCAACGGAGAAGGAAAGGAAGAAAATGGCGGAGCGAGGGTGAGCGTGCGAGCGCCTGCCGCTCCCCCTACTTATAGCCTCGTGCGGCGAAGCCGAGGAGGCGAGGCGTGGGGGGACATGGGATTAACTGCGCCCACTCCCCCACGTCCTGCGATTATTGCGCCCTAACGACGTGCAGAAATTGCCGTCGGAAGGCGAGCGGCCCGCTTTGGGCCACAGAGAATCCACGCCTGGGCCTAGGCGTGGGAGTGGTGGGCCCCGGCCTGCGGTGGCGTCCCGTCGCGCGCGTGGGCTGGCAGGCTTTTTTCGGCCAGAGGCTGCCACGTGGCGCACGGGCGGCGAGCGGCCGGCCCACAACCCGGCGTGCGCGCCAGCCGACTCCCGCTTCAGACTTCAAAATCTCGCCAAAACGGCGCGCCCAACCGAAGCCGACTCCTAGCTGCTGGCTCTTCAAGATAGGAAGCTAACCGAGCTTCTCGTCCTCTTCTCAGCCTCGAAGCCCAACCAGCTTCGGGGACTACTGTCGGAGTAAATGGCCACGGGTAGCCTAACCGACTCCCCTGGCTCTTTGAAAAATTATCAGGCCGATTGGGCCTTCAAGCATCCAACACATAGGGCCGCCTTCCCCTGGTCGGCTATCTCACAGGCCGACTACCGGAAGGCGACCCGACCTCAAAAACCTTCCCGAAGATAACCATAAGATGGCCGACTCCCAGAAGCCAGCCATAAGAAGACCGACTCCCAGAAGCCGGCCACAAGATGACCGACTCCCAGAAGCCGGCCGCAAGAAGACCGACTCCCGGAAGCCGGCCAAGACTGCACCCTCAAGGGCTGCACCCACATAACGGTGATGAGACGGGGCGTGGCCACAGTACAGCCTACCACCCCTGAATCCCGGAGCACGCATGGCCACAGTGCGCCGTACGGGTCAGCCATCCCCCGTCCGGCATGGCACTGTTGCCATGTTGACCATGACGTCACCCATGATAGGCGCCAGTACGGCCCACGGGCAGCGGGCCCCTTCAGCCAGAGAGACGCTCGAAGGCGGCCAGGCCTCCCCTAGTCGGCCTGGGGCATAGCCGGCTCCCAATAGCCGGCTACCTCCCTCCCTCGAAGTATGTGCATCATTAAGAAGACAAGACGAGGTAAGGCTACAGTGAGAGCCCGCCGGACGGCGGCACTGTAGCCATGCTTACCTCAGCAAAGCCCTCATCATCAGGGGCGAGGCTACAGTAACCAGCAGCCGGCGGGACCCACCAGTCGGCGGGCCCCAATGGCCAGCGGAGAAGCCGGGGAACACAGACACTGACGGCTGGGACCCGCGCCCAGCCAGATTACCATTGTATCCCCGGGGGGTAGGCCTATATAAACCCCCCAGGGCACCCATGCAAAGGGTTGATCTCTGAGATAGTTTTACACACCACGTAGAGAGAAGAGGAGAGCTAGCCTTGCCTTTCTTCCTCCTCTAGCCAAACGGCTCAAGGAGCACTTGTAGCTACTTGTATTGATCTAGTGATCATGCGGAGACCCCGCAGAGCAGGATTAGGGGTGTTATCTCCACAAGAGAGCCCCGAACCTGGGTAAGATCCGCCGGCGTGCATGTCTTCGTCTTATCCCATTTCCAGGCACCTGCGATGTCTTACTGGCTCCCACAATGATAAGCCACCCGTTGGCATATGTTGCACCTACTACCCGACAAGGCTTTTCAGACGAAGAGTAAGGTGCGCTAGGTCGTTGTCGTGCACTCAGCTATGTTGTTGGAGTTGATGGACTCACTTTATCTTCCAAGCCTTCCGTTGTTATCTTATTTAGATGGCCTTAAGCCATATTTATTGTAATAAGTTCTCTTTTGAGACATTCGATGTAATAAGTGTGTGATTGTACTCTGTTATAAATCCTTCAAGTACTGTGTGTGTCAGCATTACCGATCCAAGGATGACACTTATACACAGAGATTTGACCGTCTGAGGTCGGATCGCTACACGGTTCAGATCTGAGATCATGGCACCGGGCCCAAAGTGACAAGCATTAAGCATAGCAAATTCATAGCAACATCAATCTAAGAACATAGTGGATACTAGGGTTCAAGCCCTAACAAAACTAACTCGATTACATGATGAATCTCATCCAACTCCTCACCGACCAGCGAGCCTATGAAGGAATTACTCACTCCCGGTGGGGAGCATCATGGAATTGGTGATGGAGAAGGGTTGGTGATGACGAAGAATGAAGATCCCCCTCTCCGGAGCCCCAAACGGACTCCAGATCTGCCCTATCAAGGAAGAACAGGGCTTGGCGGCGGCTCCGTCTCGTGGATCGCGATAATTCTTTCTCCCCGATTTTTTCCAAAAATAGGAATTTATAGCGTCGGTTTCAGGGTCAGCGGGGCCACCACGTGGGTACAACCAACCTGGGCACGCTAGGAGAGGGGGCGCGCCCTAGTGGGTTGTGCCCATCGAGGGGCCCCTCTCCAGTAGGTCTTGGCTCCAGTAATTCTTATTTATTATATAAAAATTCCTCATGAAGTTTCGTTCCATTCCGAGAACTTTTATTTCTGCACAAAAACAACACCATGGTAGTTCTGCTGAAAACAACATCAATCCGGGGTTAGTTTCATTCAAATAATGCAAATTAGAGTCCAAAACAAGAGGAAAAGCATGAGAAAAAGTAGATACGTTGGAGACGTATCAGGGTGAAGTGGAAACCCTAGGCCGCGGAGAAAGTGAGGGATGAATACAACCCTCTCGCTGGGCTCTGGTGTGGGGATGATTTGCTCTTTGGTCGGGAGCATGTGTGCAATTTCCGCGGTCAAATACCTCGCCTCCCGGAGCTCCTTAATGTCCTTCTCTGTGACGGAGGAGGCCACCCACTTGCCCTGTGAACCAGATCCAAACATGGCTGGGAGAGTTGGGCGGTGGGAAAGGTTGAGGCTTGGGCACTGGAGCTCGAGGATGGGAAGGCTGAGGAAGAAAGAAGGCGTGGGGTAAAAAGATGGATCTTTATCCGCTTATATAGGCAGTGAATATCAAGGGCCCCACTAGCCTTAAAACTCGCCTATTCCCAAAGGGGCCGTGCGTGTGGCACGGTTGGATTACCCAAACCCGCATTGATGAAAATCCCGCAATAAGGGGCACGATCTCTGCTTTGACAAGACGTGTCAATACTGTCTGCATCCTGAAACACGAAGCGGGAGGCCAAAAAACGGCTCAAAATAATAAAGAGGCCAGACGCGACGTTTCACCAAAGAGGCCAACGTTGGGTATACCTTATTAAGTATTGTATCCTTGTGGTTGAGGGTTGTCACTATTATACATAGCCGGATATAGTTCTCTTGTTCAGAAGACTGCTTGGTATGCGGAGAAGGAACCCACCTTGCAATTCCAAAGACAATCTGCATGCCGAACACATCATCATTGAAGACTGGTTCAGGGGCTACTGAGGGAGTCCTAGACTAAGGGGTCCTCGGGTGTCCGGGCTATTTGATATGGGCCGGACTGATGGGCCGTGAAGATACAAGGTAGAAGACCTTCCCCCGTGTTCGGGTGGGACTCTCTTATGCGTGGATGGCAAGCTTAATTTCCTTTCTCTGTAAACTGACTCTGTACAACCCTACGCCCCTCCTGTGTCTATATAAACCCGAGAGTTTAGTTCGTAGAGGCTATCACAAATCATATAGGCTAGACAACTAGGGTTTAGCCATTACGATCTTGAGGCAGATCGACTCTTGTAACCCCCATACTCATCAAAGTCAATCAAGCAGGAAGTAGGGTATTACCTCCATCGAGAGGGCCCGAACCTGGGTAAACATCGTGTCCCCTTTGTCTCCTGTTACCTTCGATCCACAGACGCAAAGTTCGGGACCCCCTATCCGAGATCGGCCGATTTTGACACCGACAGGTTGTGCTCTCCTCGAAGCACCCCCTAGGCACAGCCAGGGCCCATTAGGTGTCTTTTGGTCCAAAAAAATTCTCCATGAAGTTTCATTGCATTTGGACTCCATTTGGTATTGATTTCCTGCGATGTAAAAAACATGCAGAAAATAGCAACTGGCACTTGGCACTATGTCAATAGGTTAGTACCAAAAATGATATAAAATTACTATAAAATGATTATAAAACATCCAAGATTGATAATATAACATCATGGAACAATAAAAAATTATAGATACGTTGGAGACGTATCAGGCCCAAGGTTGGAATCACGCCTCGGCACACCCGGGGAGTCCTCGGACTGGCGCGCCGGAACTCTTCTTCTGCAATGTTAAGCAAATGTTGGACGAAAGATATTGAAAACGCCCCTTTTCGTTGTCCCAAAGCATGTTACCTTTGAGCCGAGGGAGCGGTTTCTTCTGCTCCAACGGAGGCCTTCCTCTTGAATGTCCCATCAGGGGCCTAGGCCGACGTAGGTTGTGCTCCTCCCACAGTTGTTCGATGTGTAGTGCGGCGACCCTTGGGAGTAGAAGTTAGAGTATGCGGGATGGTGCGAGGCAATCACCCCGGTCGGGAGGAGCTCCTCCTTTCACTTACAGTGGAGGAAGGAAGAGCCCCTGTATGATCAGCCGTCACTACAACTTTGGTGCCGTCAAGGATTTCTTGGTAAAAGACCCCATCTTCAAAATCAACCGACATTTCTGGATCGTCACGATGACCCGGTTTGTCGTCCTGGGAATGATTCTCCGGCTAAGGGGAAGGGCAGTGGATGGACTCTACTTGACACCTCCAACTCTATGCGAACAAAGTACAATCAACAGATGTTCAGACGTTGCGGCTGAATTACAGACAAAGAATTGAAGCTTACCTAGTCTGCCAGATTATAGCCGGAGCAACCCTCCCAAATATTCAATTGAACAAAGCTTCCTCCTCTCCTTTAAAGATGTCGGCTAATATCTTGACCATGGCCGCTTTATTGTCCGGCCCTTGTCGCTTATAGCGGGTCGCATCACTGGTCCCATTGTAGCACCATAAAGGATGCCCCCTCTGTTGGAGGGGTTGTACGCACTGGGTTATGGCGACGACCATTACTTTGATCATAGTCAGCTTGCCGTGTGGGTCAGCAGCCAAATCTTGGTGGCCAAAAGGTGCACCTCCTCACTGTCTAGCTGGGAAGGGCTCTTGGGCCGCCAGTTGAGCCGCTTCTTTAGCGGGCCGCTTGAGTATTCGGACAGACCAATCCGGACTGGGTCGAAGATCGGATTGTCTTCGATATAGAACCATTCCGAGGTCCACTCCTCGGGATCCTTCCGTGGGGTCCCAACGGGGTAACCCGTCCCGGCTATCCGCCACACCTCTGCTCCTCCCACATCAACGATTTACCCCTCGCAGGTACGAGGGATGAGGCAGAAGTATTTCCTCCACAAATCAAAGTGGGGTTCGCAGCTCAGGAATATTTCCTAGAGGGCCACGAAGCCAGATATGTGCAGTATGGACCCTGGGGTGAGGTTGTGGAACTGGATCCCGTAAAACTCCAACAAGCCCCGTAGGAAGGGGTGAATGGGAAAACCTAGGCCTCTTAGAAGGAAGGGCACGAATTATACCCTCTCTTCCTTGCTTGGAGCAGGGGAGCTCTCGGCGAGTGCTTGGCCATCGACAGAGATTAATCCAGCACAGACGGGAACGAGATCTGCCGCGGGAAGATAGCCCTACGTCTGTAGATTGCTTAGCTGGAGGCGCGAGACTGAACAACTCGTCCAATCACCAGGGAGAGGGCCATGAGGGCGCGAGGATGAACTAGGAATGTCGGCCATGGTGCCTGAGGATTTCTTTAGCGCTGTTTTTCGCGAAGGGGATGGGTTATCCATCCCCCGCACCTTCGGATCTATAAATAGGCGCTTCGCCTCAAACTGAAAGGACGGGCTTACAGAAGGTGGCATTGGGCCACGTGCCTTCTAAAAAGGTGCATGACGGTCAAAGTTGACCCCTGCCCCGAGGTAAGCATTAAACTCCGATGGGCTCACTATGTTTTGGTGTGGTCCTAAACGTTTGGATTGTCAAACCGGTTGGGCACGAATACAGTTTTGATACGGACTATACTGAGTGATAAAACCTCTGATGTTGATCCGGATAGTGTTCGGCCGCGAAGCCCTTCTCCGAACAATTCAGGTAAAAGATGAAGAACTCACCTCACAAGCCGAAGATTGGGAGCATGCCAGATGACAATCCCCGACGTTGGAGGCTAGTTCGAGGGCTACTGAGGGAATCCTGGACTAAGGGGTCCCTGGGCTATTGACCCATTATGTATAGGCCGGACTAATGGGCCACTATGGGGCCAAGCTAGATTGCGGACCCGTGACCGGACAAGGAATCTTCGAAGTCGTGGTGTGCCCTCCAAGCCAAGATTAGGCAGGATCTTCCCTTCTTTGTAACCGATCACTTGTAACGCTAACCCTACTGGTGTCTATATAAACCAGGGGGCTCTAGTCTTTAGAGGGAGAGCTACATCCATCACCTCATCACCTTAGGGTTTAACTCACTTGATCTCAAGGTAGATCTACTCTGTAACCATACCATACATCAAATACAATCAAACAGGACATAGGGTTTTACCTCTTCGAGAGGGCCCGAACCTGGGTAAACACCATGTTCATTGTCCCTTGTTCCCCATTGATCCTAGATCCACAGCTTGGGACACCCTACCCGAGATCCGCCAGTTTTGAAACCGACACCTACCAAGGCCACGTCCCATCAAGAGGGTCATGCGCCTCGATCCTTGCACACCAATTAACGGCAACCCCTCAATTCCCGTGCATAATAAATGCTTAAACACGGGAAAATTAAGGGATTTGTTGCCGTGTGGCGGCATTAACCTGCCGCTACTTCGCATTTAGCCCCTCCTATAAAAGGAATGATGTGTTACAGGGGGAAGCATAGTTTATGGGTCTGTCTAGGGCACATCTAGTTATTGCACATCTAAGTGACTCAATCAAACTAGAAAGAAAAAGAAAAAGACAAAAGAAAATGCTTGCACGAATCTTAGCGTAAAATCAATGATATAGGACTTAGATGTGCTATATTTAGAGCACATCTAGATATGCTTTAGCAAAACTGATAGTCCCTCCAAACGTCTTACATTATGGGACGGAGGGAGTAGTTTATACACGACAAATGCTGACAAGAAAAATGACAACATAGTTTATACCACAAAAATGTTAGGCACTGGCTTTTGTTAAAAGAGGAGGTTTGCAAGGCGGTGCGTGATTTTTTAAGTGGGAAGGAAATTCCAGAGGGACTTAATGACACTATTTTGGTTCTCATCCCAAACAAAATCCTAGGACTCACTTTCACAATTCAGACCCATCAGTCTATGTAACATGTTGTGCAAACTTGCAGCTAAGGTTCTTGCTAACATGCTAAAATGTGTGCTCCCTATCATTATTTCGGAGGAACAAAGTGCGTTTGCAATAGGGAGATTGATCGCTGATAATGTGCTAGTGGCATATGAGTGCGTTCATGCTATCAGGAAGAGGAAGAGCAAGAAACCACTTTGTGCGGTTAAGTTAGATATGATGAAGGCTTATGACAGAGTGGAGTGGTCTTTTTTGGAAAACATGATGGCTCATTTTGGCTTATCTCATACATAGACAACCATGATTATGAGATGTGTTATGTCTTCAAGATTCACGGTTAAGCTCAATGGTGGTACCTCCGATGGTTTTCTCCCCTCTAGGGGTCTACACCCAGGGGACCCTCTATCTCCATATTTCTTTCTGTTTTGTGTAGAGGGTTTTTTGGCACCGCTAAAGCAAGCTCAGCAGGAAAATGAATTAATGGGAGTGTCTTTTGGGCGCACTGGTCCCAATGTGACCCATCTTCTCTTTGCCGACGATAGTATAATATTCCTGGAGGCATCTACAAATAATATGACTCGACTACAATTTTTTTACAGGTGTATGAAGATACTTCAAGCCAGAAGGTGAACATGCAGAAGTCATCCATCTTCTTTGGGAAGGGGTGCACAGAAGAAAGCAAGGAGGATCTCAAGGAGGTGGTTGGTATCCAATCGGAGGCACTGAATGAGCGATACTTGAGACTGCCCACTACGGTGGGAAGATCGAAAGATGGTAGTTTCAAACATGTGCGGGAAGCATCGAGGTCTAAGGTGACTGGATGGAAAGGACAATGTCTGTCTAAAGATGCTAGAGAGGTTCCTGTAAAGTCGGGGCTGCAAGAAACCCCTACATTTGCAATGAGTTGTTTCCTACTCTCCAAGAAAATGTGCGAGAACCTCATATCAATCCTCTTCAAAATTCTGGTGGGGTGCAGCTGAAGGTGAGCAAAAAGTCCATCGGATAGCCTGGGATAAAATATGCACTAGGAAGCAAGAGGGCGGCATGGGTTTTAGGGACTTTGAGTTATTTAACCAGGCCCTACTTGCAAAGCAGGTTTGGCGCATTATCACTGTCCTAGATTCATTATGTGCTAGAGTTCTTAAGGCGAGGTACTTCGCAGAGATGGATATTATGTCGGCATCGTGTCCGCAAGGCTGTTCGTATACTTGGCGCAGTTTGATGCATGGAAGAGACTTACTAGCACACGGGCTCATATGGAGTGTAGGACATGGTTCAAAAATTAATGTGTACCATGATCACTGGATCCCAAGGACGAGCAGTATGGTGCCACTGGGCACTGTGTTCGTGCATGGAATAACAAAAGTGGAGCACCTCCTAAATAGCCAAGGAACGGGATGGGACCAGGCAAAGCTACAGCAGGTGCTCACTGAAGATGATGCTATTGACGTGCATCAGATCGTAGTTGGTGGACCGGGAAGAGAAGACTTCAGAGCATGGAATTATACAAAGGACGAAAGGTTCTCGGTTCGGTCAACGTATTATCTCGCAGTGTCAATTAAGGCATCTAGTGAAACACTACCCTCGTGCTCTAATCCGGACATTGATCATAAATGCTGGCTCAAGCTATGGGCGACGAATGATCCAAACAAGATGAAAATCCATGCGCAGAGGCTATTTAGAAAGGGCCTGGCTGTTGGTATGGAGCTACACCGCGACGGATAAAATTTATCGTATTTTGTGTTGCGTGTGGTTGAGAGGAGAGCCTCGTACACAGGTTCTGATGGCCACATGCAGCAAAATTCTGGCGTATGCTGAGCGATGCAGTGGCTGCACCCTTGCCGGTCTTGCCGAAATATATCCAGAACACGGAGGAGCTACGTGCATGGATTCTACAGTGGCTTAGCAATGCATGTGATGATGAGAGAAAAATTGTAATTAGAGGTTGGTATGAGCTATGGGCTGCACGTACTTCTGCAAGGGAGACCAATCGGATTAAGAATCCATCTAACATATGCGACCGGGTTCTCCACCTAGCTGAAGAATGAAAGCCTATTCAACAAGGGGTGACTAATCACCGGGTATCTACACCGCATGAGCACCGGAGGAAGCCAGAAGATGGCTGGGTTAAAGTTAATGCAGATGGTGGTTAGCGAAACACCAAGGTATGGAAGGAGGGGGTGTTGTTCTTCCGGGCAACCATGGCACATTCTTGGCAGGATCATGCATTTTTTCCCTCCACTCACAATGCATAGGTGGCCAAGCTATTGGCGTATTAGAGGACTCTAATCCTGGCTCAAGAGCTACAAGTCCAAAAGGTGATCCTTAAAACAAATGCTCAGAGAGCGGTGAGTAAGATCAAGAATGTGCAAAAGGATTTCTCAACTAATAAACAATTAATTAAGGAGGTCAAAGATTTACCGAGCTCTTTTCAGGAGTTTAGGGTTGCTTGGATGCGACGTTTGAAGAATAAAGTTGCACTTGTCTTAACTAGAAAATGTTGTATTAGATCTTTATGTAAAATTTGGCTCCATGTATCTTCCAAATGGGTTAGCTTGGAGATTGCTACTGAGGAAGCTATGAACTTTGAATAAAGTGACAACTATTTCCCTTAAAAAACGTTCGTTTTCCAATTCCTCAAAAAATCTGACGTTCCACCGGCTCGAGCCACCGCCGCGCTTCTTGCCCTCTCGGACGCCGCCAGTCCGCCATTACCATATTCCACTTCCAGTAAGAGTACCCTATCCCCCAGTCCGGGAACCACCCTCTGAATCCCAGCAGCGCCTTTCGTCGCCGCGGCCGACGGAGCCCCCAGCTCGTTCGCCGGGTCGTTCGTCTTCTCGCCGGTTTGTTACACATCAGATTCTTGTAGCGCGGAGGAGGCCGCGAGTCGGATCCAAAGCTCGAATCATTTCCGGATTTTAACTGCCCCGAGTTCCAGCACAAAGCGAAATTCCGTGTCTGGATTCGGATTTGGATCTCCGTCGCCGACTGGAGCAGGCCCTCGGTTGGTTTCTCTTTCTTGCCTATAAGTCTCGCCGGAGCCCCGATGGAGGCCTGTATCGTAATAAAGAGCTTACGGCAGCTAGTTAGACATCCGACTAGTTTGTGCTCTCTCATCTTCAGATCTTTGGCTGAGCTGATGGGACTTTTCCCCAGTGTACTCGGCAAATTCAGAGGAGACCCGCCGCCGATGGAGAATATGGTGGGCAAATCGCCGGAGCCGGAACCGGAGCTGCCACCGGATATGCTCTCGAGCATCTTTGCCCTCCTCGAGGTCCCTGACCTCGTGCGCGCAGGCTCTGTCTGCTCCTCCTGGCGCTCGGTGTACACTGCACTACGCAGTCAGCTTCTGAAGCACAAACAGCGCCAGACGCCTTGCCTCCTCTACCACACCTCTGAATCTGCCGGAGAGAACGCAGCTTGCCTCTACAGCCTTGCGGAAAAGAGGGCCTACAAGTTAACCCTCCCTGATCCACCGATCCGCAGTAGGTATCTGATTGGCTCTTCGCATGGCTGGCTGATCACTTCCGATGAGAGGTCCGAGCTGCACCTTGTAAATCCAATCACTGGTGAACAGATTGTTCTCCCGTCAGTGATTACTCTTGAGCAAGTCAAGCCGGTCTTTGACGATGAAGGTTCTGTTCATAAGTATGAGTTGTGGGAGCCACGGTACACTGCACTTGCAGAATTCCTTGGTCACGAGCCCTCAGTTTATGCTCTCGATGAGCTCCGTGACTATCTCTACTTGAAGGCATATTTGTTTCCTGACCCGCAAACGGAAAGCTACATTGTGGTGCTCATTCATAATCCAGAATATCAGATTTCATTTGCAAGGGCAGGGGACTGTGGGTGGACCTTTCTGCCACCAGGTTGGAACTATCAAGAATGCATCTACAAGGATGGTATACTGTATGCAGTGACAAGAACTGGATCAATTGATGCTTTTGATCTCTCTGGTCCTACTGTCACAAGGAAGACGGTTCTGGGTGACATGAAGAATTATATTTGTGAGCACATATACATTGTTCAGGCACCGTGGGGCGATATGCTGCAAGTTTGGAGGGAACAGCCCACTGTAGATGGCGATGCTGGTTCAGAGAACATAAAGGAAACCAGCAAAATATTTGTATATAAGATTGATATGGCAGCAAAAAAGCTTGTGGAAATAAATGGCTTGCATGGCCATGTGTTGTTTCTTGGGCATAGCCAGACGCAGTGTCTCAGCGTGGAAGAATATCCGCAATTGAAGGCGAACTGTGTCTACTTCACCGATGATGATGGATTTATTTCATCGTATCAGAATAGTAAACGTGATATAGGTGTTATAAATTTGGAAAACGACACCAGGGAAGAAATTGTACCTCAGATTTATTGCAGCTGGCCAAATCCCACATGGATTACACCCAGTCTTAGAATGATGCACTCGGGATTGATGTAATTGTGTTCAAATGCTATGACAATGGAGGCATACTCCATTTATATTTGTCGAATCAATAATATAAGGCCCTGTTTGGTTCATAAGTCCTAGGACTTTTTTTAGTCCCAACTTATAAGTCCCAAGTCCCTAAAAAGTCCCTACCTGTTTGGTTCCTGGGACTTAACATGGACTAAAAGACCATATTACAACTATAAGTCCTTATAAGTCCCTCCTTGAGAGTCTTATTTCATAAGTCCCAAATGCCCACTTTAAGTCCCTATAAGTCCCTCCTGTTTGGTTTAGATGGGACTTAAAGGGACTTTTTTCCCTACACCAATAAGTCCCTGTAACCAAACACCCTCTAAATATATTTTTTATCTATGGAGAACTTTTATCATGTGTTAAATTATTGCCACTGTCATGTGCAAAGTTGGAGCTTAGATGGCCTGGCCCAAGGTCCTTGTGAAAATGTTAACGCAACTGTGTTGTACAAGGAAGATAGTTACTGAACAGAGAAGTTTAGGATATTCAGGTACTTTGAGACGCTTAATTTGGTGGATCTGATTTATTCTTTCACTCAATTCTTTCAAGAAAACTGTTGAAGCCAATAAGATACCATTAGATACTATTGGAAATGTAATACCTTGTAATTATGAGCATTAGACACACAAGTTTTCTACTGGTGATCAGCCAATAAGGACATCCTTATCTTTGAGTGCTCTCTAAAAAAAACTCGTGTACCTTTTAGGATTTTATTTGGTCGCGAGATCTTATGGGTTTCACCTCTAGCCTACCCCAACTTGTTTGGGACTAAAGGCTTTGTTGTTGTTGTTGTTGTTTGTACCTTTTAGGATTTTATTTGGTTTCCATATCAGTTGAGTTATTGTTATTCTTTGGAGATGGAAGATCAAAGGCCTACAGATGTTTGTCGAGGTACTCTCCTTCCTAAAATTAGATTATGTTCCCTGCCTTTTTGTTTTTGATATAAATGCTCAGTATTTCCTTCCAGCATGTTTTGTTTTTGTTAGGCAAAATTTCAGTATTTAGGTATTGCAGAAGTGAGGTTACCAATGCCAAATTTTATTTGATTTTTAGGTTTTTGGTACAAGATCTGCTATTCGAAGCTGCACTAATGAAGAGTAAGATCTACTGTCCTTCTCTGTTTACAAACATACATATCTGTACGGATTCAAAGATATGGTTATACAGAGATATTTCTAGGTGCAAAAATAAAGTTTGCTTTGGCTTATTGTTTTAACTCCCAGGTTGTAGTGTTTCGTTTTTGGCATGTTCCAGTTATATGTTCAATTTTTCATGATTTCTTTTTCAATGCATGTCTCTCTGATATGGCCTTTAGTATTTATTGCATCATCATACATATTAGTTATTAGATTAGAGTTATCTTTTTTCAAGTGGTTCTGCAATAATGAAGTCATCCTATTGTATAATGGTATGTTGCACAATGCACACTGGAGGCATGCCTGAGGACATGATTCATAATTAAAACAGTATCGACGTAAGTCTAGAAAAAAGTCTATATTACACAAGAGATAGAAATGATCTGTAAGGCCTGGTGCTTCAGTGTTTTGGTGCCAATAGCTGCCATATCATCTTCTTTTGTACTGTAGTTAGCTAAAGTTTGATATATTGGTGTTGATATTATGGTACCTCCTTGTCAGATGCAGATTTGTGTAATTCTTAACTTCTTATGAAGACTTGTTGAGGTTGGCTCCTTATCTTCCCTTTATTGGAAGAATTTTCCTCAGTAGTGAATTGGCCCGTTGTGGACATTGCAGATCCCACCAGAGCAAGAACACCACACAGGATTATAACGATTTCTTACTAACTGATTCAGATGAAATCGAATCAGCTTCATCATTATTGTTTTTTTAGATGGAATTTTTCATCATTATTGTTCAAGCACCAGCAAAGTGATGTAGAAAATACCTCCTGACAATAGTAAAAGAACTATTTCGCAGATGCACATGATGCAGATTGCCGCTATGCACAAGTGGTCAGGCAGCTGAATAGGTTGTCAAGACCAGAGGAAATTTTGCTAAAGATCAACTTTGATGCTTCTTTTCTACTCCTCCGTCCCATAATATAAGATTGTTTTGCAAGCTAAAACAGCTTGCAAAATCATCTTATATTGTGGGACGGAGGTAGTATAAAATAATAGAGTGGCCAAACCTGCAATGGTGTCATGGCTTGCAAAGTCGCAATCACGAAGGGAATGTTCTACTGGCTGCTGCTCTAAACATCTAAATCTTTGAAAATACGTTTTTTTGGTCATACAACTTGTCATTTGGTTCAAATACAGTCACTCTGTTCCAGCACATGCGTATTCAGCATGCATGGGTCCACTGTCAGCGACCTGCACTGTTTCATGCCGACACGCTCGCGGCTTTTTTGCCCAAACCCCCCTCGAGTCTTGTCTATTTGTGGCTGCCGCGTCTCTCCTAACCGCTTCATCTCCTGACCATTCCGAGGCGGATACGGAGGCGTCGGAGGCGGTGTGTCAAGGCGGCCGTCGTTGGAGGAGATGGACGACCCGCGTCGTCGACGTCTGAGTGAAGCAGCGCCGTCATATGGTTAGTCTCTTCTCCTCTTTGTCTCGTTTCTCTCCTCTGCTCCCCGCTATCTTTTCTGTGCCTTGTATCGCCAAGGTAGGGTTCATGTATGGTGGCGCGATCACAATTAATTCATTCACGTACGTATTGTGAGTAAACGATTTTTGCCGTACGCATTACATTTGTAGGATCTATTTCTCCTGTTTGGCAATTCAAGCTAGGGTTTTTCTGGGGGTTAAGAACGAGGAAGCTTTATGTGTGCAAAAGTAAGATCAAAACAACAGATCAATCATTTTAGGCACAGTTTCGCTAAGATGGTGGTTGATCAATTTGTTCAGTAAGGTTGGGGTTCCAGATGTTTACTGAATTTTCGTTAGACTGCATACACTGAATATGTTTGCAGATTCAGTTAACTGAATATGCTGCACATTATGTGACTGAATTTGTTAACTTCAAATGTTATCTGCACATTATGTGCTGTATTGGCAAGTGATAACTATTTGTTTTATTGGCAATTAACTGAATTTGTTATCTGCTGCAGTGTTAACTGAATTTGTGCGCAGAACATGGTGACTGAATTTCTGCAGTGGACATGTTATATTCAAAGCTGCTATATCTCTCCCTGTTAAATATGGGTGATTCCTTGTTGCAAATTATACATTTTCTGTTTGGAGCTATCTCTCTGCCTGGTAATAATCAGTATGCATATGTCTGATTCATGATGATGGTCACTGTGTGCAGAAAGTTCATGGTTAAATTCAGTACAAGTCTGTACTGCATCTCTGTTGTAAAATTCAGTACTGAGCTGCATTCTTTGTGATAATTTCATGGTTAAATTCAGTACAAAACCGTACTGCATTTTGTATGTAAAATTCAGTATAGATCTGTACTGCAGTTTCATCCCAAAATTCAGTACAGAGCTATGCTACAGTTTCATCCAAAAATCAGTATAGAGATGTAAAATGCAGTACTTCCAACAAACATGGTGGCATGGGATTCGAACCCAAGGCACCTTGTAGCCAATTGGATAGTGAGAGGATTCAGCTCAGTTCTGTCCACCTGCCTCTTTTGTTGTGATGTCTATCATCTCCCTCCTGTGCTCCAGTGCCTGTACGCCTGACAGACAGAGTGCCTGTACGCCTGACAGACAGAGACACGCAGCGGCCACAAATAAACAGGATTTGAGGGGGGTTTGGGCAAAAAATCTGTGCGCGTGTCGCCCTGAAACAGTGCAGGTCGCTTACAGTGAACCCATGCATGCTGAATACACACGCGCTGGAACAAAGTGACTGTATTTGAACCAAATGACAAGTTGTATGACCAAAAAAGTATTTTCAAAGATCTAGCACTAAACCGCACATTAAACGCAAGTTTAGTGACTACCAGTGATATTACCTCAAATTTAAACTAAGATAGCACACAAACTAAACAAATTACTCGCTATCGGTCATCTTGGCCATCACCCTCTCCTATTCCTCGTTGATCATGGGGCCAGTCCGCTCGGCCGCCACCGCCCTGGTGTTGGAGCTAAATCCGACAGATCCCTTGATACAATGTCCTCAGCTGGGCTGGTTGGCACGATGGTAACAAAGACGAGGATTTTACCCAAGCTTAGGATCTTCAGGGGAGATAAATACCCTACCTCCTGCTTGTGTTTTATTGCGTTGGAGTGTATCGAGAGTGCAAAGGACCAAGAGATTGTAAATTGTCTATCTAGAAGTCTGTACCCTGGTTTATATAGCATACAGGGGACCCTAGGTTAAATGGATCCTAGTCGACTACGTATGAGGAGGTAGAGACCTCCACGAATCCAGTTTTTTGTCTTGTATGTCAAGTTGTCCGGAATCTTCAGTTATCCGCCATGGGCCGCCCTATGTGGCCCAGGACGAAACCGATAAAGGGAGTCCCCAGACCAACCCACCAGGCCAGGAGTCATCATGGTGAGATGCCCCTTAGTCGGGACACCACCAGTAGCCCCTGAACCGGTCTTCAAGCACGGTTGTACCTCGGGCTATTTGAGCTGCATGTCTTCTTCGGTCGCCAGTCTTGAAACTGGTTCAACGCAGTCGACCTCTACCAGCCGAGTTGCATATTGATACGTCTCCAACACATCTATAATTTTTTATTGTTCCATGCTATATTATATTCTGTTTTGGATGTTTAATGGGCTTTATTATACACTTTTATATTATTTTGGGACTAACCTATTAACCGGAGGCCCAACCTAGAATTGCTGTTTTTTTGCCTATTTCAGAGTTTCGCAGAAAAAGAATATCAAACGGAGTCCAAACGGAATGAAACCTTCGGGAACGTGATTTTTGGAACAAACGTGATCCGGAGGACTTGGACCCTACGTCAAGAAAGCAATCAGGAGGGCACGAGGTAGGGGGCGCGCCTACCCCCTGGGCGCGCCCTCCACCCTCGTGGGGCCCACGTTGCTCCAGCGACGTACTTCTTCCTCCTATATACACCTACGTACCCCCAAACTACCAGATATGGAGCCAAAAACCTAATTCCACCGCCGCAACCTTCTGTAATCGTGAGATCCCATCTTGGGGCCTTTTCCGGAGCTTCGACGGAGGGGGCATTGATCACGGAGGGCTTCTACATCAACACCGTAGCCTCTCCGATGATGTGTGAGTAGTTTACCTCAGACCTTCGGGTCCATAGTTATTAGCTAGATGACTTCTTCTCTCTCTTTGGTTCTCAAACAAAGTTCTCCATGATTCTCGTGGAGATCTATTTGATGTAATCTTCTTTTGCGGTGTGTTTGTTGAGACCGATGAATTGTGGGTTTATGATCAAGCTTATCTATGAATAATATTTGAATCTTCTCTGAATTCTTTTATGTATGATTGGTTATCTTTGCAAGTCTCTTCGAATTATCAGTTTGGTTTGGCCTACTAGATTGATCTTTCTTGCAATGGGAGAAGTGCTTAGCTTTGGATTCAATCCGCGGTGTCCTTTCCCAGTGACAGCAGGGGCAGCAAGGCACGTATTGTATTGTTGCCATTGAGGATAACAAGATGGGGTTTATATCATATTGCATGAGTTTATCCCTCTACATCATGTCATCTTACTTAAAGCGTTACTCTATTCTTTTGAACTTAATACTCTAGATGCATGCTGGATAGCGGTCGATGTGTGGAGTAATAGTAGTAGATGCAGGCAGGAGTCGGTCTACTTGTCGCGGACGTGATGCCTATATACATGATCATACCTAGATATTCTCATAACTATGCTCAATTCTGTCAATTGCTCAACAGTAATTTGTTCACCCACCGTAATACTTATGCTCTCGAGAGAAGCCACTAGTGAAACCTATGGCCCCCGGGTCTATTTTCCATCATATTAATCTTCCAACACTTAGCTATTTTTATTGCCTTTTATTTTACTTTGCATCTTTATCATAAAAATACCAAAAATATTATCTTATCATATCTATCAGATCTCACTTTCGTAAGTGACCGTGAAGGGATTGACAACCCCTTTATTGCGTTGGTTGCGAGGATCTTATTTGTTTGTGTAGGTGCGAGGGACTCGTGCGTGGCCTCCTACTGGATTGGTACCTTGGTTCTCAAAAACTGAGGGAAATGCTTACGCTGCTTTACTGCATCACCCTTTCCTCTTCAAGGGAAAACCAACGCAGTGCTCAAGAGGTAGCAAGAAGGATTTCTGGCGCCGTTGCCGGGGAGTCTACGCAAAAGTCAACATACCAAGTACCCATCACAAACCCTTATCTCCCGCATTACATTATTTGCCATTTGCCTCTCGTTTTCCTCTCCCCCACTTCACCCTTGCCGTTTTATTCGCCCTCTCTTTTCCGTTCGCCTCTTTTTCTTTGCTTGCTTCTTGTTTGCTCGTGTGTTGGATTGCTTGCTTGTCACGATGGCTCAAGATAATACTAAATTGTGTGACTTTACCAATACCAACAACAATGATTTTCTTAGCACTCCGATTGCTCCTCTTACCGATACTGAATCTTGTGAAATCAATACTGCTTTATTGAATCTTGTCATAAAAGATCAATTCGCTGGCCTTCCTAGTGAAGATGCCGCTACCCATCTAAATAGCTTCGTTGATTTATGTGATATGCAAAAGAAGAAAGGTGTGGACAATGATATTGTTAAATTGAAGCTATTTCCTTTTTTCGCTTAGAGATCATGCTAAAGCTTGGTTTTCGTCTCTGCCTAAAAATAGTATTGATTCTTGGAATAAGTGCAAACATGCTTTTATCTCTTAAGTATTTTCCTCCCGCTAAGATCATCTCTCTTAGAAACGATATTATGAATTTTAAGCAACTTGATCATGAACATGTTGCACAAGCTTGGGAGAGGATGAAATTAATGATACGTAATTGCCCTACACATGGTTTGAATTTATGGATGATTATACAAATTATTTATGCCGGATTAAATTTTGCTTCTAGAAATCTTTTAGATTCGGCCGCGGGAGGCACTTTTATGGAAATCACTTTAGGAGAAGCTACTAAACTCCTAGATAATATTATGGTTAATTATTCTCAATGGCACACCGAAAGATCCACTAATAAAAAAGTGCATGCGATAGAAAAAATTAATGTTTTGAGTGGAAAGATGGATGAACTTACGAAATTATTTGCTACTAAGAGTGTTTCTTCTGATCCTAATGATATGCCTTTGTCTACTTTGATTGAGAATAATAATGAATCTATGGGTGTGAATTTTGTTGGTAGGAATAATTTTGGTAACAACGCGTATAGAGGAAACTTTAATCCTAGGTCGTATCCTAGTAATTCCTCTAACAATTATGGTAATTTCTACAACAATTCTTATGGAAATTTTAATAAGAGGCCCTCTGAATTTGAGACTAGTGTTAAGGAGTTTATGAATTCGCAAAAGAATTACAATGCTTTGCTTGAAGAAAAATTGCTTAAAGTTAATGAATTGGCTAGGAACGTTAATAGAATTTCTCTTGATGTTGATTCCTTGAAACTTAGATCTATTCCACCTAAGCATGATATCAATGAGTCTCTCAAGGCCATGAGAATTTCCATTGATGAGTGCAAAGAAAGAACCGCTAGGATGCGTGCTAAGAAAGATTGTTTTGTGAAAGCGTGTTCTTCTAGTTTCTATGAAAATAAGAATGAAGATCTAAAAGTTATTGATGTGTCCCCTATTAAATCTTTGTTTTGCAATATGAATCTTTATAATGATGGAACTAAATATGATCCACCTTTACCTAGAAGGCGTTCCAAAAATTCAGAATTTTTAGATCTTGATGCAAAAATTGGTAAAAGTGGGATTGAAGAGATCAAAACTCTAGATATTAATGAACCCACTATCTTGGATTTCAAGGAATTTAATTATGATAATTTCTCTTTGATAGATTGTATTTCCTTGTTGTAATCCGTGCTAAATTCTCCACATGCTTATAGTCAAAGTAAAGCCTTTACCAAACATATCGTTGATGCTTTGATCCAATCTTATGAAGAAAAACTTGAGTTGGAAGTTTATATCCCTAGAAAACTTTATGATGATTGGGAATCTACTATTCAAATTAAAATTAAAGATCATGAATGCTATGCTTTGTGTGATTTGGGTGCTAGTGTTTCCACGATTCCAATGACTTTGTGTGATTTGCTAGGTTTCCGTGATTTTGATGATTGTTCTTTAAACTTGCAGCTTGCGGATTCCACTATTAAGAAACCTATGGGAAGAATTAATGATGTTCTTATTGTTGCAAATAGGAACTATGTGCCCGTAGATTTTATTGTTCTTGATATAGATTGCAATCCTTCATGTCCTATTATTCTTGGTAGACCTTTCCTTAGAACGATTGGTGCAATTATTGATATGAAGGAGGGAAATATTAGATTCCAATTTCCGTTAAGGAAAGGCATGGAACACTTCCCTAGAAAGAAAATAAAATTACCTTATGAATCTATTATGAGAGCCACTTATGGATTGCCTACCAAAGATGGCAATACCTAGATCTATCCTTGCTATTATGCCTAGCTAGGGGCGTTAAATGATAGCGCTTGTTGGGAGGCAACCCAATTTTATTTTTAGTTTTTTTTTGCTTTTTGCTTATGTTTAGGAATAAATGTTTGATCTAGCCTCTGGTTAGATTTTTTTTACGTTTTAATTAGTGTTTGTGCCAAGTTTAACCTATAGGATCTTCTTGGATGATAGTTATTTGATCTTGCTGAAAATTTCAGAAACTTTCTGTTCACGAAAACAATTGTTAAAAATCACCAGAACGTGATAAAATATTGATTCCAATTGCAGCAGATCAAGAAACAAATTTTCTAGGTCATACTATTTTGGTAGATGTTTTGGTGTTCCATAAGTTTGCGTTAGTTACAGATTACTACAGACTGTTCTGTTTTTGACAGATTCTGTTTTTCGTGTGTTGTTTGCTTATTTTGATGAATCTATGGCTAATAAAATAGTTTATAAACCATAGAGAAGTTGGAATACAGTAGGTTTAACACCAATATAAATAAAGAATAAGTTCATTACAGTACCTTGAAGTGGTGTTTTGTTTTCTTTCGCTAACGGAGCTCACGAGATTTTCTGCTGAGTTTTGTGTTGTGAAGTTTTCAAGTTTTGGGTGAAAGATTTGATGGATTATGGAACAAGGAGTGGCAGGAGCCTAAGCTTGGGGATGCCCATGGCACCCCAAGATAATCTAAGGACACCAAAAATCCAAAGCTTGGGGATGCCCCGGAAGGCATCCCCTCTTTCGTCTACTTCCATCGGTAACTTTACTTGGAGCTATATTTTTATTCACCACATGATATGTGTTTTGCTTGGAGCGTCTTGTATTATTTGAGTCTTTTTTTTAGTTTACCACAATCATCCTTGCTGTACACACCTTTTGAGAGACTCGCACATAAATTGGAATTTATTAGAATACTCTATGTGCTTCACTTATATTTTTTGAGCTATATAGTTTTGCTCTAATGCTTCACTTATATCTTTTAGAGCACGGCGGTGGATTTGTTTTACAGAAACTATTGATCTGTCATGCTTCACTTATATTATTTTGAGTCTTAAAACAGCATGGCAATTTGCTTTAATTATAATATCATGAGAAATTTGATGCTTGATAATTGTTTTGAGATATAAAGGTGGTAATATCATAGTTGTGCTAGTTGAGTAATTGTGGAATTGAAAAATACTTGTGTTGGAGTTTGTGATTCCCGCAGCATGCACGTATGGTGAACCGTTATGTAACGAAGTCGGAGCATGAGGTATTTATTGATTGTCATCCTTTGTGTGGCGGTCGGGATCGCGTGATGGTTAACTCCTACCAACCCGTCCCCTAGGAGCATGCGTAGTAGTACTTTGCTTCGAGGGCTAATAAATTTTTGCAATAAGTATATGAGTTCTTTATGACTAATGTGAGTCCATGGATTATACGCACACTTACCTTTCCGCAATTTTCTAGCCTCTTCGGTACCGTGCATTGCCCTTTCTCACCTTGAGAGTCGGTGCAAACTTCGCCGGTGCATCCAAACCCCGTGATATGATACGCTCTATCACACATAAACCTCCTTATATCTTCCTCAAAACAGCCACCATACCTACCTATTATGGCATTTCCATAGCCATTCTGAGATATATTGCCATGCAACTTTCCATCGTTTCGTTTATCATGACACACTCCATCATTGTCATATTGCTTTGCATGATCATGTAGTTGACATTGTATTTGTGGCAAAGCCACCATTCATAATTCTTTCATACATGTCGCTCTCGATTCATTGCATATCCCGGTACACCGTCGGAGGCATCCACATAGAGTCATATTTTGTTCTAAGTATTGAGTTGTAATTCATGAGTTGTAAGTAAATAAAAGTGTGATGATCATCATTATTAGAGCATTGTCCCAAGTGAGGAAAGGATGATGGAGACTATGATTCCCCCACAAGTCGGGATGAGATTCCGGACTAAAAAAAAGAAGCCATAAAAAAAGAGAAAAGGCCCAAATAAAAAAATGAGAGAAAAAGAGAGAAGGGACAATTATATTCTGTTTTGGATGTTCCATGCTATATTATATTCTGTTTTGGATGTTTAATGGGCTTTATTATACACTTCTATATTATTTTGGGACTAACCTATTAACCGGAGGCCCAGCCCAGAATTGCTGTTTTTTTGCCTATTTCAGAGTTTCGCAGAAAAAGAATATCAAACGGAGTCCAAATGGAATGAAACCTTCGGGAACGTGATTTTTTGAACAAACGTGATCCATAGGACTTGGACCCTACGTCAAGAAAGCAATCAGGAGGGCACGAGGTAGGGGGGCGCGCCTACCCCCTGGGCGCGCCCTCCACCCTCGTGGGGCCCACGTTGCTCCACCGACGTACTTCTTCCTCCTATATATACCTACGTACCCCCAAACTACCAGATATGGAGCCAAAAACCTAATTCCACCGCCGCAACCTTCTGTAATCGTGAGATCCCATCTTGGGGACTTTTCCGGAGCTTCGACGGAGGGGGCATTGATCACGGAGGGCTTCTACATCAACACCGTAGCCTCTCCGATGATGTGTGAGTAGTTTACCTCAGACCTTCGGGTCCATAGTTATTAGCTAGATGACTTCTTCTCTCTCTTTGGTTCTCAAACAAAGTTCTCCATGATTCTCGTGGAGATCTATTTGATGTAATCTTCTTTTGCGGTGTGTTTGTTGAGACCGATGAATTGTGGGTTTATGATCAAGCTTATCTATGAATAATATTTGAATCTTCTCTGAATTCTTTTATGTATGATTGGTTATCTTTGCAAGTCTCTTCGAATTATCAGTTTGGTTTGGCCTACTAGATTGATCTTTCTTGCAATGGGAGAAGTGCTTAGCTTTGGATTCAATCCGCGGTGTCCTTTCCCAGTGACAGCAGGGGCAACAAGGCACGTATTGTATTGTTGCCATTGAGGATAACAAGATGGGGTTTATATCATATTGCATGAGTTTATCCCTCTACATCATGTCATCTTACTTAAAGCGTTACTCTGTTCTTTTGAACTTAATACTCTAGATGCATGCTGGATAGCGGTCGATGTGTGGAGTAATAGTAGTAGATGCAGGCAGGAGTCGGTCTACTTGTCGCGGACGTGATGCCTATATACATGATCATACCTAGATATTCTCATAACTATGCTCAATTCTGTCAATTGCTCAACAGTAATTTGTTCACCCACCGTAATACTTATGCTCTCGAGAGAAGCCACTAGTGAAACCTATGGCCCCCGGGTCTATTTTCCATCATATTAATCTTCCAACACTTAGCTATTTTTATTGCCTTTTATTTTACTTTGCATCTTTATCATAAAAATACCAAAAATATTATCTTATCATATCTATCAGATCTCACTTTCGTAAGTGACCGTGAAGGGATTGACAACCCCTTTATTGCGTTGGTTGCGAGGATCTTATTTGTTTGTGTAGGTGCGAGGGACTCGTGCGTGGCCTCCTACTGGATTGATACCTTGGTTCTCAAAAACTGAGGGAAATACTTACGTTGCTTTACTGCATCACCCTTTCCTCTTCAAGGGAAAACCAACGCAGTGCTCAAGAGGTAGCACATATCAAGGTGACGTAGACTACCTCGGTTTTTTAAATGTTGGAGTACAACCAAACAACGCACTGCAAATCTTTCCCGTGCTACCGGCCAGTTGGCGGCAAGAACTCCCGAGCTCCACAGTAAAGGTTATCCAGTCAAGGTCCGACAGACTAGACCGGTCTTATCCATGGGCCTACTTGGCCATGTGGCGCGCATGACCTGACGGTCAACATGATGTGCGGGGGTGGGTCAGGGGCCTACCAAGGCCACGTCCTATCGAGAGGGGTCGTGCGCCTCGATCCTTGCACACCAATTAACGGTAACCCCTCAATTCCCCTGCGTACTAATGCTTAAACGCGGGAAAATGAAGGGATTTGTTGCCGCGTGGCGGCATTAACCTGCCTCTACTTTGCATTTACCCCCTCCTATAAAAGGAAGGACGTGTTACGGGGGGAGCATAGTTTATGGGTCTGTCTAGGGAACATCTAGATGTGCCCTAGTTATTGCACATCTAAGTGACTCAATCAAACTAGAAATAAAAAGAAAAAATACAAAAGAAAATGCTTACACGAATCTTAGCGTAAAATCAATGATATATGACTTAGATGTGCTATACTTAGAGCACATCTAGATATGCTTTAGCAAAACTGATAGTCCCTCCGAACGTATTACATTATGGGACGGAGGGAGTAGTTTATACACGACAAATGCTGACAAGAAAAATGACAACATAGTTTATACCATAAAAAACGTTAGGCACTAGCTTTTGTTAAAAGAGGAGGTTTGCAAGGCGGTGCGTGATTGTTTAAGTGGGAAGGAAATTCCGGAGGGGTTCAATGACACTATTTTGGTTCTCATCCCAAAAACAAAATCCCGGGAGTCACTTTCACAATTCAGACCCATCAGTCTATGTAGCATGTTGTACAAAATTGCATCTAAGGTTCTTGCTAACAGGCTAAAATGTGTGCTCCCTATCATTATTTTGGAGGAACAAAGTGCATTTGCAACAGGGAGGTTGATCACTGACAATGTGTTAGTGGCATATGAGTGTGTTCATGCTATTAGGAAGAGAAAGAGGAAGAAGCCACTTTGTGCAGTTAAGTTAGATATGATGAAGGCTTATGACAGAGTGGAGTGGTCTTTATTGGAAAACATGATGGCTTGTTTTGGTTTCTCTTGAAGGAAATATGCCCAAGAGGCAATAATAAAGTTCTTCTTTTATATTTCCTTTTCATGATAAAGGTTTATTATTCATGCTAGAATTGTATTGATCATAAACTTAAATACATGTGTGAATACATAAACAAAGACCGTGTCCCTAGTAAGCCTCTACTAGACTAGCTCGTTGATCAAAGATGGTTAAGGTTTCCTAACCATGGACATGTGTTGTCATTCGATAACGGGATCACATCATTAGGAGAATGATGTGATGGACAAGACCCATCCGTTAGCTTAGCATAATGATCATTCAGTTTTATTGCTATTGCTTTCTTCATGCACTGGTACGCGTCGATGTTATACAAACGGTTTTTAACTCCTTTCCGCGACGGCGTTCGGAATCGTCTTCAAGTGAGTGACGGCGATAGGGGGTTCTTCCCACACGACCCAAAAACCGTCAGGGATATGCCCTCCTGGCACACACACTCGACAAAATGAGGTCGTGTGCGACCGGCGAGCGCTCAAATACGGTAATACATACATTAGAGCTAAAAAATACAATTATACAGGACGAAATTGTTTCCGGTTGCAAGTACATCCCACACAGTCAGTCCCCGCTAAACGTTTCCATTCGTATGTACATCCCACATAGTCGCTCCAAGGAAAACGTTTCCGTTCACAGGTACATCACACACAATTTTCCCCGTTAAATCGTTTGTGATAGCGTTGCCATTGCACACGATATTAACAATTTTATCGTTAGCGTTATGTAATGCATCACACACGGTGCGTAGAAGAAACTATGTGGCAAAGGATGTCCATCACACACAATTTTTATGTGGTAAATGTTTGCGCAAGGTGGTCTAACGCAAACAGTTTTCAAGAGGATGTCGTGTGTGTAGTGGAGTTGATCACACACGTAGTGGATCCTAAAAACGTTTCTGATCTCCACGTCTATCGCAGACATTTCACTTTCGCAAACCGTGTGCAGTGTAATCCCTAATTAATCCCTAATTTAAAATTCACATGTTTTGAATTTGAAAGTAGGCAATCACTTATTTCATATCCAACCGTGTTTATTACAAATATAGGTTCAACCACCAATGCATAATTCGATGCACAGGTACATATACTGAAGAACTACAGAAGCACCAAGTAAAGAATGATGAACCACAGTTGTACTAAAGACTATAAAGAGAGAGGCGAAAGACATTCTGGTTGCTGGAGAAGGTGAAGCGGAATGCCCATATTGTGCCCTCCTCCATGCGTAATGCGCGCATGACTCTAGGCCAACCCCTTGTGATGGATGCCCGTCCATCCTTCACTGTCTTCATTACGACTTCTCGATGCTCATTGTAGTCTGGATGAAATACTTTAACCTTCATTGCGTGTCCACCAATCATGTACTTTGCGAGGTAATCTTGAGTGAACTGCTTCGGGAACCACTGCGAACGAAAAAGATTCAGACATTGTTGTCTAACAACTCATTATGGGCAGTAAAAAGAGAAGGTTGCAGAGTTTGTAGTTACCATCCTACAACTCACTGTTCTGTTGGATAGAGCATAAGCAAATAATTTGCTTGGCACTATTCATATCTTTTTGCTAATAATCCTTATCAGTTTCCTCACTTGATGCTTGTTCATGAATATCTCATTTCCCCATACGCAAAAAGGGTCGATGCGTGGATCCTTGCCAAGGGCATATGTACCTACAAGCAACGAGTCAATATTAGAAGCTAACAAGTGTCCATGCCTGGATCTATATGCACTACATTATGGAATGACGGGGGGAGTACAAGCCGAGGGATGAAGCTAACCTCGGCGGAAAATGGTGGCCACTCCCGGTGTTCTCCTGCATAAGTAGTGGAAAGGCATGATAAGTACAGCAACCTTAACATCAAACAAATATAGCAAAGGTAAACAACATCATCTCCAAATGATAGCTTGAATGTGTTGGTTTCAGCATCCTGTTAAAGCAGATATAAAATGGAAGGCAATGTTATCGACAGCAGGCTTAACAGCCATCAAATATTGCAATTCAAACTAGTATTGTTAAAAATGAATAAAACGTAGGTAATGCTTAAACATCACACTGGATAAATGTGTAAAACTGAAATAAAGGGCATGTGTTAGCTACACCAGGAATAACTGGAACCAAATATACCCATTCAAACTGGTATTGATGTAGTCGAGCGGCACAGTTCCGACTTGCACATAATGAACAACACAATGTGAATGACTGAAATAAACAAGGCATAAATGACCAGTATAACAACCAAATATAGCATTAAAAGCTGGACAGAGTCTCACTGCAACCAACCTAACAAGCAAATACAGATAAACATGGCATATGCTTGAAAACTGGACAAATGCTCACTGCAACCAACCTAACAAGCATATACAGATAAACAAGGCATCTGCTTGATAACTGGACAAATGCTAAAAAAGCAACCTAACAACCAAATACAGATAAACAAGGCATCTGCTTGATAACTGCACAAATGCTCACCGCAACCAAACTAAGAACCAAATACATATAAACAAGGCATCTGCTCGATAACTGGAAAAATGCTCACTCCAACCAACCTAACAACCAAATACAGATAAACAAGGCATCTACTCACTATAAACAACCAAATATAGCCATTCGTGAAACTAAAGTGGACAATTCATACTTAAACATCACATAGCCCTATTGAACAATACATTTTTGCATAACCGAAATAATTAAACACTTCACAGTTAAAGCACCGCATGGTAAATGCTACAACAACAAAGGGTACGGGTTGGCAAGCTAGAAAAGGTAAGATTTGCTGATAGAATGTTGCCTCACATTCCATGGACGGGATCCTTCCAGTTGGAAGAGCACAGACCCATGGTGCGCTCTCTGATGTCACAGATGGGCTATTTCACCTTGGAAGAACCTTCGTGGGTGCCCTCCTCGTGGTCGTGGTCGATGAGATCTGACTTGGCAATTGAGGATCCCAAGCCACCGCCGTAGAACGTGTCCCTCAGAAATGACAAAATGGGCTCGATGGTGTATAAAGATCGCAAATCCTTAACCGCTTGGCAGAGGAGACCAGCGGCAAGGCCGTTGAAGAGATCGATGGCGGTTGAACCAGAGGGGTTGGGGATGGAACACTTAACCTGTGACATGGCCCGCGTGAAGCCTTCGCTGTGGACGAGCTTGATGTCGTAGCCAGCTTTCCCGAGATACAGTAATACGCTAGCCCGCTGACATGAAGCCTTCGGCATGGCAACGTAGTCAACGTCTTCGCCAGCTTCCGCGATGACGTGTTGCTTCGGGATCGACAGGTCGGGGCGAACGGCGGCCACCTCGCCAACGTCTGCCGGAGATGCCATGATAAACCTCTTCTTGGCCGAACGCTCGTCGGGCTCCCCGGGATACGTAGTTGAGCTTAGGCTGCGACATTCTGGAGCAGGGGATGTGGATCTAGCGGGGAGGGACACCGCAGGCATCATCTAAAAACTCAGGGGAGTGGGGCGACAGTATAGGAATCGCTGGGTAACCTGAACTTTATTATCTAAGCTAGGAGGAACGGGCAGACCGACATGGGTTGGCGGCGGCGCTGGCGGCACCGGCGGCGGCCGCGAGCTAGGGTTCGAGGGGGGCGGGGGCGGGTGGGGGACTGTGGAGGGGGGTGTTTGAGGATACGTCACGACTACTGAAAATTTTAGTAATGGTGGGTGGAGATGGTGGTGGACGGGGGAGGGCGACGGTTCAAATGCCTCGGCTACTACAATTTTACTATAAGGTCGGTGCTGGAGGAGTGTGGGCGATGGTTGAAGTACGACGGATACTAAATTTTGGGTAAAGGAATTGATGCGGGGCGGGAGTGACCAAGATCGCGCACGGTCCAATAACAATATGCGTGTATGATAATAAGGAAAAGTAGCGCGGAACCACCGATTTTTGCAATGCTCAAGGCGGGTAGTTTGTTTTTATATTTCTAGCTAGCTGGTCTATCGCACATGATTCGTCCTAATTTTCATATAAACTTACCCGCCTTTAGCTTGCACATGTGGTGGTTTTACAGCTCACTTGCATCACACACGGTTAAGCCAGTACCTCCACCCTTTGCTCGCGCTTGCGCGGTCATAGTGATTTTACAGTGCACTTGCATCGCACAAGGTTGAGCCAGTACCTCCACCTTTGCTCGCGCTTGCGTAGGCGTGGTGATTCATAGCGCACTTGTATCGCACACGGTTAAGATATTATACCCGTGTTCGTTGAGCGTCATCAGAGTCTTTGCTGCAAAAAAATGTTAGAGCGGGTCAGAAGACAGCCACACCAGCATGTGGCTCAAATATATATGAGTGAAAAGGGTGGTCTGTGATGTTCAAAATTCCAATGCACAAATTTGACCGCGTGGGCCCACGGTTGGGCGCGTCGTCGAAGATCGATGAGAGGGGCCAGAAGTAAAGAACCACCTGAAAGTGGCCAAATATATGTAGGAATATTGGGGATGTTTAATAATTTAAGTACAGAATGCATAACTTTGGTGGCACCTGCCTCGCAAACCCGGAAACACCCTTGGATATATATATATATATATATATATACACACATATATATATAGGTAAATTGTTTGGGGCACCCTATATAGGTAAATTGTTTAAGACCTTATTCTGCTAACACTAAAACCTTATTCTGATAACACCCTGAACCGAACAGAACCAACCACTCCCCACCCCACCTCCCGCACGTCACCAATCTCCCTCCTGCCCCGATCCAAACCCCCACCTCTCGCTCCCCTCTCTCTCTCCAATGAAACACACCTTCCACCGCCCCACCCTCCCCACCTTCTCCGGCGCCGTCCGTCCCGCCCCAGGCCGTTGCCCCACCCTCCCCACCTTCTCCGGCGCACGACTCATCCTGCCAAGCTGCGACGCGCCCCTCCCCGTCGGCATCACAGCCGTGCCGAATTCCTCATTCTCCCAGGACGCGCCGCCTCCTCACCTCCCCCCGGAACGCGCGTCGCCGCATCCCCGTCTCCGGCCGCCGCGGCCTGAGCAGCTCCGCGCGGTGGCAAGGCCTCGCCGGTGTTACCTCGCAAGCCGGCCACGACAACCGCGACAGCGACACACGCACTCGAGGCAGCTCACAGGGGGACCGCACATAGGCCGGCAACCCCAAAACCAGGCTCGGCGCCCCCACATCTCACTGGATTGGCTGCCCCCCACTCTTCTGACCATGCCCCGGATCTCGCCTCCTACATGGCCAGCCACCAACCTCGCCAGGCGTCGCTCCCTGGATCCGCCCTCCTTCTCCTTCCTTGGTCGATCTACAGGGAGGTGTCGACGGCCACCCAACCACACACCGCGACAGCCGCCTTTGAAGACGGTGATGACGAGCTCTAGATTCACGGAGCCTAGCTCTCCCTCTCACCCTTTTGCAGTGCTCAACATCTGTTTTGCAGTACACGAGAGCACCGGGCATCACCAACCCCCTGCCGGATCTGCGAGCCCCTGCCGAAACCGCTGCCATCGACCCACCGGTGCTAGATCCAGCGGCCCCATCCACCTCTCCCTCCTAATCTGCCGCAGAGCACATCGAGCAGGCGTCTTTCCTTTGGCGTCGTGGAATGGGTGTTGCAGTTCGCCGCCTCCCATGAAGCAGCACTCTGGCGGGTGACGTGCAGTTCCCTGCTCCACGTGGCCACGACTGCCTCCCCCGAGCTCCTCTTCCCTCTTGGCCACGAGAGAATGGGTGTTGTGGTGCAGTTCTCTCCATGTGCGGATGCAGCACAAACTGCGAGCAGGAAGCTCGCGGTACATTGGTGGTTTGCGTACTGTACACCTCTTGTGAACAAAAATTATGCAGCTCAAAAAGTTCAGCGATGCAGTATGCACTGCCCAGCTATACAGTATAGTTGTATTTTTTGTCTAGAGGTTTGTTTCATTGTTCTCAAGCGGTTCATTTGAATGAAAGAATTAAAATAGTTAGAAAAAGAAACTAATGCAGTACACTTGCCTCTACTCTGGAGTCCCCATGCGTTAACACAAAAAAGGACAAAATAGAAAATGCAGTGCACTTGGCTCGTCACTACAGTCTAAAAAACCTTGTTCCAAAAAAACTTGTTACATGAAAACATCAACAGTAACTCATGTGGTTCACTTTCGAAAGTGTTGCGGTTCATTTTTTGTATTGATGCGGTTCACTTGCTCGTCTTGGAAAATTTATGTCTGACAAAAAAACCATGAAGTTCACTTGCCCTTATGCTGCAGTGCGGTTTTCTGTCTGATGAAGTTCACTCGTCGAGTTGGCTGTCGCGAAAAACAGAGTACCTGCATTTCGGTAATTTCAAAACTTTTTTTAAACAGTGAAGAATTTGTGAGAGTGTACTACATGAAAAAGTTGCGCCTCGTCGATATCTTTCCAACGGGGTATGATTTGTATCATTTCGACCAGCTGTTCGTAAAAATTTCGCGAAAAACAGCCGCTGCCACTCATCGTCCACCGCACGATTTTCAAAATTAACTTAAAACCGTAAGGAATCTCGAAACATTCCAACATATGAAAGTTGCGCCTCGTTCGTAGCTTTTCAACAGCGTATCATACGCCTTGTTTCGACAAACGATTAAAAAACAGAAGCTAAAACAGTACCGAAAATTGCAAAAAATTCAAAAAAACACAATTCCATGATTTATTAAATTTAAAACTGCTCTTAAATCGTAGCGAATTAGAAAAAAATAATAGATATGAAAAAGATGCGCCTCGATGATATCTTTCCAACGGTGTATCATTTGCTTCATTCCAACGAGCGGTTTAGAAGAAAACGCGAAAAAACGCTTGCCGCCACTCGTCGTGAGACGCACAATTTTCGAAACTGTTCTTAAACCGCTAGAAATCTCAAAAAAGTGTTCAGCATGTCGAAATTATACCTAAGACATAGCTTTCCAACGGTATATTATACGCCCATTCCAAGAAACGATTAAAAAATTGGAGCAAAAATAGTATCGAGAAAACACTGCGTGCAGTTTTTTGTGACGGAAGTTCACTAGTCTTTGTATTGCAGTACCTTTGTTACTGAAAGTGCAGTGTCGACACGTTGAGCGTGCAGTGCTGAAGTGTTATCAGAATAGTTATTCTACTAATATTAGCATATATATATATATATATATATATATATATGGTGGGTCTATTATGATAACACCCCTTAAGACCTTATTCTGCTAACAAAAAAGCTTATTCTGCTAACAGTACCGAGCTGACCCGTAGCTACAAACTAACGCCGCAAAAAGAAGAGACGAGCTGCACGGGGCAAAATAAAGAAACTCCCTCCTCCTTGTTCCACGACCTCCATCAACTCCCTGCCCCTCCCAGCCAGCCACCTCCCCACGCCGCGCCCCACCTCCCTCCCCACGCTGCGCCCCACTTTCCTCCCCACGTCGCGCCACCTCCCTCCCCGCCTTCTCCGGTGCGGAGCAGCCCTACCCAACCCATCTTCTCCGGTGGCACCGCCCACCACCACCTCCGGCCGCGTCCCATGGGCGTCACCATCTACGCCGTCCGCCACCCTCCTCTTTCTCCCACACCATCCATCGGGCATGGCGGGATCCGTCCGCCCTCGGCCCCCGGCGCGGCCTCAGCCACTGGATTCGGCCGCCGCCGGCCCCTCAGCGCAGAAGGCCCCCGCACCCCACCCCCGCTTGTGCAGCTCGGCGCAAAATCTGGCAAGATCCGCGCGGGTGCCCCTGTCCCGTGCCGCCGAGACCGCCCCCTGCCCTGCGCCCTTCCGATCGGAGGATGGGGAGGAGGTGCTCCATCGACGGCGAGGTCAATGGCAGAGGCCGTGGCTCCCAGGCACACCGGCGACGAACAGGATGCCATAGGAGGAGCGTTGGATGGCACCTGATCCGTTCCCGCGGGATGCATGTCACGGGCGCGGGGTGGGCAAAGGGATGAGGGAATGCTCCCACGGGCGTCCAACCCTTCCTGCGGGATCCTCGTCGGCGGAGGCACGCCTATGCAGTTGCTGGATCCCGGGAAGTCCACGCATCGCGGCTGTGCAGTACGCGCGTTGTAGCCGTGCAGTTCCCCGGTGACCCACCGCATTGCCAGCCTCTGTGCAGCTCGGTTGCCTCTCCCCGTGCCGCTCGCTTGCCGCCCCCGTGCAGCTCACCTCTGCCGAGCAAACTCTCTCTGGCGAGTCCACATCGCGTCCGGACCACAACATGCAGTTTGAGTGCAGTTTTTGATTATTTTTGCAGCAGCACATCCATCCAACCCAACAAGTTCAGAGTTTGTGTGTTCAGTGCAGTACCGCAGTGCAATGTAGTGCAGTACCGCAGTGCAATGCAGTTTCGGTTTCAGAGTCCGGTTGAAGGCCTTGTGGTGCTATCCTCACTTAATTTTTATATGAATTGTGTGTGTAACATAATTGCAAGGCCAAGTTTGTTATAGAAAATGATGCTTAGATGCGATTCAGTGTAAAATCCTATGTGGTTCACTTGGTAAACAAAAAAGTGTCTGGTATTTAAAATTTTGAAGCTCACTTTGTAATGTCATGTGGCTCACCTCTCGATAGTTTTGCGGTCCACTTACGCCCGAGGTGAAGCTCACTTTGTAATGTCATGTGGCTCACCTCTCGATAGTTTTGCGGTCCACTTACGCCCGAGGTGAAGCTCACTTTGTAATCTCATGCAGCTCACCTCTCGATAGTGTTGCGGTCCACTTATGCCCGAGGTGAAGCTCACTTTGTAATATCATGCAGCTCACCTCTCGATGTTGCGATTCACTTACGCCCGATCCGATGTGAAGCTCACTTTGTAATCTCATGCGGCTTAGCTCTCGACAGTGTTGCGGTTCACTTATGCCCGATGTGAAGCACACTCCACTTTCCTCGCCTGAGAAAATTTACGTCTAACAAAAAAAACAATGAAGTTCGGTAGCCCGTCTGATGCTGTGCGGTTTTTAGTCTGACGAAGTGCGTTCTTCTGTCTCATGAAGTACACACGAAGATTTGGGTGTCGTGAAAAATAGTGTCCGCGTTTCGGTTTTTTTAACACCGCTCTTAAACCGTAAGGAATCAGAGAGAGTGTTCTACATGAAAAAGTTGCGCCTTGTTGATATCTTTCCAACGGTGTATAGTTTGAATTATTCCGACCAGCGGTTTGTAAAAATTTCGCGAAAAACGGCCGCTGCCACTCGTCGTAAGGAATCTCAAAAATTAACTTACAACCGTAAGGAATCTCAAAAACAAATTCAACATATAAAAGTTGCACCTCGTCCATAGATTTTCAATGGTATATTACGTGCCCCGTTCCGACAAACGGTTAAAAAACTGGAGCGAAAACTGTACCAAAAAATTGAAAAAAGTTGAAAAACAGAATTCCGCGATTTAGTAACTTTGAAACTGCTCTTAAACAGAAACGAATTAGAGAAAATAATAGATATGAAAAAGATGCGCCTCGATGATATCTTTCCAACGGTGTATAATTTGCTTCATTCTGACTAGGGGTTTGGAAAAAACCGTGAAAAAACACTCGCTGCCACTCATTGTGCGCTGCACTGTTTTCGAAACTGCTCTTAAACCATGATGAATTATGAAAAACTTTCAACATGGAAAAGTTGCGCCTAATCCATAGCTTTTCAACGGTATATTACACGCCTCGACAAACCGTTTAAAAACTGGAGCGAAAATAGTACCAAGAAAACACCGTGTGCAGTTTTTTGCGACGAGAAGTTCACTAGTCTCTGTATTGCAGTACCCTTGCTACTGAAAGTGCAGTGCGGAAGTGTTATCAGAATAACTATTCTGCTAATATTAGCAGAATAGACTGGCTGTATATATATACATATATATATATATATAATGACATAATGTCGTACCTAGCTAGGATGCTTGGCCCACCACCTCCCACTTCGTGTCAGTGGGGCGGATGCACGTAATGATCGATACTTTGGTCATACATGCATGTCGCCATAACCTACCATAAGACGGACCAATGAATCTATCGTTTGGTCAAATGACAGCTGTTGTTGTCGATAAACCGCTTGGGCCAATAGATTGAACCATCATAAAAATCGCACGAGAGGGACCACAAAACCAGCACCTCTTGCATGCGGCCCAAAATGATGTACGCTGGGAAGGGGTGATGTGTGTTTTCAATATAGAATAATGTACAATTTAGATGTGGTGCCTACCTCTTGATACAGACAACAATCATGAAGGCAAGGTAGTTAAGGACGAGATACGCAGGGTATGATGTAGGTCGAACCCAAGCAATCCGAGCATGTGGGAGGGAATCCTGACAACGCATGAGCTCGAGCATTGGTTAAGCGACATGTGACGGTGATCGACCCTAACATGAACTAGGAGGAATCCATTCATGGCCAACAAATACCTGATACGTCCCCAACGTATCTCTAATTTATGAAGTATTCATGCCGTTACATTATCATTCTTGGATGTTTTACAGTCATTTTATAGCAACTTTATACCATTTTTTGGGACTAACCTATTGACCCAATGCCCAGTGGCAGTTGCTGTTTTTTGCTTGTTTTTTACATCGCAGGAAATTAATATCAAACGGAGTCCAAACACCGCAAAACTTTTTGGAGATTTTTTATGGACCAAAACACCCAGGATGGGCCAGAGAAGCACCTAGGGGTGCCCCGAGGGGGGCACAACCCACCAGGGCGCACCTGGGGGGCCAGGCGCCCAGGCGCGCCCAGGTGGGTTGTGCCCACCTCGGTGGCCTCCCGCACCTCCTCTTTACCCTATAAATTCACAAATATTCTGAAAACCCTCGGGGTTAACCTAGATCAGAAGTTCCACCGCCGCAAGGCTCTGTAGCCACCGAAAACTAATCTAGACCCTCTCCGGTGGCCATCTTCATCATCCCGGCGACCACCATGATGAGGAGGGAGTAGTCCACCCTCGGGGCTGAGGGTTTGTACCAGTAGCTATGTGTTTAATCTCTCTCTCTCTCTCTCTCTCTCTCTCTCTCTCTCGTGTTCTTGAGATGTCACGATTTTGATGTATCGCGTGCTTTGTTAATATAGTCGGATCATATGGTGTTTTCCCCTCTCTATCTTGTTGTGATGAATTGAGTTTTTCCCTTTGAGATTTCGTTGTTATCGGATTGAATACTTTTATGGATTTGAGAACACTTGATATATGTCTTGCAATTGAATACTCGTGGTGACAATGGGGTATCGTATTGATTCACTTGATATATGTTTTGGCACTCAACTCGCGAATTCCCGAGGTGACATTGGGGTAATCTATGCATAGGGGTTGATGCACGTTCTTGTATTTGTTTCTCCGGTGAAATCCTGGGGAGCTCTTTGAAATTCTTTGTGTTGGATTGAATATTATGAATCTAAATTTTCTTTGGTGTTATTTTAGTATGAACTCTTGGTTAGATCGATCAGAAAGAATAGCTTCGTGTTATTTTAGTACGAACTCTAGGATAGATTGATCGGAAAGAATAGCTTTGAGGTGGTTTCGTACCCTACAAACAATTCCGTCTTATGTTCACCGCTAGATAGGAACTTTGGAGTGATTCTTCGTTGCACGTTGAGGGATGGTTATATGATCCAATTATACTAGCACTATTGAGAGATTGCACTAGTGAAAGTATGGACCCTAGGCCTTGTTTTTAAGCATTGCAATACCGTTTTTGTGCCCGTTTACTATTTGCTACTTTGCTGTTTTTATTTATTTAGATTATAAAAATATATTTCAACCATCCATATTACACTTTTATCACCATCTCTTCGCCGAACTAGTGCACCTATGCAATTTGCCATTGTATTGGGTGTGTTGGGGACACAAGAGATTTCTTGTATTTGGTTGCAGGGTCGTTTGAGAGAGACCATCTTCATTATACACCTCTCACGGATTGATAAACTTTAGGTCATCCACTTGAGGGAAAATTGCTATGGTCCTACAAAACTCTACGCTTAGAGGCCCAACACGTGTCTACAAGAATAAAGTTGCATAGTAGACATCAAGCTCTTTTCTGGCGCCGTTGCCGGGGAGGTGAGTGCATGAAGGTATATCTTTAGATCTTGCAATTGAATCTTTTAGTTTCTTGTTTTATCACTAGTTTGGTTTATAAAAGAAAACTACATAAAAAATGGAACTGAGGTTGCATCATATTATTGATCATCTTTATAATATCTTTCTTGAAAATGACGTTTCGGAAAATTGTGCTCAATTGTTAGAAGAAGAAGTCAATAAAATGTTTGGCACAAAATATTTGAATGATGAGCATGATTGCAATGTTGTTAGTATGAATTCTTTGAATATCCATGATGCTAATGATATGCAATGCCATAAGCTTGGGGATGCTATGTTTGATGAAGATGAAATTTATAGTCCCCCGATATTTGATGTGAAAATTTGTTATAATGATTGCATGCCTCCTATTTATGATGATTATATTGATGAAAGTGGATTTGGAGAGGTCGTGACTTTATTTAATGATGAATCCACTATTTTGGAGGAGGTTGCAATTGATTATGACAACAAAGTTCCTATATATGATGATTATGGTGATGACATGTATAATATATTGAATAATTATAAACATGAAACTTGTCATCATGATTTTAATTTCCAATCACATGAGAGTTATTTTGTTGAGTTTGCTCCCACAATTATTGATGAGAATAAATTTGCTTATGTGGAGAGTAATAAATTTTCTATGCTTTTGTGTCATGAAAAGAATGCTTTATGTGATGGTTATATTGTTGAATTTCTTCATGATGCTACTGAAAATTATTATGAGGGAGGAGCATATGCTTTTACATATTGCAATAATATCAAGTTTCTTCTCTATGTGTTGAAAGTTTTGAAGGTATGCTTGTTTTGCCTTCCTCTGCTAGTTGATTCTTGTACCCATAAGTTTTTTGCTCACAAAATCCCTATGCATAGGAAGTGGGTTAGACTTAAAGGTGCTAGTCATATGCTTCATGATGCTCTCTTTATGTTTTAATTCTTATCTTTTATGCGAGCATCATTGAAATCATCATGCCTAGCTATAAGGCATTAAAGAAAAGCACTTGTTGGGAGACAACCCAACACTTTTACCTACTGTTTTTGTGTGTTCACATGATTATGCTACTGTATTGATCATGTTTTATTGCTTTTGTTTCAATAAAGTGCCAAGTAAAGCCTTTGGGATCATGTTGGGTGGTAGTAGATTTGATCTTGCTGAAAAACAGAAACTTTTGCGCTCACGAAAATAATTATTATTTTTAACATAAGAGTTCTTTTGAGTTGATTATTTTTGAATAAGTTTAATGTACAAATTTCTCACGTGTTTCTAATTTTTTCATAATTTTTGGAGTATCAGAAGTATGGTTTGAGTACAGATTACTACAGACTGTTCTGTTTTTGACAGATTCTGTTTTCAATGCATAGTTTGCTTGTTTTCTAGTTTCTATGGCTTATATTGCTCAATATAAATTGTGGAAATGATATGCTACAGTAGGAATTGTGTGGAAAAAATTATGAATCTTGTCCTTGATAGTACCAAAGTGAAATGGTTTGCTCTTTATCATACTAACCTATCTCACAAAGTTCCGTTAAGTTTTGTGTGATTGAAGTTTTCAAGTTTTGGGTGAGATGTCGATATGAGGAGAATAAGGAGTGACAAGCCCTAAGCTTGGGGATTCCCAAGGCACCCCAAGGTAATATTCAAGGAAGATCCAAGCAACTAAGCTTGGGGATGCCCCGGAAGGCATCCCCCTTTCATCTCCAACATTATCGGCAACCTCACTTGGAGCTATGTTTTCATTCATCACATGATATGTGTTTTGCTTGGAGCGTCATTTTATTTTACTAGATGATTCCCCGCACGTTGCTGTGAGTACACTTGTTTATATTTCTGAAGAATTCTAAGATAAATACATGAACATATATCGAGTAATAGAGGAAGAGTTAAAAGGGTAATCTCTTGCCAAGAACGTAGTGCTTTGCCTGTGTAAAATTTTGAGTTTGAAGTACAAATGCAATAATATTGTACCATTTTTTAAAAGCGTGATCCAGCACCAGTAGAGTTGGTAAATTAGACAATCTTTTCACACCTTAGCCTAAGTTGCTAGCTTCACACTATTTCTTATGAATAAAGATTCTGAGATGGTATAGAGTATAATCCATGCAGATATTCCTGGAATAACTAACTTGGAATTGCACTAACTAAAACAGAGAGGAATTGTTAATGTAGGATAAAGTCAATCCTGGTTCGAAATTTAACCTGGGTATAATAAAAGCTAATGCCTGCTTCTTTTATTTTATTGTTTGGAACAACGTCACCATCTACTCTTCATAGGAACAATAGAGAAATTTATAAAATTTATAACTCTAAATCACCAAAGAGAGTAGTTGTCTCGGACTGAAAAAGCTACATGTTCATTGTTCCATGCCAAGCTATTGTACCGTACTATATTTAATCCATCACCACATTTCACTGGAACAGTTGGAACAAAGAGATACATAAATAATGGCACGTCATGTAGCCATTAGCATTGCAACAAATTGTAAGATGCATATATTGAAGCACCCTACTATCAGAAATAATCCCACATCTTGTAGCCATCAGCTAAACTCAATCAGATAGTTTCCGCATAAATGTAACTAAAAAAACCAACGGATGTAACATGCATTATTGACTGCTGCAAGATATAAAGAAGGATTAACACGCCATGCATTAGATGGCAGAAGGCTAAACATAACAAAAATAGTAGAAGCGAATCCTGAAAGGCACATATGTCTGGAAGAAATAGGATTCGTGGGAATACACAGGTAGAGGAATACTGTGTGGTACAACACATCAGATTGAAGCCCTAGCAATTGCTAGTCTGTTCAGGTCTTGAAGCAAAAGGACTCCTAATAATATTCGCTACCAGGTTGTTCCTCTGTGTCCGAAAGGAGAGCCGGGTCGGTTGTCCGGGCGAAAGCGAACCAAGGTGCGGGAGAGCTGTCGAAGGCAACTGGACCAGCAGCCAGAGCCGGAGGAGTCCATTAGCAACAGGACAAGATTCCTGTAGAACAGGTTACAACATCTTACCAGTTTTTGTTTATGCTTATGATTGAACCGCTGCTACTGATTAACAGCGTGCATACAGTAACTTCATAGACCTCACGCGAGAATGGTGCAGCGGGAATGCAGTAACTTATGTAACTTCCGGAAAGGATGTGGAGGGGATCACCGGTGCGGGAGATGCGAAGGTCGAACTCGAGATGTTGATGTAGAGGTTGCAGCCGAGGCCAGCTTGGTCGGGGCGGTTGATGATGATTACGTTGTTTTCCACCGCCGCTAGCTCCATCACCATCGTGACCTCCACCCCCGGCCCACCGCCGCCGCGCCCCGAAGATCTCCTCGCCATCGGCATCGCTTAGGATCCCGACCCGGATCCTCTCCTCCCCTCTCCCCCTTCTCTCGCATGTTCTCGTTGGTTTTGTGGCTGAGTGTATTTTTCTTCTGTTGGACGACGGGTGGTGTGAGGCCGGAGCCGAGGCAAACCGGCTATCGTTCCGAAGCAAGAGAGAGGCGATTGCCACATAGACGGCACACCCACCTGGAAATGACTGGAATTTTTCTAGATGGAGAGAGGGCTCGATGGATTGAAACTTGAGAGACCCGAGAGCACGCTCATTATATGGACACGGAGCAAAGGGCCCATGTGAGAGATGAAGGGCCTATGGCATAGTGGATGGAAGATGGAGAGGCCCTGGTTTTGTCTTCCATGTTAAAAGAGTGGGATGAAGCGTCGGTACAGAGAAGAAGAAATCGTTTTAAATTTATTTTTTTGAGGAACTGAAATCGATTTAATATGTGGACCTATTTGATGACATGGACAGCTTGCAACGACGTGGCACATCCATGATGTGGATGGTGTGCATGATGAGAGAATACGAAGTAGTGGGGAGCAACTTCTTAAGAATGGTAGATTTGTATTTGCTTTCTGTTATTTAGATTAATGTTTTGCATATTTTATTTCAATAAAAGTGGCATTGATAGCCTTTACTATGCTTATTTTACAAGTCTACATGTTGCTGTTTGAAAACAGAAAGTTTATTGTTGTTGCAAAAATTCCCTAGAAAAGTCAGAATGTGATAAAATGTTGAAACTTTTTGTAAAATAAGCTCTGAATTTTTTTCTAAAGTGTGGTAGATTTTAATAATCTTTGGAGTTAGATAAGTATTGATACCCTTGCGTTCTTTACAGGCTGTACTGTTTTGGCAGATTGCTGTTATGTTTGCATTGTTTGCATATGTTTGCTTGTTTAATGATTCTATTTGAGGATAGGAGTATTAAATATGCAGAGACATTTAGTATGCAATGTTGAATAATAATTTTAGTGATTTGCTACAGTAGAGAATGATAAGGTTTTTGCATTAGTTTATACTAACTTATCTCACGAGTTCTTGTTGAGTTTTGTGTCGATGAAGCTTTTGAGATTTAGGAAAACCATGATATGAGAAGAATTAAGGAGACACAAAAGCTCAAGATTGGGGATGCCCAAGGCATCCCAAGATAATATTCAAGAAGTCTCAAGCATCTAAGCTTGGGGATGCCCCGGTAGGCATCCCACCTTTCTTCTTCAACAATTATTGGTTAGTATCGGTTGAGCCTAAGTTTTTGCTTCTTCACATGAGTTGTGCTATCCTTGGAATGTCATTTTATTTTGTTTTTGCTTGTTGTTTTAATAAAATACTTAGATCTGAAAGTTTTTAAATAAGAGAGAGTCCACAATTAGCTACCTATTTACTTAACTACTCGCTTGATCTTCACTTATATCTTTTTAGAGTAGCTTGTCATTTACTCTTGTGCTTCACTTATATCCTTTGAGTAAATTGTTGAATGAATTGAAAATCATGAAGTTGAAATTATATGATGCCTAGTGGTAGCTTCACATTGGGTTTATAAAGTGAAACCTTTTGAAGCTTGACAATCACAATATTGGTCATACAAGCAATTCCTGAATGATTACCATAAGGAAGAGAACTTTCACATGCAAATACACTATCCTGGAAATCTTTTGTGATTGTGAGCCCCCATAAAAATATTATATGCCAAAATTGTTGACGTTGGACAAGCAAGACAACATAATGGTTTATGTTTGTTCATATTCACATAGAAGTTATATTGGCATAGATCCTTCAACATGTGGTGCTTGCCCCCCATCTTTGCTAGCCAAAAATTCCGCACCAAGTGGAGATACTACTTGTGCATCCAAAAACCCTTAAACCCAAATCTTATTTTCAAGATTCCACCATACCTACCTAAGGATTGAGCAAGATCCTTCAAGTAAGTTGTCATCGGTGCAATAAGGCAATCAAAATTGCTTCTAAAAGTGTTAGATCATTTAGTGTAAGAGAAAATTGAGCGTTGTACGAACTTGTGATGGCAAAGAATAAAAGAGACAGGCTGCATAATAAAGGTTGCTATCATAAGGGGAAATATAACATGACGTTCTTTTGCACTAAGGGGTTGAGCATACAAACAAATAAGCACATGGAAACCTCTGCTTCCCTCTGCGAAGGGCCTATATTTTACTTTCCAGTATTTACTTTTATGCAAAGAGTCAAAGTTTTTCTCTCTATTCCTTTTTATTTTTCTCTTTTGGCAAGCATCATGTGGCGAGGAAAGATCTAGGCACATATATCCAGTTGGATATGGGTAGCATGAGTTATTATTGTTGACATCACCCTTGAGGTGAATACGTTGGGAGGCAAAACAATAAGCCCCTATCTTTCTATGTGTCCGGTTGAAACGTTTTGCTCATGTGTATGCGGTGAGTGTTAGCAATCATAGAAGACTATAAGATGGTTGAGTATGTGGATCTCTTACTTAAACTCCATTGAATAAGTTGAATTGCAATTGCTTCGTAACTAAGAACACAGGTTGTTGAGTTTCAAGAGAGTTCATTGTTTGACCCTTAACATGTGAATTGGTTGCTACTTTAACATGAGAAGTTTTATAAGAAAGAGTTGTTGTTATGATGCTAGGAAAAGTGATTGAAATTGTCATCGATCAAACTTGTGCACTTTGCTAGCATTCACACTTCGTAAATTATTTATTTTATCATTTACCTACTCGAGGACAAGTAGGAATTAAGCTTGGGGATGTTGATACGTCTCCAACGTATCTATAATTTATGAAGTATTCATGCCGTTATATTATCATTCTTGGATGTTTTACAGTCATTTTATAGCAAGTTTATATCATTTTTTGGGACTAACCTATTGACCAAGTGCCCAGTGCCAGTTGTTGTTTTTTGCTTGTTTTTTACATCGCAGGAAATCAATATCAAACGGAGTCCAAACACCACGAAATTTTTTGGAGATTTTTATGGACCAGAACACCCAGGATGGGCCAGAGAAGCACCTGGGGGTGCCCTGAGGGGGGCACAACCCACCAGGGCGCGCCTGGGGGCCAAAGAGCGCCCATGTGGGTTGTGTCCACCTCGGTGGCCTCCCGCACTGTCGGTGTCAAAACCGGCGGATCTCGGGTAGGGGGTCCCGAACTGTGCATCTAAGGCGGATGGTAACATGAGGCGGGGGACACGATGTTTACCCAGGTTCGGGCCCTCTCGATGGAGGTAATACCCTACTTCCTGCTTGATTGATCTTGATGATATGAGTATTACAAGAGTTGATCTACCACGAGATCATAGAGGCTAAACCCTAGAAGCTAGCCTATGGTATGATTGTTGTTGTCCTACGGACTAAAACCCTCCGGTTTATATAGACACCGGAGGGGGCTAGGGTTACACTAAGAGGGAGGAGATCTACATATCCGTATTGCCAAGCTTGCCTTCCACGCCAAGGAGAGTCCCATCCGGACACGGGATGAAGTCTTCAATCTTGTATCTTCATAGTCCAACAATCCGACCAAAGGATATAGTTCGGCTGTCCGAGGACCCCCTAATCCAGGACTCCCTCAGTAGCACCCGAACCAGGCTTCAATGGCGATGAGTCCGGCGCGCAGATTGTCTTCGGCATTGCAAGGCGGGTTCTTCTCCAAATTCTGAATACCTGTTGAGTAGTGTCCGACTTCCCATAAATGTTGCACTCCTTGGCTTCCGCGCCTAATAATGGCTATCTTCCCCGTGTCGAGCGAATGCGAGAAGCCAGGGCATTTTTGCATTTGCCACCCTAGCCATGCGAGTAAATCGTCTATTAAAGAGACGGGGATTCTCAGATCCAGATCACACCATCCTCCCGCAGCGAGTATCCATCGGAGCGCGCCCGGAAAAAATCCATTCCAACATGGCCGGTCGTCGCAGCTCCTCCTCTTGCTCCCGTAGCCCTAAGCCCGGCAATTGGAAGAAGTGTTCCGTCCCCCACAGCCAATTAGTAGAGTTACAGACCCAGGGATTTCTCCCTCCAGCGTATATGGTCCCCGTTCGAGCCGAGCTCGCCACCTATAATGGCGGGGAGCAAGCGGAGAGCTTTCCCAACCCATCCATGGGGGAGCGGGTATGCCTTGTCCCTTACTTATTAAGAGCTGCGAAAAGCTGTGAGGGAGGTCCACAGCCCGCCTCCACAACTAGAGGACCCTGACCGGGCCCTCGACCCCGGACTCGAAGAGGATCCAGACATATTTGTGGAGCTGATTGACAGGACGTTCTATCAATTGAGCTGCGATGATGCCATGGTGGCCATCACAGCCGATTATCCTGGACTACTCCCTGCATCGCACGTAAGTAAAACCGGAGTCCCAACTTCCAAGAAGGATCCCCTTTTCTGCACTTCACCTATTGCACACATATGGTGTCTTACAGGGAAGGCCCTCGGGACGCCATGCCGAACCCGCAGTGACTCACCAACAAGGGGCACGGAAGCCGAGTAGGCTTAAAAGGAAGGCGGTCAGGACTGAGACGCCGTCGTAGAGGTATGAAACAAAACCCCGCTCCGTGGTTGTTGTCTTGTAAAATATAATAACGTCCATGTTTCCTAGTAGGAAAAACGCTCGCCGGACTATATCCGGAGAGGTTGCCGATCACGCCTCCACCAGTCGGGCTCCAGGGCCAGACATAGAGGCGGAAGCTAACATGGGGCGAACGCCGGATGTTCCTCCTACAGAGGATGCGGATAGGCTATCCGCTACAAATTCCGAAGTGGAGAGCGCTATGAATCACAGGCATCGCCGGGCCGTACTCCGTGACGCTTGTTTCTCCCAAGAGGCGTTCGATGCCTTCAACTCAGGAGACGCGTACATCCGAGCTGCTCAAAATGGTCTTGCCAGAGCCACGGACCAGTATGTAAAGGATATACGGGTAAGAAAATTTGATAATTATATATATCAGTAGCCCCTGAGACTTGAAACAGTTGACACAACTGATTTAAGGATCATTATTTGTGCAGGTTCTTACAGAGAAGAATACCCAATTGTCTCAAGAGCTGGAAGAGTGCAAAGCCCAGCTACGAGCCGCAGTTGCCGCGCTGAAGGAGTCCGAGAAGGCCCCCTCTGGTAACACTTGTCTCTATTGCAAAGAATGACAGGTACCAGATAGTATGCGGCATGCATGCAAATCTAACAATAGATTCTGCAGATGACTCCGGAGGTCGTGATAGGAAATGAGCCGCATGCCCAACGACAGCTAAAGGCTGGTGAGCGCGTGCTTAAAAAGGTTAGGCAGGAGAAAAACAATCTCCAAGATGCCAATATCCAGCTGGGCGTGGAACTGAAAGATGTTCGGGCCCAGCTTGCTGACTCCGTAAAGGAGAATAAGAGGCTTCGATGTGGCATTTTTAGTAAGTGCTTGAACGAACTTTTTATAGACTTCGGCAAAGAAATCGGCTAACAGAGTTATATCTGTAGGTATGCTGACGGGTCGTCCCGCAGAGGAAATGCCCAGGTCTGTAGGTGATCTCCTGCCAGAGCTCTCACAACTGCACGAACAAGTTCGGCAGGTGATGCAGGGCATTGCCCAAGCCTTGTGGCCATCCGCCTCCCAGCCAGGAGGCATGGGGGAGCTCGTAGAGAAGCTCAAGGGAGCACGGCGGCGCTTCCGATTATGGAAGATATCAGCCTGCCGACAAGGTGCAAGGGAAGCCTGGGCCATGGTGAAGATGCGATATACCAAGGCTGACCCAAACCACATGGCCGAGGTCGGACCTGTGGGGCCCGATGGGAAAGAGATCCCCGTCAGTTTGGTGTATGACCAAGTAGAATTAGCCGCAAAGTATTCCCAACAGGATTGTAGGCTAGACAGCCTGTTGGATGGTATAGAAGAAGAATTTAGTCAATCTAAGTGACTATGTACTTCAAGTGACATGTATTGTCCCTAGCCGAATTGTACATCATTTGTCATCGCGGACCCTTTCGCTTCAACCTCTGGACCCGACAGTCCGGAGTGTATCCGAATACCCGCTCAGTTATGTAAAAACCGGGGTATGCGTGGAAACCAGGCGTAGGGGTCATAAGTGCTTGAACAGACAAGTACCCAACTAGCTATGTTATATTACATGGATAGTAAGAAACATCTTTCAGGGAGAATAGTTCCGTTAAGGGTTCCTTTCCCTGGGTACGCATGCCCTAATGTGCATGTCCGAACTGCGAAAAGAGTCGCAGGTTATAAACATCTGGGGGGCATGTATTAAAATAAGTAAAAGTCATCTTTTGTTCACCGACCGAGTATTCCCTTAAGAACGCTAGCTTTCGGCTTCACCTAGTCCGAGGTACACATCCAGCTGACCCGGCAGTAACAATCGTAGAGGTGCTCCCCTTATGCCCTAGCCGAATTAACGGGAATGTAGGGCATAAACACAGGAGCCAGGCAACCCAGCTTGGCCAAAACTTAAGTCATATCGATGCATATAATGGCGAAAAAGGTACATGTGGAAGAATAACACATGTGTGGGGCATAGAGCCCGGAAAATAGTTATATTAAGCTTCTGTATAAGAAGCCCCCAGGTATAATGAGCGCGGTTAGCGCGTCAAGATTGTGTAGTCAAGACACAATTTATCCTTTTAAGGCCTTGAAGAAAAAGGAAAAAAGAAAGAGATAAAAGACAGATAATGGATATGTAAAAAATTGACGGAGGTAAGGAGACGAACATAGAGTCCGGCACTAGGCGTAGAACCTTCGGAGTCTGGCTGCGTTCCATGGGTTTGGCTCGAGTCGATTGTCCGATGCATCCCGTAGACGGTACGCTCCACCGGTCAGAACTTGGTCGATAATGAAGGGACCTTCCCATTTGGGCTTGAGCTTGTTCTTTTTCTTCTCCGGTAGGCGTAGAACGAGTTCGCCAACGTTATAAGTTTTGGCCCGTACTTCTCTGCTTTGATACGAGCCTGTTGTTGATAGAATGCGGAATGGGCTTTTGCCACATCACGCTCCTCCTCCAGGGCGTCCAAACTGTCCTGCCGATCAAGCTCGGCTTCTTTCTCTTCATACATGCGCACTCGAGGTGAGTCATGAATTATGTCGCAGGGCAGTACCGCCTCTGCGCTGTACACCATAAAAAACGGTGTGTATCCGGTAGTGCGATTCAGCGTGGTCCGCAGCCCCCATAGTACGGGGTCGAGCTCCTCTACCCAGTGCGTGTTTGATTCCTTTAAGGACCGCACTAATCTGGGTTTAATGCCGCTCATGATAAGACCATTTGCTCGCTCGACTTGACCGTTAGTTTGCGGGTGATAGACAGAAGCATAATCGAGCTTGATGCCCATGTTGCTGCACCAAAGTTTTACCTCGTCGGCTGTAAAGTTCGAGCCGTTATCGGTGATGATGCTGTGGGGGATGCCATAACGGTGTACAACCCTAGATATGAAGTCTATCACTGGTCCGGATTCGGCCGTTTTAACTGGTTTGGCTTCTATCCATTTGGTGAATTTATCCACCATGACCAATAAGTATTTTTTCTTATGGCTTCCCCCTTTGAGGGGTCCGACCATATCAAGCCCCCAGACCGGCCAACATTTTAGAGCCGTCAAAGTGCATAATCCAATTGGAGTATGCGTCGTACTCTTTAGGGAGTTCGGCTTCTGTCCATTCGGCGACAAAATCAGCAAGTACTTGTGACTTAATGGCTCGCCGTGGTTTATATATTATGTTGAACGGGAGGAGCTCAATAGCCCATTTAGCAATCCGGCCCGTGGCGTCGCGGTTGTTTATTATGTCGTTGAGTGGTACTTCAGAGGCCACCGTGATTGAACATTCTTGAAAGTAGTGTCGTAGCTTCTGGGATGCCATGAAGACCGCGTATGCTATCTTTTGATAATGTGGGTACCGTGATTTGCATGGAGTGAGGACAGTGGATACATAGTATACCAGCTTTTGAAGCGGGAACTTATGTCCGTCCATCTCTCGTTCGACGACGAGCACTGCGCTTACAACTTGGTGTGTTGCCGCTATATACAGCAGCATTGGTTCACCGACGTTATGTGCGGCCAAGACTGGGTTTGTGGCCAAAACGGCCTTTATTTCTTCTAATCCGGTCGTGGCTGTGTCCGTCCACTCGAAGTGTTCGGTGCGTCGAAGAAGGTGATAAAGAGGCAGTGCCTTTTCTCCTAATCGGGAGATAAAGCGGCTTAAAGCAGCCACACATCCAGTTAATTTCTGGATCTGCTTGAGGTCTTTTGGGATGGCCAACTGTGACAGAGCTCGGATTTTAGTCGGATTCGCTTCGATTCCTCTATTGGATACGATGAAGCCTAAGAGCTTTCCGGCGGGCACGCCGAAGACGCATTTTTTCGGATTGACCTTAATGTCGTATGTTCGGAGATTGTCGAACGTGAGCCTCAAGTCGTCTATTAAGGATTCGACGTGTCTGGTTTTAATGACCACATCGTCTACGTATGCCTTCACTGTTTTGCCGATCTGTGTCTCCAAGCATGTCTGAATCATGCGTTGATAGGTTGCACCGGCATTTTTGAGCCCGAAAGGCATGGTGTTAAAACAGAAGGGGCCGTATGGAGTGATAAATGCCGTTGTGGCTTGATCGGACTCCGCCATCTTATTTTGATGGCATCCAGAGTATGCGTCGAGGAAACACAGTGAGTCGTGTCCTGCGGTAGCGTCGATAATTTGATCGATGCGAGGGAGGGGGAAGGGATCCTTTGGGAAAGCCTTATTAAGGTCCTTGAAGTCGACGCATAGGCGCCAGGATTTGTCCTTCTTTGGTATCATCACCAGGTTTGCTAGCCAGTCCGGGTGTTTTATTTCTCGGATGAATCTGGCCTCCAGTAACTTGGCTAGCTCTTCTCCCATGGCTTGCCGCTTAGGTTCAGAGAAGCGCCGAAGAGTCTGCTTGACCGGCTTGAACCCCTTTAGAATGTTAAGGCTATGCTCGGCCAACCTGCGTGGGATTCCTAGCATGTCTGAAGGGTGCCAGGCGAAGATGTCCCAATTTTCGCGCAGGAACTCTCGTAGTGCGGCGTCTACTGTGGGGTTTAACTGTGCCCCGATGGATGCTGTTTTTGTAGGGTCCGTTGGGTGGACTTGGAATTTGACTATCTCATCCGCTGGTTTAAAAGAGGTGGACTTGGATCTTTTGTCAAGTATCACATCGTCTCTGTCCACTGTAGAGTGCAACGCAGTTAATTCCTCGGCCGCGAGGGCTTCGGATAACGCCTCGAGGGCCAGTGCAGCTGTTTTATTTTCAGCGCAGCGTGCTATGTCCGGATCACTAGCTAGAGTGATGATTCCTATTGGGCCCGGGCATTTTGAGCTTCATGTATCCGTAATGGGGTATAGCTTGGAAGATCGTGAATGCCTCCCGCCCTAGAAGGGCGTGGTATCCGCTATTGAACGGGGCCACTTGGAATGTGATTTCTTCGGACATGTAATTCTCCGGCGTGCCGAATACCACATCTGTCGGCGTTCTGGGAACGGGGGTCCCCAGACTTGCCTGCCTGCGGCCCACAGCGCGGCTGAGCTAGCAGGCCGTACGACCCATCTTCATCAACAAGGCATCCAAGACCCTCGCGAGGGTCCAAGCCTCGCGAGGCGGACGATGCAAGACCTCCTCTGGAGTAGCCTAGTCAGGAAGGCTCACGAGGAGCGGAGATATCAAGGCGGGGCAAACCTCACGAGGCCCTCGTGACGTGAGCCATGACGCATCGTACCAGGCGGGCGCCAGGCGGGCGCCAGCGCGCACAACGTCCTTGTTTCCTCTTTGGTGCTAAGGAGGCCAGCGCAGGCGAAGAGTACCGAGGCATCAGGCAAAGGTTGCTATATTGGTGCAACGAGACCAAGACCAGGAGGACGGCGAGACGGAGGTCATCGTGTAGCCCAACACGGCGTCACCCCCAGAGCTTTTCGCAGGCGAAGACCGCTTTTGTCAGGATAGCTTGTACTAGCTGTCCCCCTTCAAATTTGCCTGCCGTTGTTGGCTCCCTTCCCGCTTGATATTTGGGAAGAGGACCAGGGCCCCTATAAATAGGACTAGCCACCACAGTAGGAGGCAACTGATCCCGAACTGGTTCAGATCATCCTCAACTACACAAGCACAAGAACACCCCAACCTCAGGAGGCTGTTCTTCCCTTGTACTGTTCATCATCAGCCCAAGAGGCAATCCACCACCACCACACTGGAGTAGGGTATTACACCACAACGGTGGCCCGAACCAGTATAAACCTTGTGTCTTTCTGTGTTGCGAGTTCGTCGAGTCCGTCCGCGTGATCTTAGCGAGCTAGAGCGTAGATCGGTAGGAGGGAGAGACTTCGTGCGCACCCCAGTGTTCGAACCTTAAGGGTTTGCCGGAACCCCACATCCGACATTTGGCGTGCCAGGTAGGGGTGTGCCGGAGTTCCTCTTCACGAACTTGCACTCCTCGCCGCCGCTCTTCGCCCCCATGACCAGCACCCCGCCATTCACCTCCGAGGCCGACACCAGCAGCAGGGAGTCTGGGTACCGAGCCCTGGCCCCCACCCTACGGCAAGTGCAGTGGCCAACCAAGTTCAAGCCGGAGATGCCGCCGCGTTACGACGGCGCGGCAGATCCGGCGCCGTTCCTGCTGGCATACGAGGAGGCCGTCCTTGAAGCCGGAGGCGACGACAAGATCATGGCCAACTGGTTCCCCATGGCCCTCGCCGGTGAGCCGCGCGCCTGACTGCTCCACCTCCCGGGATCCATGGTGGCATCCTGGTAGGAACTCCGCAACCTCTTCACCGTGCGCTACGCGGCGCCGGCGCACCACGCGGTCGCGGTGCTGCTGGGTGGCTCTCAAGCGCCGCCTTCAAATCGCCACGTCAAGCCCCTCTTCCGTCAGATTGGGGCAGCTTCCAAGCGCCCGGGGGCTCCGCCAGGTTGGGCTGCCCCAGAGGCCGACCTCACCTTCGGCTCAGAAGACAACCCCGGTTCCACCGCTGGCTCGGGCATGCTCCCAATGCTCTGCACGCCCACCATCTGCAACGTGGCCATCACCAAGACCCTCATCGACGGCGGTGTCGGCCTAAACTTGCTCTCCGTAGAAGCCTTCAGCCTTCTCCACGTGCCGCCCGAGCGGCTCAACCTCCGCAAGCCCTTTTCGGGAGTGGGTGGTGGAGCTGCTCACTCTCTGGGGCAGATCCGCCTCCCTGTCACCTTCGGCACACGCGACAACTACCGCACTGAGCTGGTGAACTTCGACATCGCCCGCATCGGTCTCCCATACAATGCTATCCTCGGGTACCTGGCTCTCGCTCAGTTCATGGCGGCGACTCACCCGGCCTATAACCTCATGAAGATGCCGGGGAGCAAGGGTGCCCTCACCATCAAGGGGGACACTAAGGAGGCCGTGACGGCGCTCAGGCTCACCTTCAAGGTCGCGGCAGCAGCACAGCTAGCCAGCACCGGTACGCCTGAGGCTAAGGAGACCGCGCCCGCCAAGAAGAAGCAGCTGTTCACCCAAGACAAGGCGGAGACCAAGCAGGTGCCGGTCAACGAGGACGGGTCTTCAGGAGCCACTTTCACCATAGGAACCAGCCTTGACCCGGGGCAAGAAGAAGCTCTGGTGAGGTTTTTGCGCGCGAACAAGGAGATATTCGCGTGGGAGCCCAATCTGCTGGTAGGGGTCCTGAGAGAGGTGATCCAGCATCATCTAAGGGTATGCCCCAACATACGCCTCGTGAAGCAGCGGGCAAGATGGCAGTCCACTGAGAAGTAGGCCTTCATCGTCCAAGAGACGCGCAAGCTGGAGGCAGCAGGTACCATCCGAGAGGCTCGATACCCCGAATGGCTGGCGAACCCTGTCGTGGTACCGAAGAAAGGCGGGAAGGAACGGATGTGCGTCGACTTCACCAACCTTAACAAAGCTTGCCCCCAAGATCCGTTCCCACTCCCACGCATCGATCAGATCGTCGACTCCACCGCCGAGTGTGACTTGCTATGTTTCCTGGATGCATTCTCAGGATACCACCAAATCAAGATGGCGGTGGAGGATGTGGAGAAGACAGCCTTCCTGACACCATGCGGGGTGTACTGCTATACCTGCATGCCTTTCAGGCTGCGCAACGCGGGTGCCACCTTTCAGCGGTTGATCCACATCGCCTTGGGGCGGCAGCTCGGCAGAAACACAGAGGCCTATGTTGATGACATAGTAGTCAAATATCGCGAAGCGAGGACATTGATTCAGGATTTGGAGGAGACCTTCCAGAGCTTGTGCCAAGTGAACTTGAGGCTTAACCCGGAGAAGTGCGTGTTCGGTGTCCCCTCCGGCAAGCTACTGGGTTTCCTCGTATCCCACAGAGGGATCAAGGCGAACCCGGAGAAGATCAAGGCCATCGAAGACATGAGCCCGCCACAGACTCTCAAGGAGATACAGAAGCTAGCGGGGTGAGTGACCATGTTAGGGCGTTTCATCTCCAAGCTAGGTGAGTGCGCCTTGCCCTTCTTTAAGCTCATGAAGAAGAAGGGCCCGTTTGAGTGGACCCCGGAGGCCGATCGGGCCTTCCAAGACCTCAAGAAGTACCTCACCAGCCCCCCGGTGATGGTGGCACCATGGACTCTCGAGGCTCTGGTACTCTACCTTGCCGCCACCCCGTACTCCGCCAGCGCGGCGTTGGTGGCGGTTCGGGAGGAACGCCAAGACAAGGGTGTGCCGCGCCAAGCCAGAGCTGATGCAGCGCCGGGTCAGGAAGGCGCAGCAGGGCAATCAGCGGCGGAAGACCAAGCTTAGCGGGGCAACATCGCAAAAGCTCCTGAGGACGGTCAGGTCTCAGGAAACCCACCACCTCAGGATACGCCCCAATCTCCGCAGGACCCGAGCCTCGTCAGCGTGCCAGCCCTCGTTGAGCACCCGGTGTACTTCGTCAACACCGTACTGCGGGACGCAAGGGCGCGCTACCCCATGCCGCAAAAGCTCCTGCTTGCACTCTTGGTGGCCTCGCGCAAGCTGCGGCACTACTTCTAGGGCCACCCCATCAAGGTCGTCTCAACCTACCCATTGGAGAGGGTACTCAGGAGCCCTAACTCAGCCGGAAGGGTCGCTGAGTGGAACATCGAGCTGCAAGCGTTCCAGTTGGAGTTCAGCACTACCAGGGTCATCAAGGGAGCTGTGCTCGCTGACTTTGTGGCAGAATGGACAGATGCCCCGGCTCTTGAGGAAGGAGAAGACCGGTCCACCTCCCCAGGAAGTGAGGCACCAGACGGCTGGGTCATGTATTTCGATGGCGCCTTCGCGCACCAGGGCGCGGGGGCTGGAGCAGTGCTCATCTCGCCCACCCAGGACAAGCTCTACTACGCCGTGCAACTCTGTTTTCAGCACGGCGAGAAGGTCTCCAACAATATCACGGAATATGAGGGCCTCATAGCCGGCCTGAAGGCTGCGGCGGCTCTAGGGGTGAAGCGCCTTACCGTCAGAGGCGACTCGCAACTCCTCATCAACTTCTCCAACAAGATATACGAGCCAAAGGACGAGCACATGGAGGCCTACCTCGCGGAGGTGCGCAAGATGGAAAAACAGTTCTCGGGCCTGGAGCTACAGCACGTGCCCCGGGGCACCAACAAGGAAGTCGACGACATCGCCAGGAGAGCATCCAAGCGGCAACCGCAAGAGCCCGGCATCTTTGAAGAGCGGCTCTTCAAGCCATCAGCTACGCCACCTCTTTCAAGCATGACTCAGCCTCGGGAGGAGCTCCCACAGCCCCCGGCCACGGGAGCCCCGGCTTGTGGACCGACCACAAGAGCTCGGCTGCTCTTGGCGCTCGAGCCTCAGGAGGAGTGCTGGACCAAGGAATTCAAAGGGTACCTGATGCACGGGACGCTGCCGGAGAAGGAGAGGACGCGGAGCGCGTAGCCCGGCAAGCCACGGCATACTGTATCCAAGACGGCGAGTTATACAGGAAGCGACCGAATGATGTCACGCTACGCTGCATCTCCAGCGATCAAGGAAGGGAGTTGCTGATTGACATACACGGCGGTGACTGCGGACACCACTCGTCTTCACGGACCCTTGTTGGCAAGGTGTTCCGCAGTGGGTTCTATTGGCCTACAGCACTCAACGACGCGGCCGAGCTGGTGAAGTCTTGTGAAGCCTGCCAATTCCACGCCAAGTAGATCCATCAGCCTACACAGGGCCTCCAAACCATCCCGCTCACGTGGTCGTTTGCGGTCTGGGGGCTGGACATCTTAGGCCCGTTCCCTCGAGCGCCAGGGGGCTACCGATATCTCTACGTCGCCATTGACAAGTTTACCAAGTGGGCGGAAGTAGAGGCCGTCCGTACCATTCCAGTCGGCTCTGCTGTCAAGTTCACCAAGGACCTCGTGAGCCGCTTCGGGGTCCCCAACCGTATCATCACAGATAACGGCTCGCAGTTTACTAGCAACCTTTTCAAAACCTACTGTGCTAACCTTGGAACGCAGATCTGCTACGCTTCGGTAGCACACCCAGGAGCAATGGCCAGGCCGAGCGCGCCAACGCGGAGGTCCTGAGGGGCCTCAAGACCATGACCTTCAAGAAGAAGCTGGAGGCCTGCGGAAGGGGCTGGCACGATGAGCTCCAGTCCGTGTTGTGTTCCATCCGCACCACCGCCACCAAGCCAACGGGCGAGACTCCATTCTTCCTCGTCCATGGAGCTGAGGCAGTCCTTCCTCACGAGGTCAAGCATCGCTCCGCACGGGTCCTGGCGTTCGACGAAACGCAGCAGGACGCCATGCGGGGGATGGATCTTGTGCTGGGGGAGGAGCTCCGTCGCGAAGCTGCATTGAGGGCGGCAAGGTACCAACCGGCGCTGCGGCGATACCACTGCCGCAACATCTGCTCCAGGACGCTCGAGGTGGGCGACCTCGTCCTGAGGCGGGTCCTCTCCAGGGAAGGGCTGCACAAGATTTCGCACATGTGGGACGGCCCGTTCAGGGTCGTTCATGTCTCCAGGCCGGGTGCAGCGCGCCTGGAGACGCAGGATGGGACACCCATCCAGAATGCCTGGAACATCCAGCACCTCCGGAAGTTCTATCCATGAAGCAAGGCCCAGAGCCTGAGAAGCAAGGCCCAGAGCCTGAGAAGAAAGGCCCAGAGCCTGTGAAGAAGGCCCGGTGCCTGTGAAGAATCGCCGCCCGTGACTCTCTCACGTAATAATGAGTTGGGGCTGTACACGCCCCGGAGTCTCAGGAGCGCCGGCCTCAGGCCCTGGGGCTCCCTCCCACGCCTAGCTGACAGCACTTAGCTCCGCGCTCGTGAGAAGACTTGAAGACTAGATTAGGTGCCGGACGTGGCTTTTCATTTGCTTTCCGTAGTTGGCTCGCTTTTCCTTAATCAAAGTTTGCCTTTGGTTTCCTTGCTGATTTGGTTCCCTCTCCTTTCACTGCATTTTTCCGGCTCGAATCCGCTCGTGTTCTCTCTGTCGCACGCCTCGCGAGGGGGCTAGGCAGGTGCCCTCGCGAGCTTTTTCTCTCCTTTCTGCCTTCTCGCGAGCCACCCTCGTTCGAGCCCAAAAGCTGGTGCATCTCTCCTAGCCCGTGCCCCTCGGGTACCGCAACACAAGGCGCTGGGTCAGGGCCAGGATGAACGGCAAATCTTTCGGCGCATCTCCTAACGAGCTTTTCACAATTTCTGAGCAAATGCAGGTCACCAAGGCAACATGGATGCGAGGAAGTAAACGCCTCGCGAGGAAGAGGGCGTCCTGAGTATACCAGGTTAAGTTATCTTTGCACAAAATAACGACACGACACGGGAACAACACGCATACTATTATAACCAAGGAACCATAGTTCGATACACGCCCCCTGGGCCCATACTGGTTTCATTCTTGATGCAGGAAAAGAGTAAAACAAAAGCAGTGCAGCAGCGATCAGCGAAGGCAGGCCCCTGGCGCTACCACGAGCCTAGCCGGATCCTTCCTCACGCTTCACGGAGGCGCGGCGACGAGATGACCCACTGCCGCCTTCAAAGCGGGCGCGGCGGCGCGACGGCTGGTCGTAGACACCACTGCTGGAGCTGTCACCGGAGGAGGAGCCGCCGTAGCTGGACGAGACACGGTCGTCACCGAGGGCGGGCTCGCCCCCGTCCTCGTCGCGACCATCCCCAAGGCCGAGCACCTCCTCACCGTCGTTCACCTCTGGGCAGCACCCGGCGCGGCGACCATCTTCCCCAAACACCCTCACATAGGGGGTCGATCCACCATCGTACCTAAAGTGGAGGGTGCACCGCCTGCCCAGGCCGCGCGCGCGGGCGAATGTCTGCCAGCCGCGGGCCAGGGCTATGTTGCCCGCGGCGGAAGTCTCAACCACAACCCAAGCGGCCTTGCTGCAGCAGCCATCTGCCTACAGCCAGAGTCCGCCTGGACCAGAGGTCGGCAGTTCGCCGGCAAAGAAGTGCGGAAGTTGGAGCCAGCTGCCGGCCGGGTTCTCCAACCAGACGACGAACTCCGGCGACACCTCCGCCGTGTGGAAGCGCGGGCGAGGAGGCCGCGCCACCATAGCACGCCTCCCCTCATCAACTGGACCACCATGGCTGGGATGACCCACTCCGCGTGCCGTGGCGCCGTCTCAACGATGGGCCACGGCGGGGGTCGCAGCATGCTTCCGCGGGCGGCCACGGCCGCGCTTGGGCGCGGGGGAGCTGGGTCCCTCGCGAGGGGCCTTCCCCTTCTCGGCGGCAGAGAACTTCCTTCGAGGTGCCATGGGTGTCGCTGCAGGCGATGCGGCGAGGAGGAAGGAGCAAGCAAGCAAGGAAGAGATGGGCGACGGGGGCTCCGCCCCCTCCCCATTTATAGCAAGAGAAGGCCAACCGGCGTCTCCCACGATCGCAGGTAATGATGGTTTTCCTTGCATGTCGCAGGGACTTGTCAAGTCGTGCAGTTGCCGAGGCGGCGTGGGGAAGCGGAGACGCCCACGTCCAATCAACCGCCATGCATCGACCGAGGCCACAGGCTTTTGGGGCTCGCGGTGCTCCGAACTTGACCCTTGGCTTCGCCGCGAAGCCAAGCCCGAGCGCACCTTGGGCCCGGGGGCTACTGTCGGCGTTTTGGGAATGGGGGTCCCCAGACTTGCCTGCCTGCGGCCCACAGTGCGGCTGAGCTAGCAGGCCGTACGGCCCATCTTCATCAACAAGGCATCCAAGACCCTCGCGAGGGTCCAAGCCTCGCGAGGCGGACGACGCAAGACCTCCTCTAGAGTAGCCTAGTCAGGCAGGCTCACGAGGAGCGGAGATATCAAGGCGGGGCAAACCTCATGAGGCCCTCGTGACGTGAGCCATGACGCAACATACCAGGCGGGCGCCAGCGCGCACAGCGTCCTTGTTTCCTCCTTGGTGCTAAGGAGGCCAGCACAGGCGAAGAGTACCGAGGCATCAGGCAAAGGTTGCTATATTGGTGCAACGAGATCAAGACCAGGAGGACGGCGAGACGGAGGTCATCGTGGAGCCCAAGACGGCGTCACCCCCAGAGGTTTTCGCAGGCGAAGACCGCTTTTGTCAGGATAGCTTGTACTAGCTGTCCCCCTTCAAATTTGCCCGCCGTTGTTAGCTCCCTTCCTGCTCGATATTTGGGAAGAGGACGAGGGCCCCTATAAATAGGACTAGCCACCACAGTAGGAGGCAACTGATCCCGAACTGGTTCAGATCATCCTCAACTACACAAGCACAAGAACACCCCAACCTCAGGAGGCTGTTCTTCCCTTGTACTGTTCATCATCAGCCCAAGAGGCAATCCACCACCACCACACTGGAGTAGGGTATTACACCACAACGGTGGCCCAAACCAGTATAAACCTTGTGTCTTTCTGTGTTGCGAGTTCGTCGAGTTCATCCGCGAGATCTTAGCGAGTTAGAGCGTAGATCGGTAGGAGGGAGAGACTTCGCGCGCACCCCAGTGTTCGAACCTTAAGGGTTTGCTGGAACCCCACATCTGACAACATCCAGTGTGATTTTTCCGGCACATCGAGCCTCCCGACTAGGGATGATTCCTCTGAAGGTCGTGCTGCTTTGCTCAATGCGGCTTCTGTCTATTTCCATTTTTCGAAGAGTCTCCTCATAGATGAGGTTTAATCCGCTGCCGTCGTCCATGAGCACTTTAGTAAGCCGGAAGCCGTCCACAATTGGACTAAGGACCAAGGCGGCTGGTGCTCGGGCTGTTCGGAATTTAGGTTCGTCACTGGCATTGAAGGTGATAGCCGTATCGCTCCATGGATTTATTGCTGCCACGTGGCAGACTTCGGCAAGGCTGCGGAGTGCTCGCTTACGCCTATTATTTGAGGCGAAGGTCTCGAAGACTGTCAATACTGTATTGTTTTTCTCCACAGGATGGTGCTCTGCGGTATTGTTAATGAGGAGATCCTCACCGCTCTTGGCCACCTGCCGGAGTACCCAACATGCTCTAAGGCTGTGTGTTGGTATGGTATCCGCTGTGCTGTGAATTTTGCATGGCCCATTAAGCCATCCCTCCAATACAGTTCCACGCCCTGTAGTGGGCTTTTGCTTCTTTGTAATTGGGTCGGGCGACTTACGAGAGTGCACCCTTTTAGTTCGGACTGGGGGTTTTGTCAGAGCCGGAGGATCCCAAAATTTTGTTTGGGTTTTCCAGGCGCTTTCCATCGCACAGTACTTCCGTACTATGGCCGCCAAGTCAGCGAAGTGTGCTATGTCACGGCGACTTATGGCGTTGAGGATTCCCTTGTCCGTGCAATTATTGCAAAAGAATGAAATTGTGTCTTCCTCGCGACAGTCCTTGACCTTGTTCATTACAAGGAGGAATCTGGCCCAATAGTGGTGTATTGTCTCTTGGGGCTCTTGTCTAATGTGGGAAAGATCGCTTATATCTAGGTGGGTGGGTAGATTTAGGTCCGAACCCTGACCCGATCTGAGACCCAGGGGCAGAGGGGTTTCCGATCTTGGAAGTTCAGGCTCCGGGATGTTACCCAATAGGTCTGGCCCGCTGCCTGATTTTAAGTTCAAGGTTTGGGCCATGTCCTCCTGTAGACGGGTATCCGGCTCGGAGAGCTCGGGAATCCGGACATAGTTTGTCCTCAAGATAGAGGAAGAATTGCCGCATTGCTCCTCCACCACCGCTATCTAATGGGTGACCGGCGGGGAGTTAATCTCCCTTTGGTCAGGTTTAAGCCCGATCTGATCATAGTCCGTAGCGACTCCCAACGCGGCGATGCGATCCAAGAGCTCGTTCAAGGAAGAGATCTCTATTGGATCCAACTGCTCGGCGAGTCCCGAGCCGACGTGGAGGCTGTTTTCGATGACCCGAGAAGTCATCGTCGGCGCAGCGGCCGAACAGGCGGTCATGACGAAACCGCCTAGTCGGAGAGTTTGTCCTACAGCCAGGGCTCCCCCAGAGGTGATGTTGTCCTTGACAACAAGGCGAGCCATCCAGCCTCAGGATGACGACACAGTGGAACTCTCAATGAAAGCACCAATGTCGGTGTCAAAACCGGCGGATCTCGGGTAAGGGGTCCAGAACTGTGCGTCTAAGGCGGATGGTAACAGGAGGCGGGGGACACGATGTTTACCCAGGTTCGGGCCCTCTCGATGGAGGTAATACCCTACTTCCTGCTTGATTGATCTTGATGATATGAGTATTACAAGAGTTGATCTACCACGAGATCGTAGAGGCTAAACCCTAGGAGCTAGCCTATGGTATGATTGTTGTTGTCCTACAGACTAAAACCCTCCGGTTTATATAGACACCGGAGGGGGCTAGGGTTACACAGAGTCGGTTACAAGGGAGGAGATCTACATATCCGTATTGCCAAGCTTGCCTTCCACGCCAAGGAGAGTCCCATCCGGACACGGGACGAAGTCTTCAATCTTGTATCTTCATAGTCCAACAGTCCGGCCAAAGGATATAGTCCGGCTGTCCGAGGACCCCCTAATCCAGGACTCCCTCATGCATCCCCTCTTTACCCTATAAATTCACAAATATTCTGAAAACCGTCGGGGTTAACCTAGATTAGAAGTTCCACCGCCGCAAGGCTCTATAGCCACCGAAAACCAATCTAGAACCTTTCCGGCACCCTGCCGGAGGGGGGAATCATCTCGGGTGGCCATCTTCATCATCCCGGTGGCCACCACAATGAGGAGGGAGTAGTCCACCCTCAGGGCTGAGGGTTTGTATCAGTAGCTATGTGTTTAATCTCTCTCTCTCGTGTTCTTGAGATGTCACGATCTTGATGTATCGCGGGCTTTGTTAATATAGTCCGATCATATGGTGTTTCCCCCTCTCTATCTTGTTGTGATGGATTGAGTTTTTCCCGTTGAGATCTTGTTGTTATCGGATTGAATACTTTTATGGATTTGAGAACACTTGATATATGTCTTGCAATTGAATACTCGTGGTGACAATGGGGTGTCATATTGATTCACTTGATATATGTTTTGGCACTCAACTCGCGGATTCCCGAGGTGACATTGGGGTAATCTATGCATAGGGGTTGATGCACCTTCTTGTCTTTGTTTCTCCGATAGAAATCTTGGGGCACTCTTTGAAGTTCTTTGTGTTGGATTGAATATTATGAATCTGAATTTGCTTTGGTGTTATTTTAGTACGAACTCTTGGTTAAATAGATCGGAAAGAATAGCTTCGTGTTATTTTAGTACGAACTCTAGGATAGATTGATCGGAAAGAATAGCTTTGAGGTGGTTTCGTACCCTACAAACAATTCCGTCTTATGTTCTCCGCTAGATCGGAACTTCGGAGTGATTCTTCGTTGCACGTTGAGGGGCGGTTATATGATCCAATTATATTAGCACTGTTGAGAGATTGCACTAGTGAAAGTACGGACCCTAGGCCTTGTTTTTAAGCATTGCAATACTGTTTTTGTGCCCGTTTACTATTTGCTACCTTGCTGTTTTTATTTATTCAGATTATAAAAATATATTTCTACCATCCATATTACACTTTTATCACCATCTCTTCACCGAAATAGTGTACCTATACAATTTGCCATTGTATTGGGTGTGTTGGGGACACAAGAGATTTCTTGTATTTGGTTGCAGGGTCGTTTGAGAGAGACCATCTTCATCCTACACCTCTCACGGATTGATAAACCTTAGGTCATCCACTTGAAGGAAAATTTCTACCGTCCTACAAAACTCTGCGCTTGGAGGCCCAACACGTGTCTACAAGAATAAAGTTGCGTAGTAGACATCAATACCCCTCATTATCAGTCAAAGGGATGATATATATACACTCGGGGAGCCCACAGATAGGCGTGTCGTCACAAAAAACCGCACAAGGGAGACGTGGTCGATCAGAAGACCCCGTATACACTGCATGCGGCCCGAAAATATGTATGTGTACGGTGGTGTTTGATGTGTTTAAATCCCTAATGCACAACTTCGATGGGCCACCAACTACATTACAAACCGAACACCGTACCCGACTCCAAGCCTGGTTCAATACGTACGATGTCAATTTCCAACTTCGAGGTGGCGGCGCGTGGGGGGGGGGTCTTTCCACGCATGCGCTCAAACTTTATTTGGTCTAGCATGGGACACATCTATATCTATACCCCTATATAGTGTGCGAATAACTTTGAAAGTTGGTCGTTGGATGAAGCCAATCCGACGGTACAGAGATGGCAAATCCGAGCACTACTGGCCGTTGTATATCATCTACATTCCACCAGATTCTGCCACATGTACAATCTAGAAGACTCCATGGTTGAACTTAAGCATAATGCACAACCTCAAAACACAAGCACTTCTCCTTTGTTCTCTAGAATCTTCCACATCTTAATTGCCCAAACTTTTTTTCCAAATGAATTGTCACTTTTTGTTTTTACTTTATGCTTTACAATGCACAATTCCATGAATCTTAAAATAGTTTTTTTATAAAACTAATTGATTTTGGATGAGATGAACTAAAGAATTAAACGAACATCTACATCATGCATATATGACTCAAAGCTTACATGCTATAGTGTGGTATTTATTCTTAATTTGGTTACCGAATCTCATGTGTGCAATGCACATGTACCTTACTAGTATCAATAGGAAACCATCATGGTCAAACCCTTCTCATTGTTGGGTCAAAGGGATAGATTGTGTGGGCCCCCCTAATTGTCGGTAAAGGATAGTATCTATACCTCTGGGAGCCCACAGATATGTGCCGCGTCTATAAGCCGCACAAGGGAGACATGCTCGAGAAGAACATCCTGCCCCCTATACCCTGCATGCAACCTGAAAAAGGTTTATATAATGGCCATGACAGGTCAAGTCAATCATTCTTTAATTTTTTAGAGAAAAAATAACCCATAAAAACATAGTAGGTTTATATAATCGCCATGATAGGTCAAGTCAATCATTGTTTAATTTTTTAGAGCAAAAAATAACCCATAAAAACATAGTCTACAAATTAGCAAAACAAGGATCCCAAGGTTTATATAATTGCCATGATAGGTCACTATAGAGATATAATATATCTCTATAATGACCGTGTCATGGCATTTAAATGAAGCTTGACATATCCAACTACCCACCGGGTGACCCATCCTTGGACTACTCCAGCCTGAGCACGCTTAACTTCTGCGTTCTATTCGACTAGGCTAGCAGATGGGAAGCCGCCCCTTGCTGATAAGAATTTCCTCCTTGCCATTAAGGCGTTTTACGCTGGTCATCCTATGGGACCTACTATTGGGGAATGTAGTATTTCAAAAATTTTACCTACGATCACGCAAGATCTATCTATGTGATGCATAGCAACAAGCGGGGTGAGTGTGTCCACGTACCCTCGTAGACCGAAAGCGGAAGCATTTAGTAACGCGGTTGATGTAGTCGAACGTCTTCGCGATCCAACCGATCCAAGTACCAAACGCACGGCACCTCCGCGATCTGTACACGTTCAGCTCGGTGACGTCCCTCGAACTCTTGATCTAGTTGAGGTCGAGGGAGAGTTTCGTCAGCACGACGGCGTGGTGACGGTGATGATGAAGTTACCGGCATAGGGCTTCGCCTAAGCACTACGACGATATGACCGAGGTGTGTAACTGTGGAGGGGGGCACCGCACACGGCTAAGACAAATCTTGTGTGTTCTTGGGGTGCCCCTGGACGCGTATATAATGGAGGCGAGGGAAGAGGTGACCGGCCCAAGGGGCGCGCGCCAGGTGTGGGGAATCCTACTAGGACTCCCTAGTTCAAGTAGGATTCCCCTCCTCTTTCCTATTCGGAGTAGGAGAGAAGGAAAGAGAGGGAGAAGGAAAGGGGGGCCGCGCCCCCACCCCTTGTCCAATTCGGTTTGGGCAGGGGGGAGGCGCGCGCCACCTCTTGGCCCTTCTCCCCTCTCTCCACTAAAGCCCGATAAGGCCCATTACTTCTCCCGGCAAATTCCCGTAACTTCCCGGTACTCCGAAAAATACCCGAATCACTCGGAACCTTTTCGATGTCCGAATATAGCCTTCCAATATATCAATCTTTACGTCTCGACCATTTAGAGACTCCTCGTCATGTCTGTGATCTCATACGGGACTCCGAACAACCTTCGGTACATCAAATCACATAACTCATAATACAAATCGTCACCGAACGTTAAGCGTGCAGACCCTACGGGTTCGACAACTATGTAGACATGACCGAGACACATCTCCGGTCAATAACCAATAGCGGCACCTGGATGCTCATATTGGCTCCTACATATTCTATGAAGATCTTTACCGGTCAAGCCGCATAACAACATACGTTGTTCCCTTTGTCATCGGTATGTTACTTGCCCGAGATTCGATCGTCGGTATCACCATACCTAGTTCAATCTCGTTGCTGGCAAGTCTCTTTACTCGTTCCGTAATGAATCATCCCTCAACTAACTCATTAGTCATATTACTTGCAAGGCTTATAGTGATGTGCATTACCGAGAGGGCCCAGAGATACCTCTCCGACAATCGCAGTACAAATCTTAATCTCGATCTATGCCAACTCAACAAACACCATCGGAGACACCTGTAGAGCATCTTTATAATCACCCAGTTACGTTGTGACGTTTGATAGCACACTAAGTGTTCCTCCGGTATTCGGGAGTTGCATAATCTCATAGTCATAGGAACATGTATAAGTCATGAAGAAAGCAATAACAATAAACTAAACGATCATAGTGCTAAGCTAACAGATGGGTCTTGTCCATCACATCATTCTCTAATGATGTGATGCCGTTCATCAAATGACAACACATGTCTATGGCTAGGAAACTTAACCATCTTTGATTAACGAGCTAGTCAAGTAGAGGCATACTAGGGACACTTTGTTTTGTCTATGTATTCACACATGTATCAAGTTTCTGGTTAATACAATTCTAGCATGAATAATGAACATTTATCATGATATAATGAAATATAAATAACAACTTTATTATTGCCTCTAGAGCATATTTCCTTCAGTCTCCCACTTGCACTAGAGTCAATAATCTAGTTCACATCGCCATGTGATTTAACACCAATAGTTCACATCTTTATGTGATTAATACCCATAGTTCACATCGCCATGTGACCAACACTCAAAGGGTTTACTAGAGTCAATAATCTAGTTCACATCGCTTATGCGATTAACACCAAAGAGTAATAAGGTGTGATCATGTTTTGCTTGTGAGAGAAGTTTTAGTCTACGGGTCTGCCGCATTCAGATCCGTAAGTATTTTGCAAATTTCTATGTCTACAATGCTCTGCACGGAGCTACTCTAGCTAATTGCTCCCACTTTCAATATGTATCCAGATTGAGACTTAGATTCATCCAGATCGGTGTCAAAGCTTGCATCGATGTAACTCTTTATCATGAACTCTTTGTCACCTCCATAACCGAGAAACATTTCCTTATTCCACTAAGGATAATTTTGACCGCTGTCAAGTGATCGACTCCTGGATCACTATTCTACCCTCTTGCCAAACTCATGGTGAGATACGCAATAGGTTTGGTATACAACATAGCATACTTTATAGAACCAATGGATGAGGCATAGGGAATGACTTTTATTCTCTATCAATCTTCTGCCGTGGTTGGTTTTTGAGTCTTACTCAATTTCATACCTTACAACTCAGGACAGAACTCCTTCTTTGACTGATCCATTTTGAACTCCTTCAAAATGTTATCAAGGTATGTAGTTATTGAAAAAACTTATCAAGCGTCTTGATCTATCTCTATAGATCTTGATGCTCAATATGTAAGTAGCTTCAGTGAGGTCTTTCTTTGAAAAAAAACTCCTTTCGAACACTCCTTTATGCTTTCCAGAAAATTCTACATCATTACCGATCAACAATATGCCATTCACATATACTTATCAGAAAGGCTGTAGTGCTCCCACTCACTTTGTTGTAAATACAGGCTGCACCGCAAGTCTGCATAAAACTATATGCTTTGATCAACTCATCAAAGCGTATATTCCAACTCGGAGATGCTTGCACCAGTCCATAGATGGATCCCTGGAGCTTTGCACACTTTGTTAGCACCTTCAGGATTGACAAAACCTTCTTGTTGCATCATATACAACTCTTCTTTAAGAAATCCATTAAGGAATGTAGTTTTGACATCCATTTGCCAGATTTCATAAAATGTGGCAATTGCTAGCATGATTCGAACAGACTTAAGCATCGCTGCGAGTGAGATAATCTCATCGTAGTCAACACCTTGAACTTGTCAAAAACCTTTCACGACAATTCGAGCTTTGTAGATAGTAACACTACCATCAGCGTCCGTCTTCCTCTTAAAGATCCATTTATTCTCAATGGCTCACCGATCATCGGGTAAGTCAATCAACGTCCATACTTTGTTCTCATACATGGATCCCATCTCAGATTTCATGGCCTCAAGCCATTTCGCGGAATCTGGGCTCATCATCGCTTCCTCATAGTTCGTAGGTTTGTCATGGTCAAGTAACATGACCTCCAGAATAGGATTACCGTACCACTCTGGTGCGGATCTTACTCTAGTTGACCTACGAGGTCCGGTAGTAACTTGATCTGAAGTTACAGGATCATCATCATTAGCTTCCTCACTAATTGGTGTAGGAATCACAGGAACTGATTTGTGTGATGAACTACTTTCCAATAAGGGAGCAGGTACAGTTACCTCATCAAGTTCTACTTTCCTCCCACTCATTTCTTTCGAGAGAAATTCCTTCTCTAGAAAGGATCCATTCTTAACAATGAATATCTTCGGATCTATGATAGAAGGTGTACCCAACAGTCTCCTTTGGGTATCGTATGAAGACACATTTCTCCGATTTGGGTTCGAGCTTATCAGGTGGAAGCTTTTTCATATAAGCATCACAGTCCCAAACTTTAAGAAACGACATCTTGGGCTTCTTGCCAAACCACAGTTCATATGGTGTCGTCTCATCGGATTTAGATGGTGCCCTATTTAACGTGAATGCAGCTGTCTCTAACGGATAACCCCAAAATGATAGTGATAAATCGGTAAGAGACATCATAGATCGCACCATATCTAATAAAGTACGGTTATGACGTTCGGACACACCATTACGCTGTGGTGTTCCAGGTGGTGTGAGTTGCGAAACTATTCCACATTGTTTCAAATGAAGACCAAACTCGTAACTCAAATATTCGTCTCCCGATCAGATCGTAGAAACTTTATTTTCTTGTTACAATGATTTTCCACTTCACTCTGAAATTCTTTGAACTTTTCAAATGTTTCAGACTTATGTTTCATCAAGTAGATATACCCATATCTGCCCAAATCATCTGTGAAGGTCAGAAAATAACGATACCCGCCGCGAGCCTCAACACTCATCGGATCGCATACATCAGTATGTATTATTTCCAATAAGTCAGTTGGTCACTCCATTGTTACGGAGAACGGAGTCTTAGTCATCTTGCCCATGAGGCATGGTTCGCAAGCATCAAGTGATTCATAATCAAGTGATTCCAAAAGCCCATCAGCATGGAGTTTCTTCATGTGCTTTAGACCAATATGACCTAAACGGCAGTGTCACAAATATGTTGCACTATCATTATGAACTTTGCATCGTTTGGCATCAATATTATGAATATGTGTATTACTACGGAGATTCAATAAACCATTAACCTTGGGTGTATGACCACATAAGGTTTTATTCATGTAAACAGAATAACAATTATTCTTTGACTTAAATGAATAACCGTATTGCAATAAACATGTTCCAATCATTTTATGCTCAACGCAAACACCAAATAACATTTATTTTAGGTTCAACACTAATCCCGAAGGTAAAGGGAGTGTGCGATGGTGACCTTATCAACCTTGGAATAACTTCCAACACACATCGTCACCTTGCCCTCAACTAGTCTTTGTTCATTTTGTAACTCCTGTTTCGAGTTACTAATCATAGCAACTGAACCAGTATCAAATACCCAGGGGCTACTATGAACACTAGTAAAGTACACATCAATAACATGTATATCATATATACTTTTGTTCACTTTGCCATCCTTCTTATCCGCCAAGTATTTGGGGCAGTTCTGCTTCCAGTGACTATTTCCTTCGCAGTAGAAGCACCCAGTTTCAGGCTTGGGTCTAGCTTTGGGCTTCTTCATGGGAGTGGCAACTTTCTTGCCATTCTTCTTGAAGTTCCCTTTCTTTACCTTGCCCTTTTACTTGAAACTAGTGGTCTTGTCAACCATCAACATTTGATGCTTTTCTTAATTTCTACCTTCGTCGATTTTAGCATCACGAAGAGCTCGGGAATCGTTTTCGTTATCCCTTGCATATTATAGTTCATCATGAAGTTCTAGTAACTTAGTGATAGTGACTAGAGAACTCTGTCAATCACTATTTTATCTGGAAGATTAACTCCCACTTGATTCAAGCAATTGTAGTACTTAGACAATCTGAGCACATGCTCACTGGTTGAGCTATTCTCCTCCATCTTGTAGGCAAAGTACTTGTCAGAGGTCTCATACCTCTCGACTCGGGCATGAGTCTGAAATACCAATTTCAGCTCTTGGTACATCTTTTATATGCTCCGTGGTGTTCAAAACGTTTTTGAAGTCCCGGTTCTAAGCCGTAAAGCATGGCGCACTAAACTATCAAGTAGTTATCATACCGAGCTTGCCAAACGTTCATAACATCTGCATCTGCTCCTGCAATAGGTCCGTCACCTAGCGGTGCATCAAGGACATAATTCTTCTGTGCAGCAATGAGGATAATCCTCAGATCACGGACCTAGTCCGCATCATTGCTACTATCATTTTTCAACATAGTTTTTCTCTAGGAACATATCAAAAATAAACGGGGAGCTACATAGTTATGTAAATACTACCAAGACTAAGTTCATGATAAATTAAAGTTCAATTAATCATATTACTTAAGAACTCCCACTTAGATAGAGATCCCTCTAATCATCTAAGTGATCACGTGATCCACATCAACTAAACCATGTCCGATCATCACGTGAGATGGAGTAGTTTTCAATGGTGAACATCACTATGTTCATCATATCTACTATATGATTCACGCTCGACCTTTTGGTCTCAGTGTTCCGAGGCCATATATGCATATGCTAAGCTCGTCAAGTTTAACTCGAGTATTCTGCGTGTGCAAAACTGGCTTGCACCCGTTGTATGTGAACGTAGAGCTTATCACACCCGATCATCACGTGGTGTCTCGGCACGACGAACTGTCGCAACGGTGCATACTCAGGGAGAACACTTATACCTTGAAATTTAGTGAGAGATCATCTTATAATGCTACCGCCGAACTAAGCAAAATAAGATGCATAAAGGATAAACATCACATGCAATCAATATAAGTGATATGATATGGCCATCATCATCTTGTGCCTTTGATCTCCATCTCCAAAGCAGCGTCATGATCACCATCGTCACCGGCTTGACACCTTGATCTCCATCGAAGCATCGTTGTCGTCTCGCCAACTATTGCTATCACGACTATCGCTACCGCTTAGTGACAAAGTAAATCAATTACATGGCGATTGCATTTCATACAATAAAGCGACAACCATAAGGCTCCTGCCAGTTGCCAATAACTGTTACAAAACATGATCATATCATACAACAATTTATATATCATCATGTCTTGACCATATCACATCACAACATACCCTGCAAAAACAAGTTAGACGTCCTCTACTTTTTGTTGCAAATTTTACGTGGCTGCTACGGGTTTAGCAAGAACCCTTCTTACCTCCGCATCAAAAACCACAACGATTTTTTGTCAAGTGTGCTGTTTTAACCTTCAACAAGGACCGAGCATAGTCACACTCGATTCAACTAAAGTTGGAGAAACAAACACCCACTAGCCACCTGTGTGCGAAGCACGTCGGTAGAACCTGTCTCGCGTAAGCGTACGCGTAATGTCGGTCTGAGCCGCTTCATCCAACAATACCGCTGAATCTAAGTATGACATGCTGGTAAGTAGTATGACTATTATCGCCCACAACTCTTTGTGTTCTACTCGTGCATATAACATCTACGCATAGACTTGGCTCGGATGCCACTGTGGGGGAATGTAGTATTTCAAAAAATTTACCTACGATCACGCAAGATCTACCTATGTGATGCATAGCAACAAGCGGAGTGAGTGTGTCCACGTACCCTCGTAGACCGAAAGCGGAAGCGTTTAGTAACGCGGTTGATGTAGTCGAACGTCTTCGCGATCCAACCGATCCAAGTACCGAACGCATGGCACCTCCGCGATCTGCAAACGTTCATCTCGGTGACGTCCCTCGAACTCTTGATCCAGTTGAGGCCGAGGGAGAGTTTATTAGCACAACGGCATGGTGACGGTGATGATGAAGTTACCGGCGCAGGGCTTCGCATAAGCACTATGACGATATGACCGAGGTGTGTAACTGTGGAGGGAGGCACCGCACACGGCTGACAAATCTTGTGTGTTCTTGGGGTGCCCCCTGGCCACGTATATAAAGGAGGGGAGGGAAGAGGTGGCCGGCCCAAGGGGGGCGCGCCAGGTGTGGGGAATCCTACTAGGACTCCCTAGTCCTAGTAGGATTCCCCTCCTCTTTCCTATTCAGAGTAGGAGAGAAGGAAAGAGAGGGAGAGGGAGAAGGAAAGGGGGGCCGCACCCCCACCCCTTGTCCAATTTGGTATGGGCAGGGGGGAGGCACGCGCCACCTCTTGGCCCTTCTCCCCTCTCTCCACTAAAGCCCAATAAGGCCCATTACTTCTCCCGGCGAATTCCCGTAACTCCTCGGTACTCCAAAAAATACCCGAATCACTCGGAACCTTTCCGATGTCCCAATATAGCCTTCCAATATATTGATCTTTATATCTCGGCCATTTCGAGACTCCTCGTCATGTCCGTGATCTCATCCAGGACTCCGAACAACCTTCAGTATATCAAATCACATAACTCATAATACAAATCGTCATCGAACGTTAAGCGTGCGGACCCTACGGGTTCGAGAACTATCTAGACATGACCGAGACACATCTCCGGTCAATAACCAATAGCGAAACCTGGATGCTCATATTGGCTCCTACATTTTCTACGAAGATCTTTATCGGTCAAACCGCATAACAAAATACGTTGTTCCCTTTGTCATCGGTATGTTACTTGCCCGAGATTCGATCGTCGGTATCACCATACCTAGTTCAATCTCGTTACTGGCAACTCTCTTTACTCGTTCTGTAATGCATCATCCCGCAACTAACTCATTAGTAACATTGCTTGCAAGTCTTATAGTGATGTGCATTACCGAGAGGGCCCAGAGATACCTCTCCGACAATCAGAGTGACAAATCCTAATCTTGATCTATGCCAGCTCAACAAACACCATCGGAGACACTTGTAGAGCATCTTTATAATCATCCAGTTATGTTGTGAGGTTTGATAGCACACTAAGTGTTCCTCCGGTATTCGGGAGTTGCATAATCTCATAGTCATAGGAACATGTATAAGTCATGAAGAAAGCAATAGCAATAAACTAAATGCTCATAGTGCTAAGCTAACAGATGGGTCTTGTCCATCACATCATTCTTTAATGATGTGATCCCGTTCATCAAATGACAACACATGTCTATGGCTAGGAAACTTAACCATCTTTGATTAACGAGCTAGTCAAGTAGAGGCATACTAGGGACACTTTGTTTTGTCTATGTATTCACACATGTATCAAGTTTCCAGTTAATACAATTCTAGCATGAATAATAAACATTTATCATGATATAAGGACATATAAATAACAACTTTATTATTGCCTCTAGAGCATATTTCCTTCACCTACTCCCTCCTATCACACACATTTGTGCTTTTAGAAACTGTGTGGGATATTTACATGGCCGGTGTGTCGCCGCTAGCCTTCAATGAGCACACACTGACACTGGTAGCGGGAATATGATGGGAGAAGAGGCGGGAAACCAATGAGAGGAGTGGCGAGAAATGGTAGCCTGTTTAGAAAACCTAGTAGAGAAGGAAGCGTGAGCTAGCACGACGCATGCGCACAGTGCTTACCCATGTACTGCATGTGCTGTCGAAAGGGCTCAGGGTTGCCATTCGATCTAGGAGCATCCAACGGTGCACACGTACGATCCGTGTGGTTTGGGTTTTGGCCAATCAGAATGCACGATTCAGATCGCGTGCACAGTAGGGGGGCATCGGCCACGGTTTGGTAGGCACACGACTTTCGTGAGTGAACCGTGTGCTATCTGAAAACAATTCGTGAGAAGAATCTCAGTTTTTAAATCCCCATAAATCCAAAACTCACCCGAAAATCGACAAACCTGGCATGGTGTCACGACGTGGCACATATATGTCGAGGAATTTTTTTCGTCCATTTTGGCGCAAGTTTTATTACAAGCCTCTTACAAACCGGAGCTTCTCTCAAAGAAGCCTCGTGGTTCCGATCGGAAAACGTGTCCCCCTTGTGGGCGAAACGTAATCACTGCCTCTTTTCGCATTGTATTTTCTTCTACGGGCAACATGGAACGACATGATATACGTGCTGAAATTTAAACTTATTTAGGGTTCGTTTGGCCTTTTTATACACTAATTGAGTTTCCTAGGCATTTAATGTCCATAATTCAAATCTGAACTTCAAATACATGCTCCAGTTCACCAAAATGGCTGGAAAATTTATACATGTGTCCTTGGGTGCATGTTTAGGTCCCGTGCCAGGAATGGGAATGAATTACAACCGTACCCGCGTCCTGGCTCATCCTCAAACATTTGGAATCTCGGTTTTTAAATCCCCGTAAATCCTAAACTCACCAGAAAGTCATCAAAGGTGGCATGGTGTCACGTCATGGCACATATATGTCGTGGTAAAAACAGTGTCCAATTTGGGCCAAGCTTTATTACAAACCTCTTACAAACCGGAGCTTCTCTCAAAGAAGCCTCGCGGTTCCGATAGGAAACGTGTTCCCCTTGTGGGCGAAACATAATCACTGCCTCTTTTCGCCTTGTATTTTCTTCCACGAGCAACATGGAATGACATGATATCCGTGCTGAAATTTAAACTTATTCAGGGTTCGTTTGGACTTTTTATACACTAATTGAGTTTCCTAGGCATTTAATGACCATAATTCAAATCTGAACTACAAATACATGCTCCACTTCACCAAAATGTCTAGAAAAATTATACATGTGTCCTTGGGTGCATGTTTAGGTCCCATGCCAGGAATGGGAACGAATTACAACCGTACCGGTGTCCTGGCGCGTCCTCAAACATTTCGAATCTTGGTTTTTAAATCCCCATAAATCCAAAACTCACCAGAAAGTCATCAAAGGTGGCATGGTGTCACGTCATGGCACATATATGTCGTGGTAAAACCATTGCCAATTTGGGCCAAGCTTTATTACAAACCTCTTACAAACCGGAGCCTGTCGCAAGAACCCTCGTGGTTTCGATAGGGAAACGTGTCCCCTTGTGGGCCAAACGATAATCGCTCCCTCTTCTATCCTTGTATTTTCTTCTACATGCAACACGGAAAAACGGGAGATTCACGCTGAACTTTGAAATTATTCAGGGTTCGTTTGACCTTTTTTATTCATTAATTGAGTTTTCTAGGCATTTAATGTCCATAATTCAAATCTGAACTACAAATACATGCTCCAGTGCACCAAAATGGCTAGAAAAAATGTACATGTTTCCTTGGGGTCATGTTTAGGTCCCATGGAACGAATGTGAACGAATTCAACCGTCTCGCCGTCCTGGCTTGGCCACAAACATTGTGAATCTCGGTTTTTAAATCTCCGTAAATCCAAAACTCACCAGGAAATCATGAAACTTGCCATGGTGTCACTACATGGTACATATAATTGTCTAATTTGGGCGAACCTATATTACAAGCCTCTTACAAACTGGAGCCTGTCACAACCCTCCTGGTTCCGGGAAGGAAACATGCCCCTCTTGTGGTAGAAACGATAATCGCTGCCTCTTCTCGCCTTGTACTTTGTTTTCTACAGGCAACATAGAATAACAGGAGTGTCGTGCTGAAATTTGAAACTGTTTAGGGTTTATTTGGCCATTGTATATATTACTAATTACTAAGTTTTCTATGCATTTAATGTAGTCCATAATTCAAATTTGAACTACAAGCACATGCTCCAGTGAAGAAAAATGGGTGGGAAATCATACATGTGTCATTGGGTGCATGTTTAGGTCTCATTTAAGGAACATGAATGAATTACAAACTTGTCGTCGTCCTGAAACATTGAGAATCTCGGTTTTTAAATCCCAGTAAATCAAAAACTCACCCAAAAAACATGTAACTTGGCATGGTTTCATGACATGGCACATATATGCCGTGGTAAAAAAATCGTCCAGTTTGAGAAGAGACGCACACATTAGTAGCCAACGAAGTCCTTTTTGAAACAAAAAGCTGACACGTTAATATCAAAACGGTTGTATTGTATTAACCGTGTTGAAATTTAACCATAATTGGTGGCATGCGTGTAGCCGTTTGATTAGACGGGATGAGCGCGAGTAGTCCGCCGTGTAGGCTCGATGGGAGGTGTGCGAGCAGTCCGCCGCGCAGGCTCGACGGGATGCATGCATCCTGTCCACCTCGCAGGCTCGAGGGGACACATGCCAGCAGCAAGGCCGCCCATGCTCACTAGAAAGCGAGCTCTTTGAACTACATGCACCAGCCGCCGCCCGCCTCGCTCACAACTTCTCCATTATTGGGTTAATTAAAGCACCTGGACGGAGGGTGTTTGCTTGTGATCCCATGGCAACATTTGCTTTGTTCGTGTTTTCAACTCGTATTCCTCCCTAATTTAAATTGCCACATAGGGCAACGGATAATACGACCACAAATAAAATGGCAACGGATAATACGATGACAAATTTACAATGGCGCACATAATAATTGTCTTACATATTCCGGATAATCTAAAATGCCACATGCGGCAAAGCCCGGAAGACACGGGGGCAAGAGAAGAAGGAAATTGCAGACAACGATCTGGGTCGCTACTGTCTCTACTCATCGATGGATCGTCGGGCGACGACATCCTCCAGCTCCTTATTCACTTCCTCATGACTTTGCTTGAAAGCAGCCAAGGATTCCTCCACCTCCTACTCGCGCTCAATCCGGAGCTTCCTCAAGTCACCCATCAGTTCCTCGATGACCGCTGTCAGCGTCATCCCCGAGGCACTGCTCTGCTCATGCAACATCTTCCAGCCGGCGGCCTCCTCCTCCTCCTTCTCGGCAAGCACCTTGAGGAGCTTCGCATTGTCACACATGAGTTGCTCGACGAGGCCGGTCGCCTTGTCAATCGAGGCATCACTGATCTTGAGCAGCTTCACCAAGCCGTCGACCATCTCTTGCTGCGTAGTGACGCCAGCAAGAATGTCGTCGTCACCGGCGAAGGACTTCAGGAACGCCGGCTCATCGCGATGGCCGAGATGCCGCGAATGCGATTGTGAGAACCCTCGCGTGCCCGTGAGAGCTCGTTCAAGGGCTCCGCGGCGCGCCGGGACATCTCTGCTGCGGCTGCGGCTGCGGCTTTGCGGCGGGACCTCTCTAGTGCTTCCGCGGCCTTGGTCTTTGCTACCTTGTTATATGTCCACCTGAAACTCCTCCTACTGATCATGTCGGAACAACTTGACAGGAAAGACCAGTTTTGTGGGTGATGAGGAGAGGAACTGTGAAGTAATTTTCGAGTGGGTAGTTTTTATAGCCCGGTGCTAAATGTGAACACATATTAATTTGATAGGTGTGAACAGATTTGCAATTACTTATTGCGTTGTAATCTGCAATGTGACGAGAAACAAAGTCAAAATTTATTGATGGCAGAAGGTTGACCACGTGGTTGCTCGCCATTGAGGCGGCCGCGGCACGCTCTGCTCATGTCTGTCCGCACATTTTGCTCGCCATTGAGGCGGCCGCGGCGCGCTCCGCTTTGGCGTCCCTGCGCGTGCTTTGCTCACCGTTGAGGCAAATTTACAATGGCAACGGTTAATAATTCTTAATAATTGTCTTACATATTCAGGAGAATTTAAAATGCCACATGCGGCAAGGCCCAGAACACTCACGACCTACATATGCATACAATTATAATAAAATATAGGCTAAAAGGCTGAGCTAGCGGTGAGGGAGTCCTGGATTAGGGGGTCCCTGCTACCTCTTGAGCACTGCGTTGGTTTTCCCTTGAAGAGGAAACGGTGATGCAGTAAAGTAGCGTAAGTATTTCCCTCAGTTTTGAGAACCAAGGTATCAATCCAGTAGGAGACCACGCTCAAGTCCCTCGTACCTACACAAACAAATAAGAACCTTGCAACCAACGCGATAAAGGGGTTGTGAATCCCTTCACGACCACTTGCAAAAGTGAGATCTGATAGAGATGATAAGATAATATTTTTGGTATTTTTATGATAAAGACTAAAAGTAAAGAAAGCAAAATAAACGGTGAAAGAAATAACGGGAGATTAATATGATAGAGAATAGACCCGGGGGCCATAGGTTTCACTAGTGGCTTCTCTCAAGAGCATAAGTATTACGGTGGGTGAACAAATTACTGTCGAGCAATTGATAGAATTGAGCATAGTTTATGAGAATATCTAGGCATGATCATGTATATAGGCATCACGTCCGTGCCAAGTAGACCGACTCCTGCCTGCATCTACTACTATTACTCCACACATCGACCGCTATCCAGCATACATCTAGAGTATTAAGTCCGTAAGAACAGAGTAACGCATTAAGCAAGATGACATGATGTAGAGGGATAAACTCATGCAATATGATATAAACCCCATCTTGTTATCCTCGATGGCAACAATACAATACATGTCGTTTCCCCTACTGTCACTGGGATCGAGCATCGCATGATTGAACCCAAAGCTAAGCACTTCTCCCATTGCAAGAAAGATCAATCTAGTAGGCCAAACCAAACTGATAATTCGAAGAGACTTGCAAAGATAACCAATCATACATAAAAGAATTCGGAGAAGATTCAAATATTGTTCATAGATAATCTTGATCATAAACCCACAATTCATCGGATCTCGACAAACACACCGCAAAAAGAGTTACATCAAATAGATCTCCAAGAAGATCGAGGAGAACTTTGTATTGAGATCCAAAGAGAGAGAAGAAGCCATCTAGCTAATAACTATGGACCCGAAGGTCTGAAGTAAACTACTCACACATCATCGGAGAGGCTACGGTGTTGATGTAGAAGCCCTCCGTGATTGATGCCCCCTCCGGCGGAGCGTCGGAAAAGGCCCCAAATGGGATCTCACGGGTACAGAAGGTTGCGGTGGTGGAATTAGGTTTTCGTGGTGCTCCTCGATGGTTTCGGGGTACGCAGGTATATATAGGAGGAAGAAGTAGGTCGGTGGAGCCACGAGGGGCCCACGAGGGTGGAGGGCGCGCCCAGGGGGTGTAGGCGCGCCCCCTACCTCATGGCCTCCTCGTTGATTTCTTGACGTCCACTTCAAGTCCTCTGGATCACGTTTGTTGCAAAAATAACTCTGCCGAAGGTTTCATTCCGTTTGGACTCCGTTTGATATTCCTTTTCTGCGAAACACTGAAATAGGCAAAAAAACAGCAATTTGCACTAGGCCTTGGGTTAATAGGTTAGTCCCAAAAATAATATAAAAGTGTGTAATAAAGCCCATTAAACAACCAAAATAGAATATATAATAGCATGGAACAATAAAAAATTATAGATATATTGGAGACGTATCAAGCATCCCCAAGCTTAATTCCTGCTCGTCCTCGAGTAGGTAGATGATAAAAACAGAATTTTTGATGTGGAATGCTACCTAGCATAATTCTCAATGTAATTTTCTTCATTGTGGCATGAATGTTCAGATCCGAAAGATTCAAGATAAAAGTTTAATATTGACATAAAAATAATAATACTTCAAGCATACTAACAAAGCAATCATGTCTTCTCAAAATAACATGGCCAAAGAAAGTTATCCCTACAAAATCATATAGTCTGGCTATGCTCTATCTTCACCACACAAAATATTTAAATCATGCACAACCCCGATGACAAGCCAAGCAATTGTTTCATACTTTTGATGTTCTCAAACTTTTTCAATCTTCACGCAATACATGAGCGTGAGCCATGGATATAGCACTATAGGGTGAATAGAATGGTGGTTGTGGAGAAGACAAAAAGGAGAAGATAGTCTCACATCATCTGGGCGTATCAACGGGCTATGGAGATGCCCATTAATAGATATCAATGTGAGTGAGTAGGGATTGCCATGCAACGGATGCACTAGAGCTATAAATATGTGAAAGCTCAACAAAAGGAACTAAGTGGGTGTGCATCCAACTTGCTTGCTCACAAAGACCTAGGGCAATTTGAGGAAGCCCATCATTGGATTATACAAGCCAAGTTCTAAAATGAAAAATTCCCACTAGTAAATGAAAGTGACAACATAGGAGACTCTCTATCATGAAGATCATGGTGCTACTTTGAAGCACAAGTGTGGAAAAAGGATAGTAGCATTTATCCCTTCTCTCTTTTCTCTCATTTTTTTGTTGGGCCTTTTCTCTCTCTTTTTTTATGGCCTCTTTTTTTATTAGTCCGGAGTCTCATCCCGACTTGTGGGGGAATCATAGTCTCCTTCATCCTTTCCTCACTTGGGACAATGTTCTAATAATGATGATCATCACACTTTTATTTACTTACAACTTGATACTTAGAACAAATATGACTCTATGTGAATGCCTCCGGTGGTGTACCGGGATATGCAATGAATCAAGAGTGACATGTATGAAAATGAACGGTGGCTTTGCTACAAATACGATGTCAACTACATGATCATGCAAAGCAATATGACAATGATGGAGCGTGTCATAATAAACGGAACGTTGGAAAGTTGCATGGCAATATATCTCGGAATGGCTATGGAAATGCCATGATAGGTAGGTATGGTGGCTGTTTTGAGAAAGGTATATGGTGGGTATATGATACCAGCGAAAGGTGCGCGGTATTAGAGAGGCTAGCAATGGTGGAAGGGTGAGAGTGCGTATAATCCATGGACTCAACATTAGTCAAAAAGAACTCATATACTTGTTGCAAAAATCTATTAGTTATCGAAATAAAGTATTACGCGCATGCTCCTAGGGGGATAGATTGGTAGGAAAAGAACAACGCTCGTCCCCGACCGCCACTCATAAGGAAGACAATCAATAAATAAATCATGTTCTGACTTCATCACATAACGGTTCACCATACATGCATGCTACGGGAATCGCAAACTTTAACACAAGTATTTCTCAAATTCATAACCACTCAACTAGCATGACTCTAATATCACCATCTTCATATCTCAAAACAATTATCAAGTATCAAACTTCTCATAGTATTCAATGCACTTCCTATGATAGTTTTTACTGTATCCCTCTTGGATGTTCATCACTTCTAGGACTAAAATTTCAACCAAAGCAAATTACCATGCTGTTCTAAAGGACTCTAAAAATAATATAAGTGAAGCATGAGAGATCAAATATTTCTATAAAATAGAACCACCGCCGTGCTCTAAAAGATATAAGTGAAGTACTATAGCAAAATTGTTTAACTCAAAAGATATAAGTGAAGCACATAGAGTATTCTAAAAAATTCCGAATCATGTGTGTCTCTCTCAAAAGGTGTGTATAGCAAGGATGATTGTGGAAAACTAAAAATCCAGGAATCAAATCATACAAGACACTCCAAGCAAAACACATATCATGTGGTGAATAAAAATATAGCTCTAAGTAAAGTTACCGATGGACGAAGACGAAAGAGGGGATGCCTTCCGGGGCATCCCCAAGCTTAGGCTTTTTGGTGTCCTTGGATTTTACCTTGGGGTGCCTTGGGCATCCCCAAGATTAGGCTCTTGCCACTCCTTGTTCCATAATCCGTCAAACCCTTACCCAAAACTTGAAAACTTCACAACACAAAACTTAACAGTAAATGTCGTGAGCTCCGTTAGCGAAAGAAAACAAAATACCACTTCAAGGTACTGTAATGAACTCATTATTTATTTATATGGGTGTTAAACCTACGGTATTCCAACTTCTCTATGGTATATAAAATCCGTTACTAGCCATAGATTCATCAAAATAAGCAAACAACACACGAAAAACAGAATCTGTCAAAAACAGAACAGTCTGTAGTAATCTGTACCTAACGCAAACTTCTGGAACTTAGAAAAATCTACAAAAATAGGACGACCTAGATAATTTGTTTATTGATCTACTGCAATTGTAATCAGTATTTTATCACGCTCTGGTGTTTTGTAACAATGTTTTTGTGAGCAGAAAGTTTCTGACTTTTTCAGCAAGATCAAATAACTAATATCCAAGAAGATCCTATAGGTTTTACTTGGCACAAACACTAAATAAAACACACAAAAACATCTAACAAGAGGCTAGATCAAATATTTATTGCTAAACAGGAACAAAAAGAAAAAACTAAAATAAAATTGGGCTGCCTCCCAACAAGCGCTATCGTTTAACGCCCCTAGCTAGGCGTAAAAGCGAGGATAGATCTAGGTATTATCATCTTTGGCATGCAATCCATAAGTGGATCTCATAATAGATTCATAAGGTAATTTCATATTATTTACAGGGAAGTGTTCCATGCCTTTCCTTAAAGGAAATTGGAATCTAATATTCCCTTCCTTCATATCAATGATTGCACCAATCGTTGTAAGGAAAGGTACACCAAGAATAATAGGACATGAAGGATTAGAATCTATATCAAGAACAATGAAATCTACGGGCACATAGTTCCTATTTGCAACAATAAGAACATCATTAATTCTTCCCATAGGTTTCTTAATGGTGGAATCCACAAGGTGCAGGTTTAAAGAACAATCATCAAATTCACGGAAACCTAGCAAATCACACAAAGTTTTTGGAATCGTGGAAACACTAGCACCCAAATCACATAAAGCAAAGCATTCATGATCTTTAATTTTAATTTTAATTGTAGGTTCCCACTCATCATAAAGTTTTCTAGGGATGGAAACTTCCAACTCAAGTTTTTCTTCATAAGGTTGCATCAAAGCATCAACGATATGTTTAGTAAAAGCCTTGTTTTGACTATAAGCATGAGGAGAATTTAGCACGGATTGCAAAGGAAATACAATCTATCAAAGAGCAATTATTATAATTAAATTCCTTGAAATCCAAAATAGTGGGTTCATTGCTATCTAATGTTTTGACCTCTTCAATCCCACTTTTACCAATTTTTGTATCAAGATCTAAAAACTCCGAATCATTGGGACGCCTTTTAACTAAAGTTGACTCATATCCAGTCCCATCATTATCAAGATTCATATTTCAAAACAAAGATTTAATAGGGGACACATCAATAACTTTTAGATCTTCATCTTTATTCTCATAAAAATTTGAAGAACACGCCTTCACAAAGCAATCTTTCTTAGCACGCATCCTAGCGGTTCTTTCTTTGCAGTCATCAATGAAATTTCTCATAGCTTTGAGAGACTCATTGATATCATGCTTAGGTGGAATAGATCTAAGTTTCAAAGAATCAACATCAAGAGAAATTCTATCCACGTTCCTAGCCAATTCATCAACCTTAAGCAATTTTTCTTCAAGCAAAGCATTGAAATTCTTTTGTGAATTCATAAATTCTTTAACACTAATCTCAGAATCAGAGGGCAACTTATTATAATTTCCATAAGAATTGTTGTGGGAATTACCATAATTATTAGAGGAATTACTAGGGAACGGCCTAGGATTAAAGTTTCCTCTATACGCGTTGTTACCAAAATTATTCCTACCAACAAAATTCATGTCCATAGATTCATTATTATTCTCAATCAAAGTAGACAAAGGAATATCATTAGGATCAGAAGAAACACTCTTATTAGCAAACAATTTCATAAGTTCATCCATCTTTCCACTCAGATCGTTAATCTCTTCAATTGCATGAACCTTTTTACTAGTAGATCTTTCAGTGTGCCATTGAGAACAATTAAACATGATATTATCGAGGAGTTTAGTAGCTTCTCCTAAAGTGATTTCCATAAAAGTGCCTCCCGCGGCCGAATCTAAAAGATTTCTAGAAGCAAAATTCAATCTGGCATAAAAGTTTTGTATAATCATCCATAGATTCAAACCATGTGTAGGGCAATTACGTATCATTAATTTCATCCTCTCCCAAGCTTGTGCAACATGTTCATGATCAAGTTGCTTAAAATTCATGATATCGTTTCTAAGAGAGATGATCTTAGCAGGAGGAAAATACTTAGAGATAAAAGCGTCTTTGCACTTATTCCAAGAATCAATACTGTTTTTAGGCAAAGACGAAAACCAAGTTTTAGCACGATCTCTGAGCGAAAACGGAAATAGCTTCAATTTAACAATATCATTATCCACATCTTTCTTCTTTTGCATATCACACAAATCAACAAACCTATTTAGATGGGTAGCGGCATCTTCACTAGGAAGGCCAGCGAATTGATCTTTCATGACAAGATTCAACAAAGCAGCATTAATTTCACAAGATTCAGCATCGGTAAGAGGAGCAATCGGAGTGCTAAGAAAATCATTGTTTTTGGTATTGGTAAAGTCACACAATTTAGTATTGTCTTGAGCCATCGTGACAAGCAAGCAATCCAACACACAAGCAAACGAGAAGCAAGCGGAAAAAGAGGCGAACGGAAAAGAGGGCGAATAAAACGACAAGGGTGAAGTGCGGGAGAGGAAAACGAGAGGCAAATGGCAAATAATGTAATGCGAGGGATAAGAGTTTGTGATGGGTACTTGGTATGTCTTGACTTGTACGTAGACTCCCCGGCAACAGCGCCAGAAATCCTTCTTGCTAGCTCCTCACGGCGAACAAGCTCCTACGCTACCGCAGTCGACGACCTCTACGAGGAGTGACTCGACTGCGTCGCCGAGCTCGTCCGCGCCGCAGGGGGCTCCCCGGCGCCGTCCCTCTCTCTGCCTCACCCTCCGCCAGCCACATGCGACGTGGCTCATGGCGCGCCTCCACCACCTCTGCCCCAAGACTGTGCCTTGGCGCCAAGGCGCGCGGCCCACGGCATGATCCGCCACGTCCGGTGTCCGCGCGCAAAGAGAGAAGCTGCCAATAAATCCCTCGACCATGAGAAGCTGCACCTGCGCTCCCCGCGCCGCCTCGTCAAGACGGCGCGCCGCTTGCGGTGGCGCCGCGCGGACCTCATCAAGACCAAGCTCCACCTCCAAGGCGGGCCCCGGCAACCACGGCCGGCTGTCGCGCCTTCACCCCCGAGCTGCGTAGCGTCGCCTGGCCAGGCAAGTTCAAGCCGGATCTGCCTCCCCGCTACGACGGCACCTCCGATCCCGCGGAGTTCCTGCAACTCTATGAGCTGAGCATCGAAGCGGCCAACGGCGACAAGAAGGTCATGGCGAACTGGTTCCCTATGGCTCTCAAGGATGGTGCTCGCTCCTGGCTCCTGAACCTGCAACATGGCTCGATCTCCTCCTGGGATGAGATGCGCGACTGCTTCGTCGCCAACTTCCAGGGCACCCGCGACCGCCTGCCGACCGCGGGGTGACCTGCGCCACATCAAGCAACAACCGGGAGAGACCCTCCAGAAGTACATCCAGAGCTTCAACAACAGTCGCCTCAAGATCCCCAAGGTCAGGGACGAGGCAATCATCTCCGCGTTCTTAGACGGCGTCCGTGACGTCAAGATGAAGGAAGAGCTCGCTATCCACGAGGAGCTGTGCACATCTCAGGAGCTGTTCAACCTGGCGACCAAGTGCACAAGAGCTGAGGAGGGGCGCCTTTCCCTCCTCGAGCTGCCAGCTGTGGCTGCAGAGGAGAAGAAGGCCAAGGCCAAGGACGTGAAGCGCAAGGAGGCAGGTGTGCTCCCAGTGGAGCCGGACACCAAGCGGGGCAGGGATCAGCACGAATCATCAAAGGGCAGCTGACCGTTCTACACCTTCCATAACCTGAACACCCACAACACCAGTGACTGTCAAGAGCTCAGAGCCATCCGCGAAGGACACTTCGGTCGACGCCCCGAGCGTAGCGACCGGGGCTACGGCCGTGGAGGAGGACGTGGAGGCGAACGCTGGGACGACCGTGGTCCGCGCCAGGAGTGGCGCGACAGTCCTCGTGAGGACCGCTGGCAGGACCATCCTCGCGAGGGCACCTGGAGGGACCAGCCTCGTGAGGATCGCCCCCAGGGCAACGCCGGTCTTCCCCCGCTGCCGCCACTAAGAAGGAACGATGATCACCATCAGGATGAGGGGGCTGGGGGCTTCCAGGAGCCGCGCGCAATCGCCTGCATCTTGGGCGGCGCACAGGCCCCAGCCTCTCAACGCATCTTCAAACAGTTCGCTCATGAAGTGAACGCGGTGCTCCACAAGCTCGAGGCCACGCGCCCGCTCAGGTGGTCCCAATGCGCCATCACTTTGAACTCGGCAGATCAGCTCAAGTGTGCAGCCCCCACTGGCTCTCTCCCGATGCTTTGTTCACCAGTCATCAGCAATGTGCAAGTTACCAAGACCCTCATCGACGGCGGCGCAGGGCTCAACGTCCTGTCCGTCAACAACCTCCAAGTGCCATATGAGCAGCTTCAGCCTACCAAGCCCTTCTCAGGAGTGACCGACGGCTCCACCACACCGATAGGGCAGGTCCGTCTGCCTGTCACCTTCGAGGAGCGCAAGAACTACCGCATCGAGCTCATCGACTTCGACATCGCGCACATCCGCCTGCCGTACAACGCCATCCTCGGGTATCCAACCCTGGCCAAGTTCATGGCAGTCACCCATCACGGCTACAACATCCTCAACATGCCGGGAAGCGGCGGAATCATCACGGTCCCATGTGAAGAGAGAGATGCAGTGTGCTCCCTCAAGCGCGAATTTCAAGCTACCGCAATCAACGACCCCGACCGCAAAAGCGAGGGCCCTCCTGAGGCCCTCCCCAAGAAGAAGAAGCAGCTGCGCCGTGCAGGATCTCAGGAGGGTGGCGACGCAGCTGGGGCCTCATCAGGATCAGCGCCCGCCTCAGGGGCGCCTTCCTCCATCGCATAGCAAGGCGCGCCCGGCGCCCTCCTCGGGCAGGGCTCGGGGGCTCTCTTCTGGAGGGCCTCAGACCTTGCCAACCTCACAAGGGAGGCGCTTGGGCACCACTTGGAGGCGTGCTTCGCGACACCTTCCCCTCAGGAGAACACAGGGCAAGGAGTGCCCACCATTCAGGAGTTCATCACCAAGACCACTCAGGAACTGCAAGACGCAAGGGCCATGCGCGGCGACAGCCGCTCACCAGGCGCAGCTCCCCATCCAGGCGAGGATGTCGGGCAGCGCGTCTGCATCGACGTCCCAGGGCTCAACAAGGCCGCTTCTCAGGAGCACTTCTGGCCTTCGCATGTGGGCCGTTGCGAGGGTCCACCGCACAGCTACGTTCGCATGCCCTTCGGCTTGCCGAGCGTGGCGTTAGCCTATCAGCGCAACATGCGGCGCGTCCTGGCGGCTCAGGAGGCCAGGTACCACGCCGTCCTGGAAGAAATGAAGACGGTCTTCAAGCAACCTCCCGAGGCTCAGGGCCCCGGTGGCTTGTGAAGAGCCATTCCTTCGACGCGCGCCTTCAGCTGCACCAACTCTACTTCGTCTACAGGACCAGGTGACATTTTCCAAGCTCGTTTAGCTGGGAGCGCCCCTCGGGCTGCATTATTCCCAGGCCGCATGGGTCCATCCCTGTGGCATGTACCCCTTTTGCTTATGTCTTTAGCTTACCTTGCTGGGGGCGCCCCTCGGGCTGTCACCATCCCCAAGCCGCTCGGGCCGGACCCAGTGGCATGCATCTTCCTGCATTTACCCAAGCTGATTTGCCTTCCATGCTTAACCTGCCTACGGTTATCACCTACTCGATCGCCACCCGCCACGGGTCCATTCATCCCGTGCAATTTGCTTGCGCGTTAAAAGGGGGGCTCCTGAGCATCACGACTCAGGAGCTCTTACTGGCTCTCCAGCCCTCAGCCCCTGGCCTTGACCACGGCATCGCGACCTGGCATACTAGCGGCGGCTGAGCTCGCTCGAGGGCCGGGACCTGAGGACGCAGAGTGCTTGCACCTAACCGCGTTGCAGGAACACACAGCAACCAAGAATCAAGACGAGGCGCAACCCGCCTTGAGGTAGGGCCTCGTGAGTCCCGTGCTAGCTCACGAGTGCCTAGATACACCTCGCAGCCTACCGTGCAAGCCACGTGTTAGTGCGGGGCTGTACACGCCCCGGGGGCTCCTCCCGGAGGGGGCCCCCCTCCCACACATAAGTGGAAGCACCATGCTCTGCGCTGGCCGTCGACACTGCCGAGGATCGGCTATGCCCGTGCACAAGCGGAAGCACTATGCTCCGCGCTGGTGATAAACAACTGAGGGCAGCTTCACGGTGGTACCAACCTCAGGGAGCCCAGAGCTCAGCGTCCGGCCTCTCCGCAACACCTCCCCTCGGGAGAGCCGTGCGATGGGGCTGGGCACGGGGGCTGCGCTCGGGTCACGCCCAAGCGCTCGCCACCCAACCAGGCCTCTCGGCCCTGGGGGCTGCGCTCGGGTCACGCCCAAGCGCTCGCCACCCAACCAGGCCTCCCGTGCCTGGGGGCTGCTCTCGGGTCACGCCCAAGCGCACGCCGCCCAAATAGGCCCCCCGGACCTGGTCGTCGCACGCCCCTCCCGAGGCCTCGGCGAGGGAAGGTATGGAGATTGTTTGCGCGTCAAGGGGGACTCCTGAGCATCGCGACTCAGGAGCCTAACTGGTCACGTAGCCCCTCACTCCTTGGTCCGTCCTGGTCTCCGATCGGCCCAATGGCGGTTGAGGCATGCGCGGGGCCGGGCTCTGCCGACGTAGAACATCAACCTATCCTCGCGAACTCTCCCTATATGCTATTTGCGCGTCAAGGGGGACTCCTGAGCATCGCGACTCAGGAGCCTAACTCATCACGTAGCCCCTCACTCCTTGGTCCGTCATGGTCTCCGGTCAGCCCAATGGTGGTTGAGGTATGCGCGGGGCCGGGCTCTGCCGACGTAGAACACAAAGCAGATAGGAAGGAAAGCACAAAATCTTGGAGCAAATATTACAAACATGTTGTCCTCACGATACCAAATGAAAAGTCTAAACGCCTCCACAAGGCCTGATGCATGTTGCAGGGACGAAACAAGAGAATAGCAGCGGGTCACCCCTGGACACCGCCATCGCCTGCAGAAGGTGCTCCTCCATGGGTGATGTTGTCTTCACCACCAGCCGCAGGATCGGCGGCATCGCCGGACAAAGGAGCGGAGACAAAGCCGCGGAACTTCTTCAGCAAGGCCTCCACTTGACCTTGTACAGTTGCGGCGGCGGCCTCGCATTGATCTTCAGCCACTGGCTCCAGCAGCTCGTCAAGACAAGTGTTGGGATCACGAAGGTGCAGGTGGCTGAAGACGCGGGTCAATGCAACTGAAGACAGGACGCGAGCTTCTGCCTCCGCCATGGGACCGAAACCATCAATGACTTCCTTGAGCGCCTTCACCAAGAGGGGAAGCAGCCGGGCGGGGCCATCCTCATCGGTGGCCAGCGACTTCTCCAAGTCGTGCTCGTAGAGCATCTTCAGTGCCTTGCGAGATCTCTTCTCGAGATCGGCAAAGGCCACGCGGTCTTCGGCCAGGACTCGCGCCTTGGCGTCAAGATCGGCCTCCCTCGCCTTCACCTTCCGCTCCAGCTCTTCCAACCGGTTGCGCTCGGCGGCCTGCGTCTTCCCCAACTCCGCCAGCTCAGCATCACGGTTCTTGACGGCGTCCTCCCGGGCCTTCATCTCTTCCTCCTTCGCTTGGCGGCAGCGTGCTTCTTTGGCATGCTTGTCACGCAGGCTCTTCAGCTCGTCCTCCAGCTCCTGGCAGCGGTTGCGGGCGGCCTTGGCGTCCTTCAGTGCCGCCTTACGATCGGCTGCAGCAGTGGCAGTGCTCTGCTTCTCCTTTTCGGAGGACACCGAGGCCTGACTTAGCGCCGCGCGAACCGCCAAGTCGGAGTGAAGCCAGCCAGAGGCCAGCTCCAGGGGCCCGGCCACCAGGCGCGAGTCCGCGCTTAGGAGATCTGCCTGCAACTGGGTCATCTCCAAAAGAGCACGCTTCAGGACAGCAGCGGAGGTAGAAGAACCTGGGAGTGAAGGTGCAGCAGTAGGAGGCGACGTTGTCGCCAGGGCCTAGGAGATTGCGGGTTCCGGAGCAGCTGGGACCTCATCAACCGCGCCAGACGCCGGCACTTCCGGAGCCAGCGGGGCCATGGGGGCTGATTCCACACGGCGATGTTCCTCTTGTCCTCGCGAGGACGACCGGGTTGGGGAGGTGCCGGTGCGGGCGCTGCTGCCTCCTTTCTCTGCGGAGGAAGGCACGACCGCCGTATCCTCCTTCCTCTTCTTCGCTGAAGGCGTCGGCCTGATCGACCAAGGGCGAACGTCAGGAAATAACAAGTACAAGCATCGGGACCTGAGGAGTGGGCACCCGGGCCCCGGCGGTAGAAGGG